>NC_056727.1:326894895-327234895 GCF_019279795.1 Protopterus annectens
TTGTGCCATTTAGTGGATTGTTGTCTATCTTTTAGATAGTTTGTGAACCAGTTTAGAGTTGTCGGGGAGATACCTAGGGTGGAGAGTTTACTTAGGAGTAGGGGGTGGGATATGTTTTAGTCTTTCATGATAACTTAAACTTTCACATCCATGGATGCCCTTTGTTTATTTTAACTGTACTTTTTCCGGTTTATTCATGCTTGTTTTCTTGTAAGGTTTCCATATTGCTATTCCATACTCAAGTTTGGATCTAATTTAACTAACAAACAATGACTTCATAATTTCTGATTTCCTAGACTTTATAAATCTTTTTGTACAATGTATAGGTCTATAACTATCATTAACCAATTGGTTGACATGATTAGAAAAACACAAAGCTGTATCTACCCATATACCCAGGTCCTTAAATGAGTCTACAGTTTCAATCACTGTGTGCTGTATTAAATATTCCCCTTTCAATTTATGTCTCCCAAATCTCATATGTTTAGTTTTTGATGTATTTATCAGCATATTATTCTCCTGTCCCCAAATGGTCAATTTAGTGAAGTTATTTTGCAGACATGCCTTATCTGTAACACATGTAATCAGTTTACCCAATTTCAGGTTATCTGCATATGGATTGTAGAACACCTCAGATGAAAAGGTTAGGTCTGAAAGGTACAACCTAAACAAGTAAGGGCTTAGGACAGACTCCTGTGGGACACCTTGACTGCAACCAAGACTTTCACCTGTCCAATTGCTGTATGATACTTGCCATGTCCATTTGTAAGCCATGCAGCTATCCATCTTATCAAGAATACATTGATACCTAGTTGTTCTGATTTATTGATTAGTGTTTTATTTATGGCCATGTGAAATGCTGAAGTTAAATCTATATAAATTACATCACAGCACAATTTTTCATTCATAGCTGTTTTATATTGTTATAGAACATCATTTTACGGGTGGTACTAGATCTATTTTCAACATACGCATACTGATATATGGTTTCAACTCCCAACCTATATAGTTCTGAGAGTAACTTATCCAATATAACCTTCTCCATTATTTTTCCACAACATGAAAGTAGACTTAAGGGTCTATATGATTCTGGGTTTGTCCTACTCCCTTTTCCCTTAAAAACAGGTTTAATAAGCGCATGTCTCCAATCTTGAGAAATCTCCCCATATTTGTATGACCTAGTAAATAGTAGATATTATAGTACTGTAACTTCTTGCTGAAGTGTTCTCTTGTCATTATTACTAATTCCGTCTCCTCCTTGTGCTTTGTCTGGATCCAGTTTGTGCATTTCTTTTCAATATAATCTAATTTGATTCAAGTATCTGAAGTTACCTGGATGTCATTAAGACAACTAATCACCCCCTTTGTGGAGCGAAACTGTTTTGCATAACATTTTGTAAATATATTTATAATCTGTTGTATATAAGAATACATTTTAGAATCTACACACAGTTTATCAGTCTGTATGTCTTTACTCCTTCCACTTATACTGCCAAAATGTTAAATGTAACAGTTCTGTTGTTGTTGGTTTCTTTGTGTGATATTCATAGTAAATTCTGAGGTGTTAGACGTACTTATATAACCCTGTCAAGCTGCATGATAGGTAGATTGAGATTCCTGGCAAAACCCTTTCCTTATTACATACTGCCCAGCTCACTTGGAAAAAGTCCTGTCATGCATTGTATATCAGTTGCATCACTGCATATTGGTACTTCATTCTTAAGAATACTGTCTATGCTGCAAGACAGATAAACCTTAATATAATTACTGTCAAGACTTACAAGTGTTTGACGCATGTTGAATTGACCCAGATATACCTCAGGCATTTTATACAGTTCTTGATGCTTTTATATTTTTTTCTTTGAGGCTTGTTTAGATGTAGTCATTTAGGAAAATTAAAATTCCTTACTTGGCATAAGTAATCTGACGTTCAAATTTCTCAGTCTCTCACTTGCTCGTATCATCAGGTTTCAGGTTCGGAGAAGTTATGGACTAGATTTTTCACTTTCTTCTTCTTTCTGTTGTGTGGATTATTGTAGCTTCAACCATTTTTTACTGCAAACTTAATTTCAGTTCTGCCCATTTTTCTTACTGGAAGGAACCCCAAATTGATTGATGTTTAGAGACTGAGATTGAGAATGAGATTCGGAGTCATTCCGATTAAATCCAACATTTACGAGTAATTTATGATTTTTAACAAGATAATTTTTTAATTACATAATCACTATAAGAGGCATTATCACAAATCTCAAATTAACATTTAGAATGCACTGTAATAGAATGCAAGCATAAGCATGATCTACTGTGTGATCTGTTTGTATATATTTACAACATTCAAATGAAATGCCTGCCCATACATCGAGTTTCCAAAAAGTCTTAACACGTGCTTCTCTTTTCTTACCAAGCAAATGAAATTATGAAGATTCAGCTATTTCTTGCTCTAGATTTGCTAGCTGACAAAATATTCTGTTTCATACATATAATCCTTCTGCATATAGTGAAAGTCAGCATAAACACTGTGTTTGCTAAAAAACTGCATTGTTATGTTCCTTAATGAATTTGAATTCATATAGACCATTTAGTCACTTATTCAAAAATGTCTTGAGAGCATTGCAAAATCACCTGGGGTCAACCTGAATAATAACTGCAGTTAAAGGTTTATAGCAGATGTAAGGAAAATGTTAGGAATTTGACTTCTTCTTCTTCTTTTGGCTTTTCCCGGTTATTGGTCACCACAGCAGATTACCTGTCCGCTCATGACTGACAGTGGAGTTTTACAGTGTCGAGTTGACAGCCCGGCGCCCAACCTTCCACAGAAGGCACACACATGCACGCACTCACGCCTAGGGCCAATTTAGAGTGTCCAATCCACCTGCAGCATGTCTTTGGGATGTGGGAGGAAACCGGAGGATTATAATCGACTATTAGCTCTACTAACGCAGCTCATGAACTCAGGCTAGTTTCTGAAGCCAATGACAATTACAAATCCTTCTATAGTTATGTTAGAAAGCCGAGAAAGAACACTCAACAATGTAGAGTAGTCATACTAAATGACAAAAAAAAAATACTTGAACCTAGTGGACATTCCCAATATACTAGCAAATAAATTTAGTGCAAATTTCATTCCTGAGACAACCATCCAATGCATTACTACCCCTGTGTCTCTCAATCCCCCATCATCGCTAAAGAACATGTACTGAAAGTTCTGTCCAAAACAAAGACCACTTCCTCCATGGGACCAGGTAACATACCAGACTGGTTGATTAATAATACGAAATGTGCCCTGGAGGAATTAATTAATTAGTTAATTTATTTCCAGTTTGATGTCCAGGGAAGTCCACTGGGCCAAGCAGAGCCCATTTTCAGTGGAGGCCTGGGGAGAAAAGCTCCAAAAGCAAAAAAAAAAAAACTAGTTTTTGGTGGGGTTTTTGATATTATTTTGGATGTGGATATTGATTTTTAAATGTTCATCAATGGTGACCCTAGGTAGTTTGGTATGAGGTACAATATTGATTAGAGTGTTATTGTGGCTTTTTATTTTAAAGGAGCTTTTGTCTATGGTGAAATTTCTTGAAGGAGAGAATATCATGATTTTTGTTTTGTTAGCATTGAGAGCGAGATGGTTGTTTAGCATCTAAGTTTCGGTATTGGAGAAGGCTGTTTCACTTTTTTGAAGGAGTTCAGAGGGAGAATTTGCTGTACAGATGATTGTGGAATCATCAGCGTACTGGATCAGTGTAGCATTATCTATGGATTTGTGAAACTTATTAATGAAAATATTGAAAAGTAAGAACAGAGCCTTGCGGGATGCCGGAGGGATTGTTGAGAAAGGATGAAGTGGAAGTTTTCCACTTAACAGCTTGTTGTCTATTGGAGAGAGAGCTTGTAAACCAAGCTGTGGAGGAAGGAGAGAAATTGAGGGCTGAAAGTTGAGATAAAAGTAGAGGATATGAGACAGTGCCGAAGGCTTTTGAGAGATCTAAGTAAAGGGTGGATACGATTTTCCCAGAGTCGCAAGCACGATTAATGGTGTCAAGGAAGGACAGAAGGGCAGTGGTAGTGCTGTGGCCAGGCTTGAAATTATGTTGTGTTGGGGTAAGAAGATGATTGTGTGTTAGGTATGGCAAGAGTTGGTGATGAATGCACTTTTCGAGGATTTTTGAAAGAGGTGAGAGAATAGCTATAGGACTGAAGTTAGTAGAGTCTGTGTTATTGCCTCCTTTGTGGAGAAGGGTGACAAAAGCTTTCTTCTAGTGTAAGGGGACATAGGCTTCTTGGATGGACCTGTTGATAAGAATGGAAATGGGGAGGGTAATGCTGTCTGCAACTACCTGAAGGAAGGATGGAGGCAGATTATCAGGAGCGTAGGAGCAAGGCTTTAGTTTAAGGAAGAGTTTTTTTTATGCTGGTGGTGGGGATAGGCTTAAGACTGAAAGGTGGGGTGTTAGAGGGAAAAGCAATGGATGGGGGACTATGAGAGAGAGAAGATGCGAATGTTTGCAGTTAGTTTGACTGTGCAGTCAACAAAAAAGGTGTTGAAATTATATCCAATTTTATGGTCTGGAGAGTTTGGGTTAGGGCATGGATTATCTTTTCTACTAGGGTTTAGAAGGGAGGAAATGCAATTCCATAACTTTTTTGGGTTAGCATTATGTTCTGATTGAAGTTTGGAGTAATACGTCTTATGGTGTTTAGTTATTAGTTTCTTCACTGAGTTGCAGAGTTGTTTGAATTTGATTAGAGAGTTTGCTAACTTATTTTTTTTGGTATTGCTTCCAATATTTATCTCTGAAGTGCATTAGTTTTCTGGTTTATTTAGATAGCTAGGGAATGGTTTTGGCTTTTATTCTTTTTGCTGTAAAAGGGGCTAGGCTGTTTAGTAAGTCTAGGAAGGTTTTGTTGAAGTAATTAGTTGCACTGTCCAAAAGCAGAGTCTTTAAGGGGGTCCAATTTATTTTTTTTTCAGATGGTCGGAAAACATCTGTGGATTGAAGTTGGTGAGATTATGAGTTTGAATGTATTGATCTTGTATTTGGACAAAAGAGGTACACCAGAGGGCATAAGCTGGTAGGTGGTCACAAAGGGAATCAGGTATAATTCTGGTGATTGAGATTAGGTTGGGATGAGTTGCTAAGATCCAATCTATTGTAGTGCCAGAGGAGCCATCTTTACTGGGTCTGGTAGGGTAGTTTATTAGCTGGGAGAAGTTAGAGATTGTTTGGCTCGGAGATTGTGAGGAGATGGTGGCCCAGTTGATGTTTACATCACCAAGGATGAATGTTTTCTTTTTGATGTTGGAAGAGAACCATGAGAGAATGTCTTCAAGGATGAGGATGTTATCACCAGGGGGAATGTAGATGGCAGCTATACATAAAGATTTATGTTTGTTGATTTTTAGGAAGGCTATGGATAGCACAGCAGGAGAGAATTTAGGAATGGGGTTAGTGTATGGAGTGACTGTTAGAGAAGAGGAGTAAATTATGGCTACCCCTCCTCCTTTCCTATTAGGTCTGTCATTCCGTATTATTTGGTAGTCAGGGGAAGAATTTCAGTATCTTTGATATGAGATTTGAGCCAGGCTTCTGAGACAGTTAATGTCAGGATGGTTATGTGACAGCCAGCTGTGTAAGTTGAGTATTTTATTACAAATACTTTGCGTATTGATTGTAGCTAATCTCTACATAAGTTATTTAACCTGAGCCTGGCTACAGACTCAGTCCCAGAAGTATGGTGTATAGCACCAGTGATACCACTCCACAAATCTGGCCCCATAACTGATCCCAGAAAGTGTAATCTCATCAGTCTGACAAGTCTTGTTTGTAAGGCCACGAAGAACTTTATAACAGTTTATTAACATCAGCATTAAAAAATCTCATCATGTTAGATCTGGAGCATTTTGATTCTGTATAAGGTTGATCCTGCTTAATGAACCTGGTAAGCTTCTTTGAAAAGGTACCACAAGCTGCTTACAGCATCCCTAATGCTAGCATAATTAAACTAAATACTGTACGAATGGATCCCTGTGTCATAAGTATACATGTAACTGGCTAAAAGACAGAACCCATATGAGCATGGTGTGGGCAATTTCAGAAAACATGAAGGTGACCAGTGGTGTCTTACAGGGCTTGTTGCTGGGACCCTTTTTGCTTGGTATTTACTTTTCTACTACAAGCTAAAAACATATTGAAAATGGGCTTAAATTAAATGTTAAAAATGCAACACTGTAATATTTGGCAGGCAAATCATCCCTTCAGCATGTACCATTGACAGCACCCCACTTCAAAATGAAAATATAGTTAGAGACCTGGGAACCTAGGTTGATAATTCCTTCTCTCTTTTGATCAATGTGTAACAAGATAAGTCATGAAATCCTTCTACTTGGAGCAGCTGATTACCAAGGGAATATCATCATAATCTAAACATGTTATTATCTCCTTGTATTCACCACTGATCAGGCCAATTACAGAATGCAACACACTCTTTGGGATGTACCTCACCAGAAACAGCAAACAGTTGCAAAGACTGCAGAGGTTCCTAATAAACAGGCTCACATGCTTAAAATCTCTAAGCAACTACAAAAGTCTAGAAACACTGTCCCTCTTTTTTGTCTTATTGGTTCCTTATAGAATACCAAAGCCCTATCTTTCAATCAGTCAGGGACCCAGTAGTCCGGGATCTTTTGCCCCTTCCAAAATCAGAGAGTCTTACAAATATCAGAATAAGATATCTAATTCTGATTCAGCAGATCAATAAAACAAGTTGGACAGACAGATTCATTAATCACCTTCTCCCTCATCTTAGGAATAATCTCTCTCCTGTAGATAAAGCAGTGTAATGTGATACACTATCTTCCTTCAAATGAGATCTGGCTAATTGGATGGATATTCATAAATATGCTGGACAAGCCCTCTTTGAAAGGGGAAGTATGGCCTAAGGTGGGAACTGTTAAGGTGAATGTCCACAAGACTCAGTAGCCTTGAACTTCACATGATTACTTTGATTCCTATAAGCTGTTGTTTTGTCATCTTTGAATATTAAGCCTTGAACTCAACTTATTTCTTCTTTGGAAAAAATAGAATGCATTTTTTTACTGATGATTTTTGCATATGCCACCCTCTTGTTGTAACTTTTTTCAGTGACTGCATTTCTAAGTTAAGGTTGGTATATCTCCAGAACTCCTTTAATTTTTCTTTTCTTTTTCTCTTCCTAGTTCTTACACCTCACTTCCTTCCTTTCCACATCACTTCTCCTCCCAGTTCTTACACATCACATCCTGCCTTCACCAACCCATCACTATGCATAACGTCCCGAACAGTAATTCCTTACTCCACTCCAGTGGCGGCTGGTGACTTCAAATCAAAGGGGGGCTGCAGGAGACGGTTGAATGGGTGGGGTCAATATGAAGAGGTGTGGCCAACTAGAAAGGGGAGGAGCTATGCTTAAAACCACAAAAACTGTAACTTTAATTAATTGTGCTGCCCTGGGTACCAAACCATCATTATGAGAGTCCAATCAAGACAAAATGAAGTGTAGAAGAAAAAAAATATTTCAATGCATTGGCTGCATGACAGCTTACTTAATATCTAGATAGAAATAAAAAGGTTGTGAGGCATGAAAAAATAAATTACTTTTTAAATACATTACTGGAATGCCAGTCAAAATCAAGTATAAGAAAAACAAGCAACACTCAACTCAAACTACTTCTTCTTGCACTGCAGTTCTAATTATAATTTATATTCAGCTTTAGTAAAGTACCAAGTAACATGCTGAAAGTAGCAATCTCTGTGATACCCCCACTTGTAAAAATGTTTCTTATCCAAAAAAGACCTGCTGCTGACAACAACTATCTACTTGTTTCATGGGGAAAACATGATCAAAGTAAAAAATGAAAAGCAAACAAAAAAACAAGCTCAAGATACATTGCTTAAAGGATTACTGCAAAGGTTATGGACCACACACGATAGATTGGCATTCTGTTTAGTTTACAGGTAAAGCCTGCAAAGATGACTGCAAGTCTTCAACAAATGTAATGAGCTTCATAAAATAATGTAATCCAGTCCTTTATTACAAATACTGTCATATGCATTTCAATACCCAAGGCTTATATGTTATCTAGTTATGTAAGTATTCTCTGCATGGCAACAACAGAAAGGGCTCCAATGTTGGTAATTCTTTAACAGTATGCTTATTAAAGCTTACTTGCATCTTACAATCTCAGACAAGCTTACCTGATGGTCATTAAAGCATTGCTACTTAAACACAGAGCAACAGGCACTTTCTGAATAATAATAAGCATAAATCAACAGTATAAAAATATGACAGAAACCAGAACATTCTGCAAAATCAAGGACAGATGAAAAGCCACTGTAGTACTTGTGTCTACCTTGGATGGGAGGATACTCTGCACATTTACACTGCATAACCGCTCCTTGCCTTGCTTGGACACAGCCAGAGTCACTAAATGGGGGAGTGGGGTGCAACAAAAGTATGTCAGAATTTGAAATGTCTCTGACTGACTGTGATGGCCGTGACACATTTGTCATACCTCTCAACCTCCGAGCAAGAAATCTGGACAAAGCCATACATAGAAGTGGGACAAAAGGCCCAAAAATAAGGAACATTTTAAATATTGCTCTTATAAACTTAGAAAGATAATAGAATAGTAGGTCTTGCAGTAGTATGAATTTTCTGAAGGGTATGAAATCTGAAACTCAAATGTCTGTCATTATCTTCTAACTTCAGTCTTTAATGATTTACCACTAATTTGCCAAAAAAAACACAATTTTATGAAAAACGGACCAAAAATATGATGCAAAAATATAAAATAGCCACACAATACAGCTGGGAACCTGACAAAGAAGGAACACTTTTTTAATATTCATACTACTAACCTGAGCAGCTGACAAAATAAAAGAATCTACATGCATTTCTGAAATAAAAGTAATCTATAACTCTGATTATTACAGTTATTTATTAACTGTAAACCCTCCACGTTTTCTTCCAAAATTGCCATTTTGCAGAGGGATTATTAGGGGAAGAGCAACATTTTGAGCCAAAATCAGGGACAGTTGAGAGGTTTGGATATACCTAATTCTATAAAGCAATTTATTTGCACGTACCTCTCAACCTGTTAATGCAGGAAATTGGACAAGGCCAAATATATTGGGGGAACATATAAACAGTACTAAAAATTCCTCTTGTATAAACTGAGACAGTCGATAGAATAACAGGTCTTGCTTTAGCATGCATTTTTTTGAAGGTTATGAAGTCTGAAACTCCATGTCTGTCATTATTTAGTGACTTAATTCCTAAATGATTTGCCAGAAAACCACAAATTTTATGAAGAACAAACCAAAAATAAGAAGCAAAAATCTATTCATTCTGAAAAACTCTGGACAGTTCAGAGATATAGTTTAGCTGGGGCTGTCTTTGAGTTTGCCCCCCTTCCCCCCTCACAAAATCATGGTCGAATGGAGCCTCCCCCCTGCAGCCATTCCAATGAACCATTACTTGGCTATTTCACCCCATTTACCATAAACACTAATGTGCATGCTGCTTTCCTTCTGCGATGATTTGAACTTCATTTGAAAGTTTTATTTTGCATTTTACAGCACAAACACTAATAGATACCTGCTAAACAAAGAAATGCAGTCTCACAATAAAAACAGACTTCTCATTAAAACTTCTCTGCCCTTGAAATTCGCATTCATTGAAACAGCATTGAAACCCACATTCAAAGAAAATACATTTTGCCAGTGGCAGATAAAGATTAACTTTGGGCTGTTTTCAAATCAAAGGCCCCTTGCACACGAAACATACACATGCTCTTTGATACACCTTCCTGATTGTATTAAATTATATTCCTTGTACAGTACAGTACAGTTTTAGAGGGCATTTTAAATTTATTGTTTTGAACATTTTTCCAGTAAACAGTGAAACAAAATGCATGCACCAATAATGACAAAACTGCCCAATCCAGAACATTTCCATCAGAAAACTCTTCTCAAACTTCTACAGTCCACCAGTATCAGTAAATATGCACAATCTCTGAAGAAGTAAAAGTCATCTAAATAATTCCACATTAAAGAGATCTGCAACTAATGAAGAGGTTGCTGCTAGCAAACAACTTCATATTTCATTGTTTCATCTACATATAAAGTGCATGTTGCCCTTGAGGAACAAATTGCTTATGTTACACTACAAAAATGATAAGCTACTAATATTGCAATAGGGAATGGATGACAAACTGATAACAGGCTCATAGTTACTAGGTATCTTCACCAAAAAGGACTGCAGCATCCACTCCCTTTGCAACACAGTACAGTATCAGCAATGCATCTACCTACTGTGGGAATAGAACCCACAGCCTTCTGCATCAAAAGCAAGTACACTACCTGTTATGTTATTAACAATGCAAGCCGACTCAGCATAAGCAGCACTAAACTTTTGCTCCCCTGAAGCTCTCAGCTCCTTGTAAAATCTACTCAGCACTCAGCTGTATCTCTGAACTTTGCAGCACAAGAAATCTGGAAAAAGCCAAAATGTATTGGTGCGGGCAAAAGCCAAAAACCAGGGACACATTTTAAACATTGCTTGTATAATGTTGGAATGTTGCTAGAATAAAATGCCGTGTTACCACCATACATTTCACTGCCAAACGTGAACCCAGGACCCTGTGCAAAACAGTCAAAGCAACATACCACTATGCCAAATCAGCTGTTTTGTAAAAGAGAGAAAGACTGAAACTTAAATAGCTACCATTTAGTGAATTCAATTCTCACTATAGCTGTCAACCTCTTAGCGCAAAACACCTGAACAAAGCCAGTAATGGGGGAGTACAGCCCCCAAACATATTCAGTGAATTCAGTTCTCACCATAGCTCTCAACCTCTTAGCAAAAAACACCTGGACATAGCCAGTAACGGGGGAATACAGCCCTTAAACATATTCAGTGACTTCAGTTCTTACCATAGCTCTCAACCTTAGCACAAAAAACCTGGACGAAGCCAATAATGGGGGAATACAGTCCCAAAAATAGGGACACATTTCAAATATCCATCTTATAAACTTAGAAAATTGCTAGAATAAAAAGGATTTGTGTTACCCTGTACTTTCTGAAGAATATGAAGTCTGAAATTCAAATGCTTGTCATTTTTATTCATTTTGCATTTGTTAACCAGGAAAGTCTGACTTGGAACAAAAGCCAATTTTCAGCAGAGGCCCAGGGAAAAACACTCTAGACACGTCTTTGTAAGATGGGAGGACACCAGAGCACCCAGGGGATACCCACACAAACACAGGGAGGACATGCAGACTCCAAACAGAAGGCACCCCAGCCAAGAATCAAACCAGAGAACCTGTAGCTGCCAGGCAACAATGCTATCACTACACCACTGCACTACTGACTGTGTAAAGACAAAAATACAGAAACCACAGATTTTATGAGGAACAGAACAAATATGAGGCAAAACTCTGTACATTTTTTACAAACGTTGGTGGGTAGGGAATTCAGGCTCTTGCCACCTGGGCCCAAGGTACAGGGTTCAAGCCTGATTCTCTACCCACCACCATATAGCAACGGGGGCATTACACACATACCGAATATTCCTTCCTGCAGTTCTTCTGTAAAAGTCTGCGCTGAGTTATTGCTTCCTGCAGTTACACACACACACACACACACACA
This sequence comes from Protopterus annectens, assembly GCF_019279795.1. NCBI lineage: Eukaryota > Metazoa > Chordata > Ceratodontiformes > Protopteridae > Protopterus > Protopterus annectens. Next base: position 326,906,578 of record NC_056727.1, read on the forward strand.
CACTGAATATTCCTTCCTGCAGTTCTTCTGTAAAAGCCTGCCCTGAGTTATTGTTTCCTGCAGTTCCACACATCTGTAAAATGATGTCCGATAACATCCAAATGCCCGCACAGTAAGTTCTTCCCACGAGAGCAAGCTGGGTGCTACCCAGCCTGTGGATGTTGCAGTCCAATCCCCTTCCAGTCTATCCAGTCGTAACTGCATAGACTTCTGGGATATGCTGCTGAATGCTTATCTTCCTAATCCAGACAGCTGATGAGACAGTCTGGATTCTGTGTGCATGCTCCAGACTGGTTCACCAGCAGTCTGGATATTGGAAATGGCGTGCATGCACGATGTTCTGCGATGCGTTTTTGTTTTTATTTTTTTATTTTCTTTTATTTCCTTTTTTCTTTTCTTTTTTTTTACAGCTGGGGGTCTGCAGCCCAATAGCACGAGCCGCCCCTGCTCCACTCTCTCCAGCACACAGCAGACAACTTTCCTGACATTGTCCAACTACACCTCTCCCTTTGAATAGATCTTTGCTACTTATTCCCTTTCCTTGCTTCATCCACAAAAAATTTGATTGCCACATACAGCATGTCATAAAAAAAAAAAAAAAAAAACTCCAAAAAATGTGATTTCTCTACTGATTCAGCAAAGAATACCTTTGCCCACTTACTCTTTTTTCTTTAGTATACTCATGGAGAATTACTCATATATTTTCTGCCTGTTGCCCCTTGCTACCACCTGACTACCCCACAGTTATCCTAGTTACTTTTCATTTTTCTACCCTACCCCATCCACCTTCCTAGCGCATTCAGGAACAAACACAGCTCCCCATCTTCTCACAGAACCTTTACTCCAAATCCTCACTCACCAAAAAACATTTTACATACCAAAGAGTGTAATTCTGACTTATCACAAAACCAGTATAGATTCTCACCTTTCACATTTCCTTCATTGTCTTCATACCATGTACATTATTTCACTCATTTCTTTTAATCATTAAGCTCATTCTTCAAATCTTAACACTACTTCCCCTAATTCTACTCACAAAGTTAACCTCACTCCATTACAAAACTTCTCTCTCCCACTAAACCTCTATGTCACAAACCGAAAACACAGCATTTTACACTCATACAATCTCCCTTAACCTATATCGTATCACATACTTTGCTCTTCATAAGCACATCTAACACTGATGCATTACTAACAAAACTTGACTTAAAACATAAACTCAGATACAAATGTCTCCCTCACATCAAACACTATATCAAAATTGAAATGAAGTGGTGACATTCATCCATACCCTGATGCACCAGCATACATACCCATACATAATTTGCAAAATACACAGTGCATCTTCATTCTCAAGACAAAAGCAGACTTACTTTTTCTAAGTATGAACCTTAGAAGTATATGTTGCAAAATACCATATACACACACACACACATACACACACACACACACACACACACACACACACACACTGCTGTACATGTACCAGATATATTAGTCACTGCAGACACTTGGCAAAAATGAGATATAAAAGATGAAGAAATTCTCATACAAGACTACATAATCCTTAAAATGGATAGGAAAAGCAAAAACGCTGGTGGGGTTGACATTTTTGTAGAAATTCCCTTTAAATTACTCCCCATTCCAGTCTCTTTCTCCAATTTAACAACACAGAAAACACATCTCTCAGCTAAAGCCAAGCAGTGAAAAGAGCATTTGTGTAACAGACCCATATAGATTCACTAACAATATTAACACTGCCAAAGAAATCCTATGCTAGATATCCACTAATATAAGTCATGAAATAGTCATTGCAGTAGACCTCAGCAACTAATGTACTTGGATGCCTCCACCTGTGCAATAACTATATAATTTCACTCCACTCATCACTATCCCAACTAGGATTAACAAGACTCCATCCATCCACAGCCCGTGTTTTCCAATTTTGTACATGGGGTCATGGTTTCACTTTAGTGATAATCAGCTAGAGCCAATGTTTACACTAACAGTACAAAATATTCATTGCATTGGATTCTCACTTCATCTCCAAACAAATTAAGCATCAGTGGGTGCCTATGAGACTCCATAATGACCATCTTCCTACTTTTGTTATAAATCAGCAAATAAATACCCTCAGACAATCACTATATAAGCAGACATGCAAACACAGCAAATTCCAAGTACAAACTTTTATTTCCAACCTTCAACTGTGTAACTGGAATATTCTAAAAAAATGCATCCAGAGGAAACAGTTTCAAAATTTAACAAAACCCAGAACCTTGGTTAACAAAATGATCCAAACAACTTATGCACATCAGGGACAGGGCTTAGAAACAATTATCACAAAACAAGTCTTAAAAGCAACAGGCAAAACTTTGCACATCTCAGAAACAGCACCAAATCTCATATTAAAACAGACAAAAAAGAAACAACTATACTAATCTCCAGGAAAAACAACAACAAAAGGAACAAAACAACTTATGCATATTAGGGACAAGGTTTGGAAACAATCACAAAACAAATCTTATAATAAGCAAAACTTTAGATATCTCAGAAATGGTATCAAATCTCATAGTAAAACAGATAGAAAAAGAAGCTTCTATACTAACCTCCAGGAAAAACAGCAACATAATTCAAAGTTCTTCTGGGTATCACTGAAAACTTCTCTAGAATAGTCAAACTACCATACCATTAACTAATAGTAGCACCAACAACATTGCCACCCAGTTCAGAAACCACTTCATTCAAACAGTTTTATCTTTTGTAAAAGATAATCTATCCTGTACTCTCCAAACACCTACTCAGTTAAATTACCTCACATCCTTCTCCATAAATCCTGTCCATATCTCAACAGTCAAAACATATCCAAAACCTACAATCCATATAGCTATCTGCAATAGCTTTCCAGGTGAATACAACAAAATGGCAGCAGATTCTGGCCTTACCCAGTCTCCATACTTACAGAGAGACATGTTCCAAACCTCTGGAAAAATTCTTAAATCATAACCCCTACACAAAGGTGGAAATTCAACAGAATTCTCTAACTACAGATCTGTCTTGCTTATCAAAAAATCCTAGAGAAATGTATTCGCACACAGCACCTTGAGCACATCACTACTAACAACCTCTTCTTGTAGGCCTAACACAACTTTCATCTAATGCATAGCACTGCAGTTCTGTATTTTACCAACTCAATCATTCTTCATAGAAATGCAGGTCATTTATATCATCCATGTTTCTTGACTTACCCAAAGCATTTGACACTGTCGTCCTACCATAATAACTGAACTCACCTCCTTAGACCTTTATCACTCTATGCTATCCTGGTTCAGTAGCAACCTTAGCAACAGACAACAGACTGTAAAATATCAACATGCCCTCTCACCTTTTCTTCCATTTCCTATAGATGCTCCCCAAGGCTCAATTCTTGGTTGCATTCTATTTAATATATTTATAAATAAGCTCCACTAAGCTATCTAACAAGCTACCAACATGTAGTATGCCGATGACTCCACCCTCCTCTACACTGCAAGAAGTCTAACAATACCTCAGTCACCCAAGCATCCTTTTTCAGTGTTGAATTCTGGCTAACCAATGCAAGCCCACTCTTAAACCCTAAGGAAAGCAAATTTATGTTATTCACACCCAAACAATTCCCTGCCCTGAAATATACTTTATATATTCCATCAGACAATAACACTACCATAGAAAAGTTAACCCACACAAAAGTTCTAGAGGTAAATATAGAAGGAAGTCTGAAATTTGATCAGCACATACAGCAAGTGATAAAAAAAACTCCAAAAATGGGACTTCTGTACTAGTCAAACTCATACCTAACTGATGCAACAAGGAATACCATTGCCCACTCCTACCCATTCTTCTGTATTCATCAGCCATATTTGTAGATGTACAAACAATACAGCAAACAAAATTATAGATATGCTACAACAAAATAGCAAAATTCACTATAAACCTCTCATATAGGACTCACCATTGCCCTGCCTTAAAACAACTACAATGGTTAGAGCTACCACAATACTGAACCAATACCTAACTAGTCTTGGCCCATAATTTTATCTGCAACCCCGCCAATTGCCCATCTCTAAAAGCATCCTTTAGCAGTATTCACCACAGAGAGAATTACTCTCCAGTGAAAATCAACTTCTGACCACCAAAGTGTTAAATAATGCTGTAGGAGATGTATTCTATTTCAAGTTATGTTAACAAACTTGATTACTACTACCACTAAAACAAATAAACTAAAATCTTCAAACCCAAATTAGAACAACTGACTGACTAACTTCTGGCTGTGCTCATGTAACTCACCAGGAAAATGTGAAATCTTCAAGCCGCTACAATTTCTGTAAGACACCTGACTTATAGACACCTTAAGCACAAACCACAAGCCGTTGTGCAGCTCTACTATCTCATCTCCCTTTATTGGCAAAAATATCTCACTGTTTCCTCCATTTTCCTTAACGTTCCACTTTTCATTTACATTTCTCTTCACCACCTCTATCCCATTCCCACTGTTTCATCATACCCCCCTTACTGTATCTCCTTTTCTTCCAACTGTAAGATCAGGTTTCACTATTTTAATGTTAAATACATTTAATGCTACTGTCAAAGATCTTTATGTTAATGTCATGTTTTCTTAGAATTCTTTGTTTAGACCATTATTCTTATGTTATTTCTATTCTTAATGTAGTATTTCATTAAAACTCTACATAATAAGCCATTGTTGTATGTTGTCTCTATTTGGATTGTAGTGTTTTCCATAGGGCTGTATGTATTAGAACATTACTGCATATATTTTTATTCTCATTGTTTGTAGCATTTTCCATATGCTTCTGCTGAAAATGGACTTGCTTAGTTGGACTATCTCAATTTACAAAAATAGATAAAATTTCTTCCCTGTGCCTCTGCTGAAAAGGGACTTTACTTGTGTATTTGGACTATCTCAGTTTACAAAAATAGATACATTTTCTTCTGTCGCTGGCAACTTTAGCATAGCCCAGAGATTGTCTGCTTCTTCCTACAGTTCTTCATGCTTCTCTGGAATGTACCTTACTTAACATATCTGCTTTATGTACTCCTTTCCTAGTTTATATTTTATTTTCAGGTGATACTTATGTAGATTAAATAACATGTTCTACAATGTCAGAGGAGCTTTCCTACCTGACCTTCTTACCATAGACAAATTCCTGGCATTTCTCACATCCTTGTACTACTGTTAACAGTTCATGTTTTATCTGAGAAAATCTCTTCTGTGCATATATAAATTCTTTTGTCACACAGGTAGATGGCCTTTTCTGTAAGATCACAGCTCTTGTGTCATTCTCACTCATATTTTTTTATTTTTATTGACATTTGATTACTTTTAGTATAACTAGTTCTCAAACAATAGCATTTAAATGACGGTACATCTGTAAACAATTTGAGTATTTCAAAATATCTTTCTGTTTCTAGCTGCATTCCTATGCCACATGTTGCTTTATCAGCTTTATCTGGGGCATAGTTATTTTAGACAGTGGCATAATTTGCAAGGTATTGTATCATTAATAGAAACCTCTGTAATGCTTTGGAGTTTTCTGGATTAGGATACTGTCCCTTTGATGTTAAAATATGACTCATATTTCAGATGCATCACTCTTTTTAAAGTAGAAATTATGCTGTTTTATTCTGTTTAATAATAACATCAGTCTGCTGTCTTGGTCTTGTACTTTGCCTCATACTAATAATTACAATTACATTATATTCCAAGCCCTCAGTTATCCATGTAACAGCCCTTTGGAATGTTTCTTGTGCAGGTGAAATTCCAATGGAAGTTTAAGAAACTTGAATCCTAGTGTCATATTAAAGGTTTACAACCTGGAGATTTCTTCATCTAGATTTATCTGCCAGAATCCCGTTTTTGGGATCTACTACTGAAAAAAACTGAGTATTTGGCATTAAGAGCAATGCTGTCATAGTCACTTTATTCAGATCTTCCAGATTACTATGAATAAAAACATTGTCTTGAATTAGAACAACAACTATAGTATTATCTCATTTTTGTGGTACTAATTGCTCTATAATGACACCTACGGTTTCCATTTATTTAATTTCCTGCTCTTTTCTACTCTTGGAAGATAATCACATTTTTTCTTAGAGCATGTATTGCTGCCATAGCATCAGGACTGTTTTGCATGCAACATTCTCCCGACAAGCAGATTAAACTTGTAAATGAATTACCATAGTAATGAAGCATGCCACCGGAAGTGTAGTTAGGGTGGGGTAATAGGGACAACTGTCCTGGGAACAAAGTGTTGGGGGTGCAATCAGCTGATCCTGATCTTTCTTTAATGCAATGCTGGCTTTTAAAAGACAAGATTGCATTTGCAGTGAAACTTGAGTGCTGTAGTGCTCTGTGTGTGGTATAATCTGTAGCAGGCTGTTTGCTACAGTTTAAAAGTAATATATATATCTAATGTCAGGCTTGACTTTCAGAGATGACTATCCTTTTTTCATGCCTGAGTTACTGCTTTACCTCAGATATAGGTGGCATCTGCCCATGCCATCTTTGGCATTTTCTTGCCACTTACAAGTATCACAGTCTGGGCCTATGACTGAAATCATCAAGAAATAAGTACCCTGATGAGGCCCTGTTTAATTTCATATCTTTGTAATCATTGTCTGTAGTTTGCTTTATAACCAGGCATCTAGGAAATGTACTTCCAGCCAGATAAGTGTTCCTATAACCATCAAATACCTCACAAAGACTTCCACTTCCAGCACACCTTCTGCCCTGGTCCAGTGCACAACATGCACAGCTGGAATATATGCCAGGGGTTTCATATGATGACTTTAAGGATAAGGCAGCAGGCCCCTGTGTGCATCAGGACAGAGAGACAGAGGCTTGTGGCCCTCTTAAACTCACCCCAATGTTTGAAAACACACAGCAGAAGGGTAATGTAGGTATCCATCTCAGAAAGAAAAAAAAAATAAGAAAAGGTAATCCACAGGGAGAAAGAAAGTTCACATCAGATCCACAGAGGCACTTAGACAGTCCTTGGTCCTGATGTCTGTTGTCACAAAAGCTTCTGATACCACACCTTTGGACGCCATTGTGACTGCAGCCCCTAACACATCCCATTAGATGCTGGTACCCAGACATCCACTTTGGAAGGACATTTTATTATTAAAGAAGGAAAAGGTGGAATCGCCACAGTTATTGTCAAAGAAAACATCTATATTCTCAGGTCAGACTTTAGAAATATTATCCCTAAAATTCCCAAATCTACCTGTCCACATAAGACCCTGATGTTTGTATGTAAGACACTTGTTATGCCTTGGCTTCTGGCTCTTGGTGGGTCTTGCTCCATGGCCAGAGCCAGCCTCCTTCCCATGAATAGGCCAATTTATCTCAGGGTTTTCTCTAATTTTTATGTCACTTTCAGCCAGATCTGCAGCAGTCCATTGTGTCTGGAATCCCTCCCTATGAGGAATAATGATGCCTGCACTATGCAAGACCCAGACTCCTCTGATTATTAAGAGGAAGAACCATACTACACATCACAGATGTCCTTCTCTCTAGGCTATGGCACAGGTGGGGGGTGACACTTTGGCATCTGATTCACCACCAGAAGGCATTTCATTTGGGGACACTTAGTCATGAGATAAATCTTGAAGTGACAGTCTTATGATGGCTTTGATTCCCAGAAGAGATACTTGGACCTTCTTTTTCTTGGCTCCCTAAACCAGTGGCTATTCCTCCAGTCTAGAAAGCCTTTTTGGATATTTTTCAAACAGCATCCTTGAAACCAGATTGCAAATTCCCCATTCCCCATGTGATCTGGCAGGTTTATAGGGTTCAAGATCCTCACATATTTCTATACAAGAACTTCACTGCAGATCCAGACACAGTTACTTCTGGAAAGTACTGAGGAAAGTAGACTGGATCTGGGGTGGAATACTCTTCTCTTACTAAATAATGACATTAATTTGAGTTTAAGACTTCATATCCTTCAGGAAATGCATTCTAACACAAATCCTGTTATTCTAGCAACTTTCTATGTTTATAAGAGCAATATTTAAAATGTGCCCCTAGTTTTGGGCCTTTGTCTACTTCAGATTTCTTGCTCTAAGAGGTTGAGAAGTATGGTGTGTGTGTGTGTGTGTGTGTGTGTGTGTGTGTGTGTGTGTGTGTGTGTGTGTGTGTGTGTGTGTGTGTTTTTGTCTGTATAAGAGGAAGAGGTGTGCGTGTGTGTGTGTGTGTGTGTGTGTGTGTGTGTGTGTGTGTGTGTGTGTGTGTGTGTGTGTGTGTGTGTGTGTGTGTGTGTGTGTGTGTGTAAGAGGTAAGTAGCATACCCCCCAGCTGTTCAAGTTTTTGCAGAATGTCCAGATTTCTACTTCATATTTTTATCTGTTCCTCATAAAAAGGATTGAAGTTGCTATATATGACAGTCATTTGAATTTTAGGCTTCATATCCTGTAGATTAGAAAAATGCATACTAATACAAATCCTGAGCTGAGTCAGCAGGTTGACTTTGGTTGCCCTTGGCAGTGAAAAAGTTAACTATATTATATATTTTATATGCTGTCCCAAGACAAACCCAGTTCACTCAGTACAGCCCACGCAAGCCAAAAGGTTGGACACACCTGCTTTAAATTTTGCATTTCCCTCAGCAAAGAATGCTCAGAACTCTCAAGATTAATTGATTGCAACCACAGATAGCGTGTGTCCATGAAAACATAATCAACAATGGGAGAAAAAAATAAAAAAACAGCTAACATCTCAGCAGATGCATGAAGGTATCTTTGACAGTTTCACTCAGTACAGAACATAATGTACAACTGCTTTCAGCTGTACACTTTTTTACTTCTTTTGAACATTTGCTAATGGAGAAAAGCAAGCTAATATCATTTCATATGTAAGAAAGTTAGCACTTCTCATGGATTTCATCAATTTTGTCTTATTCTTCAAGCCTAATTGTGTGCAAGTTTGTAGATTAAGCCAATGACATTAATCCAGAGATTCACCTTTGCAAAAATTAGAGAAAACATCTCAGCTCTGCACATAGTATAATTGGTGCACTTTTACACCCCAACCCCCACCCCAGCAGCCAAAGATCATAGTGTATTAACTTAAACTTGCTTCTGCTCAGCCATTCTTCTCTTGCATTGTAAAGGCTATATTTCTTACAACTAAAATGTACAACAACCACTAAAAAGACTCCCCATCCCACATTTAAAATACTCCTGACTACATACTATACAAAATTGCTTTACTATATAACATGCAGTTTATGTTGTTTACAAATGCTATTAAAAAAAAGTCTTTCGGCTTTTCCCGGTTAAGAGTCGCCACAGCGGAACTCTGGTCTGCTAATGATTGGCAGTGGATTTTTATGGTGCCGAAGTGCCAGCCAGATGCCTAGCCTTCAAAGAAGGCACACCCATTCACGCACCTACCTGCATGTCTTTCAAATGTCACTCGACCACGGGGATGACATGCAGACTCCACACACAAGGCGCTCCAGCCAAGAATCGAATGGGAGAACCTCTTGCTGTGAGGTGACAGTGCTAACCACTGCACCACTTACAGTTCCTTTTATTTTCCTTTTAGTGTTCTTCTAAACATTAATGACATGAAATGGAGTATATGCTTTACAGTCCACCTACAAGTTTAACACAGCTAACAAAAATCCAATCTTTCTCAAAAACTTTTTCTTGCAAAGCCATATTTCATAAATGTGACTGATGCTTTATAATCTCACATTTATTCACTAATTTTAGTGTTGGTCTTCTTTCTGTTTATCTCCATCTCCCAAAACCAGACTCTAGTTCAAGTCCAAGGTACTCCTGATTCTTCTAGTCAACTCCTGTGCTTTTTTTCTGTCTCTCAAGCATTTTCCTTTTGAACATTGAAAAAGGTTTCATTGGCAAAGTCTCTCTGTGAGCTTTATTGTCAGATAAATGAGAAGCAGATTCTCTTTTTATTTGACTGCTCACTTTTTGTTGGATAATTGTATTTCCTCCTTAGCTTGTTCTGCATTAAAATGTATTTGATACTTCAGGAAAAAAAAATATTCTGAAGATAGCTGAATACAGCAGCTTGAATCTTACATCTGTTTCTTGTCATTCCCTGATTACTGGGGTAACATTGCTTCTCTTCTGCCTGGTGTACAGTGAATAATCATGTCCCGCAAACACTCTGCTGTCTCTAATTTTTAATATTTTTCCCTTCTGCCACAGTCAGGATCAACTCTTTCTGCTGGTATGATTGCATATTTACTAATATAGGTCTTGGCTGCTTTCTCATAGCTAAGTTTGGAGCATACATTTTTCTTTTCAATTAACAAATCCTTCTGTGGAATACCAGACAAGTTGCTTGTTTGTACTTTCATAACATTAATACAATCTGCTCCTTCCAGTTTCTTTGGTACTGCAGAAAATGTCAGGTTTTCTCTGTGCTCTCTTTCTAACACCAACATTTTTTGAAACAGCCCTTCCTGAGAAATCTCATACTCAGCCAGCCTTTTCTTCATTTCAGCCTCTGATCTGCTCCTGTCCTTGTTCAGGTTCCCTAAGGAGAGCTTCAATTCTATTGGTCACAGGCTGCATCCCTGGGATAAGACAGTTTAGATGTTGCATGTCGGAACATTTAGGAGACATCAGGAATGCTAGAATGACCAATGCTTTGTATAGACACAGCTTGATTCACAACACAGCCAAATTTACATTTACCATCATTGATAGAATATTGGGAAACAAATCTTTCAAAACAGGGTGGCATAACTTACTTAATACCAAAGAAAAGAAATGGATAGTCAAATTAGGTGGTCTCTTTCCACCAGGTTTAAATGATAAACTGTAATATATTGTGTATAAGTAGGAGTTATGCCTTGTATTTTTGAGTATAATATTGCCATTTATATTTTTCTGCATTTTTAATTGTTTATTTTTTTAGGTTTATTTTTGCACATAAGATCTATTTGCACTATTTTTTAATTATGTTTTTCTCGCAGGAAATTATGTCATTTATTGCTTTATTGGATACTATATTTAAATACAGTTTCTGTACTGCTAATCATGTCTAACTACTGAGGAAAGCTATATGCTGAAACCGGTCTGGTTATAATAAACATTTACTGCTTCTAATTCCTGGTGCTGGCCCCTTTTTTGTTTTTAGATAAGTCATGTCAGCAGCCTCTGATGTAGGCATTTCTATGCTCTACTTCTGAAGCAAGAAAGAATCAAAGATGACACAGCCAGACACCACTTATATATCAGCCCCAGGTATGTGAAGATGTCTGAGGTAAGATGATACCAGCCCAAACATGGGGGAAGACTACTCAGCTCTGAAATTCGGGCTGGACATTGGGCCCAGCCATTGTGGTAGGAATTATCTATAGATTATGACTGCAGCAGTAACCACACTAGTGCATCTGCAATTTTGGTAAGTTTCTTAAACAACTGTACTTCCTGATCTCCAAGATGGCTGCAGACTAACAGCTTGTTTCTAGCTCTCCCATTGTGAAAACAGAAGCTCAGCAGAGAAAGCCAGTAGAGTTGTGTTTATGGGTAAATTTCAGTAACTGGCTAGTAAGTGCACTGCCTGGATGCCAAGAATAATGAAATACAGAAGACCTGGAAAAAATCAACTACAAAAAGTGAGGAAGAAACACTGACTGGGGAAAGTTCTGCAGCTGTTCAGCAAAAGCTATGCAACCTTCAGACATGACTTCTAGTAACCTACAGGAAGATATAAGACAACTGCATGCAGACCTGGTTAAAATAAACAAAACACTGATGGAGTGTATCAACACAAATAACAAAAGGCTGGAAAAAGGGGAAGAAGCTTTAATCAGATATTCAGATGAAATGATAAAGCTGCAAAAATAAGAGGCTGAAATGAAGAAAAGGCTGGGTAAATATGAGACTGCTCAGGAAGAGATGTTTCAAAAAAATAATAGAATTAGGGGACTGAGCACAAAGGGAAAACCTGAGATTTTCTGGTATAACAGAGAAGCTGGAAGGAACAGACTGGATTAATTTTATGAAAGCACAAATAAGCAGCTGGACTAGTATTCCACAGCAGGAGTTGTTAGCTGAAAGGGCACATCATGTGTATACTCCAAACCTAGCTATAAGAAAGCAACCTAGACCTTTAATAGTAAAGATGCAATCCTACTAGCAGAAGGAGTTGATTCTGACAAAACTGTGACAGAAGGACAAAATGCTAAAAGTGGGAGACAGCAGAGTGTTTGCAGAGAATGACTACTCATTGTACACCAGGCAGGAGAGGAGTAAATTCATTCCACTGGAATGTCAAGACACAAGTGTGAGATTCAAATTGCTGTATCCAGATGTCTTTAAGGTATTCTTCCCTGGAGGGACAAATCATTTTTTGATGAAATGCATGCTAGGGAGAAAATACAAAAGTTTGTCCAAGAAAAAGTGAGCTGTGAGACAGGGGGAGATTCTGCTTCTTGTTTTTCTGGTAAGTAGGACCACAGAGAGAGAGAAACTATAACCATGAAACATTTTCCAGTATTTCAATGGAAAATGTTGGAGAGAAGGAAGGGAGCATGAGAGTTGACTAGAAGAATTGAGAGTACATTGGAAATGAAGTAGAGACAGGATTTGGGCAATGGAGAAGAATAGTAATAAAACCAGTGTGGGATTAAAATGCAATAATTAGGTTTGTGAAATATGACAGAACAAACAAATTTGGTAATATTGGACATTTTCAAAATTTCTTGGATTTGTGGGGGGCTCTAAAGTATATGTCCTACTTCATGTCATTAATGTTTGGGAAAATGCTTTGGGGAGCGGAGAGAGGGAGAGAAAGCTAACTGTAGATAAAAAAAACATTTTCTTTTCTTAATAGTACTGTATTTGTGGTGTATGTTTTTTTCATGCTATTTGTAAGTGTAATGGGGATTGTAAACAGGTGCTGTTGTTTTTCTTTTTTCTCACCATTTCTATCTTTCTTCTTGTACAGTTTTGAGATATATAGGTAATGCAATGCAAAAAAAAAAGCCTAGTAAAAAGGGCATGACAAACTTAAAATTAATGTTTTTTTTTTTCATTCTTCCAGGGGGAAATGAATGTATGAAGGACCTTAGAATGATTAGTTTTACAAGAGAGTAAGTAAATGAAAAGGTATATTGAATATTATGAGGCTTTTTTCTTGCAAATGCATGCATACTTAGTAGCAATTCTGCAGCTGGTCTTTGGGTTTCCATGGAAACAATTTGAAAAAGAGAAACTGGCTGGCTGATTCTCATGTCTCCATGGAGACAGTATGATAAAGAGAAACTGGAGACAGTCTGGTAGAAGGGAAAAAAAAGAAAAGAGAAATTGGCTGGGACATAATGTTCTTTGAAAGCAATCAGGGGTTTTCCCCACTGAGAGGGATAAACAATTAGACTTGAAGTTTTCTCATTTTTTTAAGTGCAATGGGGATACGAATATAAACAGGTGCTTTTTTTCTTTTTCTTCCTTCTTCTCTCTTTTTCTTTGCTCACTTTTATGAAATTTAGGCACTGCAATGTAAAAAAGAGGGAGAAAGGAGAAGTGGGGCAGAGTGGAAAGGTCTGATTAAGGGAGTATGACAAAAGAAAAAAATCTGTGTGATTTTTCCCATGCTTGCATATGGAAAAGACTGGGTTAAGATACTAGACATAATCCAGTAACAAGTTTATTACAAGGTATGTAAATGAAAAAGAATATTGATTATTACATGGCTTTTTTCTGGTAAACAGGCTACACTTAGCAATTTTGTGTCTGGTTTGAATATTACTAGAAGACAATTTGATAAAGAGAAATGGCTTGGAGAAAGTGTTTACTGAAAGCATTAAAGTGTTTTCTCAGCTGGAAGAGCTATAAAGATAGACAAAATCAAATAGCACTTACTAATAGCACAGACTATGCCATGCATCTTAGTATGACTAACCTTTCTTTTTGGTTAACTCTAGCCTGTCTGTGTGGCTATCAACTTGGAAATTTTGTTCTTATTAGGAAGCAAAAACTTTAATATATGAAGACATACATAGTTTTGTGTGTTATTATAAAGTTCATATTTTTTTGGGGGGGTTGTTCTGTTTGATGGCTTTCAAAAACAAAATGTTATGTAAGATGTGACATAGACTCAAATGGATATGACAATAAACAACTGTATAAAAGACCAACAAAAAAACAGTATATGTGTGTAACATAAAAGTTGGAACTAGACATTTAACAAAAAATCTGTTATACATTACAGGTGGTAATAATAACTATATAAGAAAATGATGCTTTCTGTAATGTCTTTCAATCTGAATGGTCTTACAGAGAAATATAAAAAAAATAGAGAGTAGTGAACTATATTAAAAATATAGAGTGCAAATAGCTTTGCTACAGGAGACACACCGGGAAAGAACTTAACGTGAATTTGATAAAGAATGGTTTTCAGAATGGTTATTCAGCAGAATATCTGGAGCAAAGGAAAAGAAGAGTACTTACATTAATTGCAAGAGGAGCTTCAACAGTGATAGAAGAGGAAAAAAGGGATAATAATGGAAGATATATAATACTGAGAGGTCTACTGGTAAGGGAGGAGGATTACACTGGCATGCATTTAGATTCTACCTAAAACTGCTACAATGGAGCTTAAGAAAATTCTGGGACAAATAGTTAGCTTTCAGTAAGGAGCATTACTTATAGGTGGAGATTGAGATTTGGTTTGCAACAGTGAAGATGTGTCTGGGGGCCTAGAATGGAAAATGTAAAAAAGGAGGGTAGATTTTTGAAGAAATTTATGAAAATGTTTGGCATGGAAGATGTGAATTTAGTACTAGAAGTTTGCAGTGAATTTACATATTCTCCAAAATACAAGAACTGGGCTTGGCTAGATAGAATTTTTATCTCACTGGAACATGTGCATTTAATTGAAGGTCTTGAAATGCACCCAATAACTGTTTCAGATCATGCACCAATAATAAAGAAAAACTGAAGGTAATGAAATAAAAATGAGACACTGGTACTTTCTCACCTGTCGGCTGAAAAGAGAGGAATTTTAGGAATGGGATTTGGAATTAATTTAGGAGTTACTAGAGAAGATTTTAATTTCTTCTGAAACTATAGCTAAGGAGTGGGATAAAATTAAAGTGGAGTTTAAAACTAGGCTGGAAATAAGAAAGGGAGATATGGATAAGAAGTAACAAGAATTATGTATATGGTCTGGCAAATGTTAAAGTATTGCAAAATAGGGGGAATATCTCAGAACAAGAAAAGGAGCAACTGCAGAATGCTAAACAGAAAATAAGGGATTACATCAATAACATGCATGAGTTTAGAAAGATTGTTGTTAAGCAACTGTTTTGATAATAATTTTAGAGCACAAAAACATTTAGCACAACAACTCGGGAAACAGAATGTGGAAAGAGCTGCCACCAAGCTTAGGGAGCCTATAACAACGAAGATTACAAGAGACCCTGTAGAAGTGTTAGAAATATTTTGAAAATTTTATGAAAGTTTGTATAAAGCAGAGAAATATGGAAATCAAGAAAAGGTACAAATGGAAATGTTTATGGAAGAATTAAGTATGCCAAGGTTAGCGTTAGATGAGGCTTAGTTACTAATGGTTAGGAATGGAAGAGATGAGATAAAAATGGCTATGTATAACCAATCTACTGGAAAGTCCCAAGGAATAGATGGTATTCCTGTGGAAGTTTGGAAGCTAGGAGGGAAAAAACTGATAAAGATCTGGAAGGTTTTGTTTAACAGTATTTTATGAGGAGAAGTACCAGCATCCTGGAAGAAGGAGGTGGTAATGGTAATACCCAATGAGGGCAAAGATCCATTGGATCCAGCTTCATACAGACCCGTTTCAATACCAAACCATGATTATAAAGTGTTTATGTCTATAATAGGGGTCTATGACAACTGATCAAATAGGAAAAGATTGAATTGCTGTAAGAACGAAAATACCGTTCATAGAAATCCATTTTCTGAGATCACAGTACAGTGAAAATTGGAAAATTTTCCCTTTCCTCACTGTAGTGTGATCTTGGAGTTGGTATATATATATATATATATATATATATATATAGAGAGAGAGAGAGAGAGAGAGCAGGGGGTGTGGGGGCACAGTCCCCAACAAAACAGATTTCTATGAACAACATTTTTGTTCTTACAAACATTCAATCTTTTTCCTGTTTGATCTGTTGTCATTGACCCTATAATTGCAGAGAGAATGGCAAAAGTGATACCAAAATTGATAGATATGGATCAGCATGGTTTTGTGGAGGGGAGGCAAACTTTTGACAATATTAACAGAACATTGATGATCCAGAGGAAAGCAGAATGTAAGAAAATATCCCAGTTATTGGTGGGTCTTGATGCAGAGAAAGCATTTGACAAAGTAGACTGGGACTTCATTAACAGGGCAATGGAAGCATTTCCTTTTCCTTATAAAATTATAAGGTTGATTAGAAGACCATTTGAGGGATCTGAGGTGTAAATTAAAGTGGATAGGGTCTTCTCCGATAATTTCTGCTTGAGTTAGAGGAACCAGACATGGCTATCTGCTTTCCCTTTGGTTGTTTGCATTATATTTAGAACCACTGGCAAATAAAATAAGGGATTCAGAAATTCAAAGATATAATTGGTATGGTAGTCAGGAAAAGCTGCTTCTATTTGCAGATGATATTATTTTATACATGACAAAACCAGAAAGGGACATTACAGTGTTTTGGAAGATTTTAAGACAGTTTCAGATCTTCTTGGGATACAAAATTAATGAAGTTAAAACAAAGGCAATAGCAGTAAATTATGTACCCACACATGAATTGGTCAAACAATATCCATATTTATGGGAACATGATAAAATGAAGTACTTAGAATATGGTTAGAAATGACTCTGTTGTGGCAGGTGAGGATATGTGGGAAGAGACTAAACAGAAGATAATACAAAAACTGAGAAATTGGAAGCTTTGTTATCTGGATATGGATGCTAAGATACAAGCAATTCAAATATTTTTAGTCCCTTTAGTCTTATACACAGGTCAGGTATATTTTTATCAACCAGAGAAGAAGCTGTGGATAGTAATTAAAAAACAGTTGAAGGATTTTATCTGGAAAGGGAAGACAGTAAGGGTCAAGTGGGATAAGCCGATTCTTCCAATAGAACAAGGTGGACTAGGATTACCAAATTAGAGGGGGTATTTTAGAGCAACACAGTTAAAGTTCTTATATGTAGCACAATCAGAAAACTGTAATTCATAATGGAAAGGGATGATGATGATACAGGGGTGAAACTAAAAAAATAAGGAAAGATTGGGATTTTGAATGCAGACTCTTAAGGAGAACAACAAAAATCATGCTGCGCATTATATTCATAAAATAACAGGGAATTCTGAAAGACTGCCTTCCAGACTATCTGCAAATATACAGAGCTGAGTATATATTTTTGGTTATAGAGTTTGTTAATTGTTGCTTAGATCTCTGTTGAAACTGTTGTCTCACTGTTCTGAGAGATTGATCTGCAAATATACAGAGCTGAGTATATTTTTTGGGTTTTAAGAGTGTGTACTATTAGTTGCTTAGATCTCTGTTGAAACTGTTGTCTCACTGTTCTGAGAGACTGATCTGCAAATATACAGAGCTGAGTATATTTTTTGGGTTTTAGAGTTTGTACTGTTAGTTGTTGCTTAGATCTCTGATTAAACTGTTGTCTCACTGCTCTGAGAGACTGATCTGCAAATATACAGAGCCAAGTATATTTTTTGGGTTTTAGCGTTTGTACTGTTAGTTGTTGCTTAGATCTCTGTTGCAACTGTTTTGTCCCACTCACCCTCCCTATTTTTGGTTTGTAGATTAAATTTGGTGGCTTTTGCAGTTGCCCGCCCCTCTGTAGATTTGATCTGGAACACTCCCCCAGTCCCATCTCTTTACCACATTCTACCTAATAAACTCTTTCTGCACTTGCTTTTAGTCCTTTTTAATTTAATTGCATTTTTTAAACTGTCTTTGGTCTAATATTGCTACATACTTAAGTGTGCTAGCTTGCACTGCATGTGAATTGTTTTTACTACTGTTTTTGCTACTTTTCTGTTAAAAAAAACTGTAAGCCTGTTTCCTACCTTTCTTGTAACTAGTGTTCCAGATACAGATTTGCTGTATCCAGGACTGTATGTAAGCTTCTGAGCCCCCCAAGCCTTTCTGTGTTGGAGGGAAGCCTTCTAGCTTATCAGTGGGAGTGGTAAGCACTAGGTAACCTGTCTATCACGTAAGGACTGGTTCTGGCCCAGAAATTGTAGTTATTGGCCGTTTGGGCAATCTCTTCCATCTCTCTCAACTTTCTGATTTGAAAGCCTGCATTTGCACTTGTTTCTGTCCTGTAACTAGACTAGTGCAGATACAGATTCTTAGTTTTAGCACTTAAATTTGCTTAGTCATGCTCAGCACTTGTTCAGAACTTGTAAGCACTAAATAAGCTTCTAATTACTATAGTACTCAATCTTCCTCATTACCTAGAGTAAAACAGTTTTTGTACTTACTTTTCTCACTTGCTTAGAGAAAAACAGCTCTTGTACTCACTTTCCTCACTTACCTAGAGGGAAATGTTTTTTATTCAGGCATGTCCAAAGGTCAGCTCCAAGTGTTCTCTCCTGTCTATCTGATTAATCTGGGCATCTTGAGGCAATGTAGAAATTGCTTCATGTACACAGACAACCCTCTCCTCCTACCACTCAGCACTACAACCTGTGAAAGATGCACTTATCTAGCCAATATGGAGGTAAAGCTCTCTCCAACCAAGACTGAACTTGACAGTCATGAGGAGAAGGTAAACATTTGCACCATACCACACTCATCACATAGTCTCACTAAATCTACACCACCAAAATCCACAAATAGTAACATAAAAACATTTGCGGAGGCTCTCAATAATAATCTGTCTAAGCAACAGAGACCTCCAAAGCAGAAATCCAGCATGAAAATGGAAAAAAGAGATTCTATCGATAGGGATAACTGTGGTCAGGAATACATATAATAGGCAACAGGGGTCTGGAATTTATCAGAGAAAACTGACAAAGGAACCGAGGTATGGGGAACAAATAACTAGAAAGGGAAAGGTAATAGAATGGGAAGAGACCAAGAATGTATTTGGACTACAGGTTAGAGATTTCATTCCCTATCAAGGATTGATATCAGAGTATAGGCAAAGAGAAAGAAATAGGGAGGCCCTAAATGAAAGACCAGCACTGGTAGCATTTTTAATTGAATCTAGAACAGAAGCTGTCATTAAAAAGGAGTAATTAATAGAGCATATAAAATATTGCATGATAATTATAAGAATCAATCAGAGGAGCTTAGAAATGATTGAGAAGAGAGACTGGATAAACAATTCACAAAGACACAATGGAGGGATATATGTATATCTCCCAAATATGCAACAAAGTCTAGAAGATTTAGAATCTTTTCCTGGAAGTGTTTGTTTACATAGGTATTGTTTCAAGTGGTTTTGTGTATCCATACTCAGGTGTACACACATGACCAGAAAATGAAATAGCAGGATGGCAGAATTGGGTAGTTTCATCCATTGTGTAACGGGAGCAAATGGTGTCTTTGATGAGAGCTTTTCAATTCTTTTCTGAACACTTGAAAGGAGACATATTTTTTAAGAGATTTGAAAGTGATTCTCAGATTTGTAGTACTAGGTTACAGAAACTGTTGCATGATCAGTGCAGCTGTAATTTGGGTTTTTGGAGGGAGGTTATGTTGTTGGAAGGGATTTAAGGTTGTAGTATGAGGTACATGGAGATAAATGGTTAGCAAAGAAAGAGAAGGACTGGAGGTTGATAACTTTGAAGCCTAGCAAAAGTCTCATCTTATGAGAGATGGACAGCAAGGAGCTTTGGCTAAAACTTTGCAGTGATATTGTGTCTTGGGAGTGGGTGTAATAAATCTACAGACGTTGTTGGCAAAAGTTTGTAAACAGGAGAGTTTTTTCCTAGAAGCTCAGAGGCGTTTACATAGGTATTAGGAGGCGATCTCTGCTTAACATACAAGGCCATGTCAAACCCAGAGCTGTTGGACATGCTACACTTAAAGAAATCCCAATCCCTCAGAGCTACACGCTCCAGGGATCTAAACCTTGTCATCACAATAAACAAAACATGCTGGAGGGATAGGTTCCTGACCCAGAGACTCCCCAGACTCTGGAATAGATTGCCCATACATGTCAAGCAGAGTGCCTCTTTGGACCTCTTCAAGAGGAACCTTGACGATTGGATGGGAGAAAGGAAATTCACCCCAGGGATCACGTCAGTCGCCCTGCTAGACAGGGGTCCAGGAAAGTAAATAATGTGGGAAGAAATAGCCAGGGAATTGTTATGGCTAGGCTTGTATAGGCCCTAGGGCTGATAGCCTAGTACCAGCCTATGAACCTATGAACCTATGAAGCTGATGACAACAGGGGTAGACTGTGTTCGAGTTGTGAAAGAAGCATTCCTTTACCACTGTCTGTCCATCCTTTAGGAGGGAGAAGGTGAGAAACTTTAGTTGCCCAGCATACTTTTGCATTGTTTTTGTTTTTGCTTTGATTACTTGTAGACCATGTTGGAAGTTAAAATGTATTTATTATTTATTGCTTTTGTTTACTGGGAAAGTCCAACTGGGCACAAGTCCCATTTTCAGGGGAGGTCCAGGGAGAAATGCTCTATTTTAAAGAACGAGCAGTAGTGGGTATTTATACAAGATTTGTATAATTAATGTGCATACATAGACTAGTAATGATATGACAGTTAATCAAAAAATGATAAAAGTACATACATAGAATAGTAAATGAACAAACACAGAATTGTAATAATATGACAGTTAATGAAAACTTGCCAGTAAAAACGAAGAAGTAACTGTGTTATGGCCAGTTACATAAAAGTGTGGTCACAGTAAGGGTTTGGAGACTATCCAGGGACATCACATGTACAGAGCTGGCAAATGAGTAGGTAGGACTTTAGTTGAGTTTTAAATGATTTTAAGGAGTGTTCTTGTCATATTGCTAGTGGGATGGAGTTCTTGGATATAGTGAAATGGTGGGAGAATAGTGATTTGTCAGCAGAATTGTTTGGTTTGGATACATGTAATAAGTATTTGTCCAATGAACGTAGTGGCCAGAAAAGGGTTATATATTTGTATGAGGTTGGAAATGGGTGGACAATCGTTAGGTTTATACACAGTGTTATGGATTTGTGGTAGTTGTGAGTAGGTTAGATAATGTGGGAATTCCATCCACTGTAATTCCCTTAGGGTGGCACAGTGGTGGTTTCTATTTGCAAGGTTGGCTGTGAACTGTGCTATTTTGTAGTAACATTACTCAAGTTTATTAGCAAGGTCACTTGGATATTGTTAAGGATGGTAGCAGAATACATTAAGGTAGGCAAGAGGAGAGGAGGAAATGTTATTTCTTAACAGCATCTGAGAGGAAGGGTTTGGCCCTATAGAGAGAATGTACTTTTTTGGTGTAATTTTTTTCTCTTTATTTTAGAAGTGTGTGTCAAATTTTAGGTTCTCATCTACACTGTTGCCAATCAGTTTAGTATGTGTGACTACATTGATTTTTGTTTTGTTTGATGAGGAAACTGATAAGGAGGTTTTGTTGATTGTAAACTGTTTGTGAGTAAATAGGATTAGTCTCGATTTACTTGGGTTAAGGTAAAGGTGGGCAGATGTCAGCCAGGTTTCTATAGACGAGAAGGACTTCTGGGTAAGTTCATGTAGCTTATTGATTTTTTTTGTGATACGGATAACTGTCGCATCATCTGCATTCTGTACTAGGGATGCAGTTTTACAGGCTTTATGAAGGTTTTTAATGAAGATGTTAAAGAGAATGGGTCATAAGACTGAGCTTTGTGGTGCACTGACTGGGATAGGGAAAAAGGATGAGATTTTTTTTTTGCTACTTGACCGCTTGAGCTCTATTTTGTAGGTAGCTACAAAACCATGTTATAGCAGTGCTGTAGAGTCCTAGGTTATGAAGTCTGTGTAGAAGAATACAGTGAGAGATTGTATCAAAAGCCTTGGATAAATCAAGGAAGAAGGTAGACATTAGGTTTCCATCAATACTATTTGCATTTACTGTATTGGTGAAACTAAGAAATGCGGTAGAGGTACTGTGGTGGGGATGGAAACCATGCAGAGATAAGAGAGGAGGTTATTATGTGTGAGGTGATGTAAGAGTTGTGACTGGATGCATTTTCAAGTATTTTTGATAAATGTTAATCTAGCCAAATTCCTAGGTAGTGGTGGTGCTATTGAGAGATGTGTGCCAGTTTTTTTGGATCTTGGCAAAATTGGGTTTCATTTTGAATATCATACCTTTTGTCTTTTTATGTTTAGAGGCATTCTTTGTATTTTACCCACCTGTAAATTAATGGCATGTCTTCTTGTATCTGTTTTTAGATTATTTGGTGGGAAAGATGAGCTCTATAGATCACAATATTATTGGCTTAAAGGATGATAGGGAAGTGGAAGGTCATCAGGAAGAATATTGATGAAAAGAGGTAAAAGCAATGGTGAAAGGACTGAGCTTTGGGTTAGGCCTTAGTATAATGTGGCAGAGTCTGGTAAGGAATTACAAGTTTTCATCTTGAAGAGTGTGTCAGATAGGAAGCTTTTAAACCATTGGAAAGCTTGGTTGCCAATTCCTCCAGTAGAAAGTGAATTAAGTAGTAGGTATTGCCGACAAGAGTGAAAGCTTTTGTTTGGTCAATGAAGGTATCTCCCATTCTATTTTCTTTATCAAAGTTTAGGAGGATGTCATCCAAGAGTGTGTATATATATATATATAAGTGTATGTATATATATATATATATATATATATATATATATATATATATATATATATATATAGCAGTATGGATGATTTAGTCAGCCCTGAAGTTATGTTGCCTTGGTGAGATGATTCTGTAGATTTGAAATTAATTAAATAATTGGGTGTAATATAATTTTTCAAATATTTTGCCAAGGGTGGGTAAGATGGTGATGGGACAGAGGTCTGTGATGGATGAGGCTTTGGATGTATTTTGGAGTTTTTTATTTGCTTGTTTGCAGATCAGTTAGTTTATTATATTTTCTGAGGTTCAACAAGAAAGTCTCTTCAATGGGAAATAAACCATGGATGTATCCCAACTGATCCAGTTGAAACATTGAAGGAGATGTTGTGAAAGAGAGTTTTGATTTCTTTCCTTGAGATGGTTTTGAAGTAGAAGACAGGAATGGAGGGGGATAGGAGTCGCTGATATTGGGGGGTTGGGTAGCAGGTAGAATGAGAAGGGGTAGGTGGCAGATGGGAGAATACTTTGAGAAAATCATTAGGAAATGTGATCTAGAGGTGAATGGTATAGTGTCTGTTCCTAAGGGAGAAGAAGATGGTTCCTACCTAGTGATTTGGTTTAAAATTTTCCACAAATACTTAGGATTGTTAAGGGTAGATTTTTGGGAGGACAGTATGTGATAAACTCTAGTTCTTCTAGTCGCATGTTTAGCCAGGTTCCTCAGCAAAATGAATTTGCCTCTACCTTCAAGGGATGTTTTTTTTTCCAGGTTTTCCTGACTTTGTCACTTAAGTTAAATAGAGTAAGTCATTCTTTTTTGAGTAATTTCTTGTAGGATGGTTTGTAAAGTCAGATAATTTTTAGAAAATGTTTCTGTTTTGCAGATGCAAGAGGAAGAATAGCAAATGTTGCCTTTTAATGAAAGATCTCATTGTACCTGCATTCAGAGCATTTTTCTTCTCTGAATTACACTTCTGCACTTCCAAACATATGAACCATTGAAATATTTATTCCTTCATTTGTGAAAGCAACTTTATTCACATATTCAGATATATTTCTGAGTCTTCTACCATGTAAGCTATGCATACCTCTTGATTCCACAAGGTCTTTATTCAGACTGCTTTCTAGTATGAATATATACCATATGAGATACAAATCCTTGTATCTCAGCACGAACAACTACACATGAAGTACAAAAACACTGACAACTGTTTGGGGATTGATCCCAGGGCCTCCTGCATTATGTATGGTTTCCACTGCACCTGATCCAACAAGGAACCTCTGTGTCATCCTCAAGAGCAGTTGTTTCACATTTCATGTAGGAAAGATAGTAACTAACTGGTCAGAGATGCCTTGCTTGTCCAGTGGCAGTGATCACCTTACACTGATTTCTTTTCCAGTTCATTTGATAAAATGATGCTAAGTTAATGGATTGCACTTCATTTGGATGCTTGTGCATACATGAAAAAATCACCATCTTGATAGTTTTCTAGTTTAAAGGAGAAATAACTGCTCTTAGGGGTGACAGAGTGCCTAAGTGTTGACGTATTGCGATTTTTAAATCTATAGACTCCATCTACTATAAAAAGTAAAACAAAAACAATCTTGAGTTTTTAGAAGCATATGGTAGGAAGGACTACACCCTGGGAATTATAGCTCTTTGCTCTGATCTTGGGACCCTACTTGAAGACTGAAGTTGAGAATATCCTACCTTCCTTCATGATTGGATTTGATTGTCTCAGTGAAGCACCCACAT
Organism: Protopterus annectens; assembly: GCF_019279795.1. Taxonomy (NCBI): domain Eukaryota; kingdom Metazoa; phylum Chordata; order Ceratodontiformes; family Protopteridae; genus Protopterus; species Protopterus annectens. The sequence goes on from NC_056727.1 coordinate 326,931,136, forward strand.
GACACATGCATCCACCATTCTACACGATGATATCACATGCCATAGTATGAGTGCATGTATGTATTCCATAAGATTACCAACTTTTCTTCCACTCACATAGTTCACAGTTGCTGCATTTGATACTTAAAACATCCAAAGCATTAAAATATCTGTGCTGTCACCATATCCTAAGCCAAGATGTGCAGTGACCTTGGTTATGTTTTTTGGTAGAAGAGCACAATGAAAAGCACTGCTATAAGTTTCTCTTCTTGGATCCAAGGCTCCAAAATATGTGGAATGGAGAAGCTCCTGGCCTGCCTTACAACTTGAAATAATGGAGGTGATTTAGCTTGCCCAACATGGAGCCAGATGCCTAGAACCTTGCAAAGTCCTATTGTTATATTGGGACACCATTAGAAGGTGAGGTTGTGGGTTTCAGACACTGTTGACAGCATTTTGGAGATAAGTATATTCCCAAGACATCCTTTTCACTTCTATTTTGCATATTTACCCTTGATTATCATGGTCTTTGGATCACACCTGTCTTCATCATCAGTGAACACCAAATGGTATGGAAGAGGTGTGTCATGTCAGAAGGCCTAATAACACACAGACACAGTAAATATTGTATAAAGTCCATGAGGTCTATATTCCTAGTGGTGTCTTTAGAAGAACTGTGTACCACATGAACTGTAAATCACAGTAGTTATGCCAACTTCAGCGTTTAAACTCTAAAGATATATACAATACATAAAGCAGTATATCATGCATTATTTAACACTGATCTCTCTCTGGGTTAACCTTAACACTCAGCTAAGCATATCATAGGATGTTTACATTAAAATTAGCCATGTGCAAAACAGATTTCAATAACTGAAACTCTTCAGTCATTAGAATTATTTTTATCTCTTGAGCAACCCATGTATCTGACATCTTCAGTGGGTTCTGTACAGGATTATTGACTCACAACAGGCCTATTCTCTCTGTCTTTTAATTTTACCTTTGACTTATTTGTCTTATGCATATGTATACATTTTCTCCCATACATGTTTCTGTCTTCCCTACAGATTACATAGGATCTTTTGTTGGCTGATTTACCAACAGCTCCAGCTACAGACTCCAAACTTTCCCATGGCTTTTCTGAATGTCTGACAGTTTTCAGTGGTTCTCTCATAATAGTATTTATATTTCTTTTGATTTATTTTCACTTTATGATTGGTTCCAGGCATCAGCAATGCTGCTGGAGTACATAATCTGCTTTCCAGCCTTCTGCTCATCAACAGTATTGAATCCCGTAGTGGATTATTTCTGCATTTCAAAATTGTTAGATGACATTCCTCATACCATTTGCTGCTGCTCTGTCCTTACATTCTCTGCTGTTTGAATAGCTGTTTCCACTTATTAATTGGATTGTGAATGGCGTGGACTGGATGGTATATGTTTGAATTCCCATTCATGCATAGATCTTCTAAAGTCCTGACTTGTGTATTGTAGTCACTGTCAAATGTAACAATATGAAGTATTACATGTTTTGAGAATATAGATTTTAGTGTACTAGTCACAGTTACAGTTGTCTATGTCAGTTTGCTCATTTCTGGGAACTTGGAATAATAATCAATGAATTTGAGATATGCGGTTTCTCTGACTTGGAATAAGTGTGCACCTATGCTGGAACTAAAACTATCAAAAGAACTAGAAAACACTAAAACACTATCAGAAAAACAAAGGCTTCCCATGAACTTAGACTAGCATCAGAAGCTAAAGACAATTACAAATCCTTCTTTAGTTACATTAGAAACTAAGGAGTGATGTCCAGTACTGTGCAGAACTTCTAATAAATCTGTCAACTTTTTTGAAATGGTAACTGAAGCTGTGGACAGCATACATGCTATTCATACAGCTTACCTCAATCTGGCTAAGGCTTTTGACACCATACCACGTCCTAACATAATAAACAAGCTGAATGAGCTCCAGATTGACCCCGACATAGGTGGATAAAAAATTGGTAGAGGGATAGATCCTATTTAATAAGGCTGGCAGGTGCATCCTCAATAAACATGAAGGTGACTGGTGGGGTTCCACAGCAATCTATGCTGGGATTTCTACTATTGAGCATATAATTTACAGATCTCCAAATTACAAATTGCGATCTCTGGCTATCCAAGTTTTCAGATGATTGCAAACTTGGTGTCATCCTCAAGTCCCCCTCTGTTACACTGAATTTCCAACTGGAACTCATACGTCAACAAATGGTGGTCAAACAAACAGTTAAAACTAAATGTGAAAAAGTGCAATATTGACACATTTAGCAAACAATCCCTTCATCCATCTTATAGCATAGACAATAACTCACTTCAAAATTAAAGTGTGGTGAGACAGCTTGGAATATGGGTAAATAATTCCCTTGTCTTTGACCATGATGCTGAAACAGTGGTTAGGATTTTTTTTCCTGGCACAGCTGGTTGTAAAAGGTATTTTATCTAGAGCCAAAGAATTTGTTGCCCCATTATATTCTGCATTGATCAGACCTTTTATTGGATACAGTGCCCATTTTGGGATGTGTCTTACTAGGCATATCAAACAACTGGAAAGACTCCATAGGTTCCTAACTTAAAAGGTCACAGGCTTAAAAGACAGGAGCTTTTGGAAAGGCTAAAATCACTGCCCCTTTATTCAGTATCCTATAGACTCCTTAGGGTAATCTGTGCCTAGACTTTTGGGCCTAAAGGGACCCAGTAGTTCAGGACCTATTATATCTCCACAAATTAAACAGTCCCACTAACACTAGAACTAGTGATCTAATCTTGCTTCAGCAAAATAACGAAACATATTGGAGAGGTAGATTTGTCTTACAATGCTTATCCATTCTCTGGAGCAAATTTCCACTCCAGATTAAGGAATGTAATACACATTCTTTCTTTAAAAATTAGTTAGACAACTGAACAGGTTTCCACAGATGCTCCCTAATATCAATGAAAAAGGAGGTAAAGCGTAACGGTGGGTATTGGCAACACATAATTGGCTACAAGGCCTAATAGCCTTGTATATTCTATGATTCTAGGATTTTTTTTTCTAGGAGGACTGATTTAACTGCATTACCTTTAACTATCAGTAGGTGAACCTTATTTTGAAAAATGCTGATGCTAATTAAAGCCATTTCTTCAGTGGTTTGGTTTTTCTAGTAATTGCTTTAAGAATGTCTCCATGTGGACATTTGTGTTGTGGACAGTTATCAATGGTTCATATATTACATGACTCCAGGAACTCTTTTGCCACTTCCATGTACCAGGACTTGATATTATGAGCTTTGTTTCTTGGCCATATTCTGGTACTTGCCTCCTTGAAGATTTCATTGCTTGGGATCTTTCCTAGTCATAGATCCATAGAGGAAGGCCCTCTGTGTAAGATACAATGTGTATGTTCTTCCTGTATAATTGATCTGTGAGTGAATCCCTTCTCAGTGTGTTGTAATTACCATTATGCTATTCCACTGTGTCTGGACCTGTCCTTTATTTAGCAACTGTTGTTGTAATTTCTTTTTTAACACATTTGTTAAATTATTACTTAAGACATAGGCAACATACATTAACAAAAAAGAAAACAAACAATATTAAGATTTTTTCCATTTACATACATTATACATCACATATCTTTCTTTCTTTGCAGCTATCATCAGTCATGCATTACATAAATTGCTAAATTCTTGCCTTCCCTTAAACCTCACTCCTCCTGAACATTATTCTGTATGTAGTGATGTCCTTACATTCACCACTGCAGTATTCATTACACATGGGGATTCCCTGCCATGAAGCCCACCATCCAGCCAGTTTACCAAAGTCTACTGTTGCTTTAAGGTACACTGAACATCACCTACACACTCCTTGCATAGCGTAGGGAATAAAGGTGATGTTCAGGCATACCATCCTCAGAACTTCTTTGCTGCCAGTCCAAACATTATTTGTAACCATCTGTGTGTTATCTCTGTCTGTTTTTTGCCATTTTTCTGTTTGTTGGCATTCTGGTGATTACTCCTGTTTGATGAAGTCCTCATTGTTGCAGATAAGTACCATTTGTGTTTTGTGTTCTTTTTCTGATTGTTTTGTGCTGTTTGGGGGGTTAATGCCATCCAGGAAGGGTAAATGCCAATGTGGGAGACTGATTCCCCATAAAGACCGCAACAATAAGTGTCTCTTTTGCCTAGGTGCTGCTCACAACCATACGTCTTGTTCAATTTGTTAGGCGTTTGTCCCCAAAACTATTTGTAGTAGGATTTCTTCTCTTTCATTGAATCTTGAAAACCAGCGTTTTAAGCTTCTTGTAAAGATACTATGGATGAAACTTCCTGCCCTGAGGGTCAGCCATCAGGGAAGAAGAAGATGTATAAGATAAGACTGTAATCTTCTGCTGTCCAGCCTCTGCAGGGAGTTTCTCCCAAGATTATTACAAACCTGGAGACTCACCTGGTTGTATTGTCAGATTCCTCTACTGGAGGCCAGTGAGGATCTGGTGGGCAGCACATCCGACGAGGCTTTGCAGGTGTCTGTTTTAGGCATTCAGGGGGAGCCACGGTTGATTGTTTCTGAGAGGTCTAAAGGGGTTCCGCAGTTTCTCTTTATGGAAGAAGTTCCTATTACAGTTGTGGAATGCCATCCTGAGTCAGGACCTTCTCAGGTTTTTAGGATGGACATCCCCTTAAAAAAGAAACCGAAAACTAATCATGTTTCTTCTGCTTCTAGGGAGCCACAAAGTGAGTGACAGGCTTTTACTCAGGGGTTATTTAATGTTTTACTGTCATTAAGGCCTCCTCAAGGAGTTTCTGTTCCTGCTCCCCCTTGGTCCTCTTCTTCTCCTAAAAGGCCCAGAAGATCGGATTCTTCTGAGGAAGAGCTGGGTTCTGATGATGACTTTCTTGCTTATTCTACCCAGATTCCTTCTCCTTTAGACTACGGGTCTGAGAAAGAGGGCTCTTATACTCTAGATAATTCTTCTGAGGAGATTTTCTTTGGGGACACAATCTCTACGATGATGGAATTTTTTAAGTGGGATTGTGCCCAGGTTTCAGATATCCATAAGAGGTACTATGACTTATTGCAGATGGAATCTCCTAAACCTGTGGCCATTCCTCCTATCTTGGCTGCTTTATTGGATGTTTTTTCCAATGCCTCTGAAGCACTAGATTCTCTACCCCCTGCTCCCAAGAAGTCTGATAGGTTTTATAGGGTGCCTGAGGATTATTCCTTTTTGTTTAAATGTCCTGCTGCTGACCCCTCTGTGCTATCTGTAGCCTCTGATAAGCTGTCTCAATTGCTTCCTTCATCCAAGTTACTACCATCTGACAAGGACAGTAGAACCATGGCTAGACAAGGAAAGAAGGTTTATACTTCGGCTACCCTAGCTTTTAGGGCTATTGATTATCAGACCCATATATCTAGGTAAGTGTTGGCTCTTCTTCTCTCTCAAGCTTGTCGGCTTCTTTCTGTTCTTCCAGACTCTAAGAGTAAATCTTCTGCTCTTTCCTTGTTAGGGTCTTCCTCTCAAGTAGTTCATCATTCTATCAAATGTAGTTATGATACAGCAGATGCCTCTTCTAGGGCTGCTGCTTTTGGTTCAGTACTGAGGAGGTATTCTTGGCTTAGTTATCTTAACAGTCTGATGAAGCATTCAGTTTGAATGTGAAAGTGCTTACTGAAACGTTTCATTCATTTGTTTTTTAGCATCTCTTTGTTCAAATAAATGGTCAGCTTCTTATTGTTGTGTTGTTGCCTCAACTAGCTTTGTTTCTGGTATTCTTGGCTTAGGCTTCAACCTTTGCCCGATGATATTAACGCTAAGTTGATGGATGCTCCTCTGGATAATAAACTTTTGTTTGGGGAAGCAGCTGCTGGTCTCTTCAGGGTGAGGGGAAGGCTTTACAGGAGCTTAAACATGTCTTTCTCCTGTGCCTAAATTTCAGCAAAATTACTGTTCTAAGCCAGCCTTTGTTTGTTGGCAATCTCACCCTCCTTCTAAAGGTAAAAAGAATGGTAAACAGACCTCTCCTGTTAAGGCCACTCAGTCTGCAGGGATTCTGAAGCCTTCCTTTCCTGACCAACCAGGTGTTGTCTGACTATCTGCCTGTCCCCAGCCACATTCATCTTTCTCTTCACCTTTCTCTTTCTCTTCCTGTTTAGCTCCGAATAACCCAGGATTCTTGGGTTCTTTCAGTCATTCAGCAGGGGTACTTCATGGTCTGGCTTTATTGTCCTCCTTTTATGGGCATCCCTCAGCCTTCTTGGGAGAAACTTCCTTTTTTCCAGTGGTTCTTCGAGACCTTTTGTCTGAGGGTACTATTCAAGAGGTGCCTGTGTCCCAAAGGAGGAAAGGGGTTTATTCAAGAATGTTTCTAGTGCCCAGAAAAGAAGGTACTTGAAGACCTAGTCTAGACCTCTCTCATCTAAACACTTTTCTGAAGATGCCTTCCTGTCAGATGTTGTCCCTTCAGTCCCTTTTTCCTCTCATGCTCCCGCGGACCTTTTTGGTGTCTCTGGATCTCAATGGTGCTTATCTCCATATTCCAATCCATCCTCTTTTCTGGAGATTTTCTCATTTTCTCTGTTGCTTCTTGGCATTTTCAGTTCTGTGTTTTGCCCTTTAGCCTTTCTACTGCCCCAAGGGTGCTCACCAAATGCCTTGCTCCTGTGATTGCTTTTTGCAGGCTTCAAGGGATCCAAATCTTTCCTTATTTGGATGACCTGCTGATTCAGGCATCCTCGCCAGAGATCCTTTTGCAAAATCTTCAGTTTACCATTTCTTTTCTTCACAGCTTGGAGTGCATGATAAACTTTAAAAAGTCTTCCCTGACTACTCCTCAGGATCATGTCTTTCTGGGTTGCAGGATTCAAATGTTGCCAATGCTAGTATCCCTGCCTCCTCCAAAGGCTTAACTCTCATTTCTTTCTTTTAAACTCTTCTTCCCCTGGACTCCATTTCAGACAGGGAGTTTCTGACAGCTCTGGGGTTCATGGTTTCCACCATTTCAATGCTCCCTCTGGCCAAGCTCCACATGAGGAAGTTCCAGTGGTTTCTGAAGTTGGTGTGGCTTCAGCATGCACACCCTCATCTCAAGAAAGATCTTCTGTGGTGGATTCAGCAGTTGTCTCTGAATCCAGGGCTCCTTTTTCAACCTCCTCTTCCCTCTCAGGATCTTTTCACAGTCGCTTCAGATGTGGGATGGAGAGCAACGTTTGGCTCCCTGAGGGTTCAGGGAGTATAGTTGCCTTGTCAGCAGATGGAGCACATCAATATCAAAGAGATGAGGGATCTTATGCTGGCTCTTTAGGCCTTCTCTTCTCTCCAGGACCTCTCAAGGTATTCACAGACAATACCACAGTTATGTGGAATATCAACAAACAGGGGGGTACAAGATCTTAGTCTTGGCTGGCTGGCACTTCTGGTATTGGATCTGGCTCACAAGTATCAAGTGACTCTTCAGGCAGTTTATATTCCTTCAGATCAGAACATTGTGGCAGACAATCTGAGCAGGTCCTTCACTCAATCCCATGAATGAATGCTTCACAGAGATGTGTTTCTGGACATTGTTCATCAGTGGGGTACTCCTTAAGTAGATCTCTTTGCCTCCTCTCTGAACAGACAACTTTCTCTGTTTTGTGCTAGAATCACAGGTCCTCTGTTATAGAAGGTGGATGCCCTCTCATTTTCCTGGAAGGGGATGTTTCTTTATGCTTTGCATCCCCTTCTTCTCATTCTGAGAGTCTTGTTCAAGTTTCAACAGGATGCTCCCAAAATCTTGTTGGTGACTCCCTTTTGGCAGTGACAGCACTGGTTCCCTCTACTTCTGCATCTAGCCAAGGGCAATCATCACAAGTTACCTCATAGGGTGGCTCTCCTCACACAAGACAAGGGGTCTCTCATCCATCCCCACCTGTCCATGCTTCACCCACAGTGTCAGTTGAAGCATGGACAGGTGGGTCTCTCATCCATCCCCACCTGTCCACGCTTCAACTGACACTGTGGGTGATAGGGTTTTGATCCCTCATAGATGCCTTTTTTCTGAGGACATGTTGCAGGTCCTGCAGGAGGCCAGGAAACCTACTACTAGGAAATCTTACTTGTCTAAATGGAAGAGGTTTTCTATTTAGTGTCTTTCCTGAGACCTGGACCCACTTTCTGTGGATGTTCCTTTGGTTGTCTCTTATTTGTCTGAGTTGCTCAATGCTGGTTTGGCCTATTCTTCTTTTAAGGCCCACGTATCAGCTCTTTCTGCTTGTCTGCCTTTAATTCCCCCATTAGCTTCTAGATTTGAGGCTAAGCAGTTTCTTAAAGGTGTCCTTAATATTAGACCTCCCAGGAAGCCTGTTCTTCCTCCCTGTGATCTTAATTTCTTTCAAAAATTGACTCGGGCTCCTTTTGAGCCTGCTGTTTCAGCTTCCTTACAACATTGTTCTTGGAAGACAGTTCTTTTTTTAGCTCTTACTTCTGCCATACAGGTATCTGAGTTGCAAGCCCCTATGGCTTGTCCACCTTTTTTGATGTTTTATGAAGACAGGGTGTCCTTGCGTACTAATCCTTTTTCATGCCCAAGCTGGTTAATGAGTTGTCACTTAGTCTATTAATTTTCCTACTTTTTCCCCTCTCTGCAATCTATCAGTGAGAAGGTACTGCATACCTTAGATGTGCATAGACAGCTCAAATTCTATTTGGATAAAATTAAAGCTGTTAGGAAGTCAGACAAGTTGTTTGTTTCATTTCATCCTAGGTCTTTAGGTTAAGCTGTTTCCAAGCAAACTATTGCCACTTGGATTTCAAAGGCTATTTCCTTTTGTTACACTTTTCATGGTGAGAGCCTTCCTTCTTCTGTAAAGACTCATTCTACTAGAGCTGTGGCTTCTTCTGGTGCTTTCTTCAAAGGCTTAGATGCTAATTCTATTCTTGAAGCTGCTACCTGGGCTTCTGTGCATACCTTTACCAAACATTACCAGTTGGATGGTATCTCCAGAGCCAGAGCTGGTTTTGCTAATGCCATTCTTCATGGCTTCTTAGAGGGCTCTGCTACTGCTGCTTCCTCCTCCCAAATTTCTGCTTGAGCTTTGACACTCTCCCACGTGTAATGAATACTGCAGCACTGAATGTAAAGACATAGTACATTTGTGTAAAATCTTACCATAACAGTAGATGTCCTTGCCTTCACCACTGCAGTATTCACTCCTTCCCTCCATCCCCCTAGTCTTTTTCTTTCCTGGATGTACAGGTTCTCCTTGGTTTTCCTGGGACTGCTGTTCCTACTGGGGCAATCAGTTCTGAGGATGCACCTTTATGCCCTATGCTTCGCAAGGAGTGTGTAGATGATGTTCAGTGTACCTTAAAGCAATGGGAGACTTTGGTAAAATGGCCGGACGGTGGGCTTCACGGCAGGGAATCCCAATGTGTAATGAATACTGCAGTGGTGAAGGCAAGGACATCTACTGTTATGGTAAGATTTTACAACACTGTACTTTCCCACAGTTTCATTTTATTTCCATATGACTTGCTTTTTCCCTTTTCTAGACATCCCTCTGGCAGTTCTTTTATCAATTTTATAGTACTCAGTACTTCAAATACAGTTGGTTTATACTTTGATTTCCATTTTCTAGTAATTGTTTTTTTTTTGTAGCCATAGAATTAAACTTAAGAAGGCCTTACTGCGTGTAGGCAATTCAGATTCTGTGTCCCAGCTCAAAAAAAAAAAATATATATATATATATATATATATATATATATATATATATATATATATATATATATATATATATATATCCCTTTGTTACAGCCATTTATTCACCCAATATTTCTGACCAAGTACTCTGTAGGGAATTCTTACAGTCTGCCAACTCATTGCACTCCCAAAACATATGTTCCCAGTTACCTCTTTCTTCCCCATCACACCTCCAACATTTGCTATCTACACAAGGAAAACTTCTTTGAAGGCTGCTTGGGGTATAAAAATACCTATGCAAACACTTCCAAGCAAAGATCCCAAACCTTCTGGATTTTGTTGCATACTTGGGAGCCTTAAAGTTGTCCTCCTATTGCTTTCTTGTAAATTGCTTTTCCAGTCTCTCTCTTCCAAATTGTTTCTAACCTCTTCTGATTGATTCTTATAGTTATCATGCAAAATTGTATATGCCCTATTATTCTGTCCTAGATTCGACTAGGAGATCTGTCTACATTATATAAATTCATAAGTGTAAGTGCCAAACCTTCATTTTCTTTGTTTGCAGGAAATAACATTTTTAGCAAGAAGATGGACTACAGATTTCTGAATCCATCTCCAAGAAAAACACCACCGGACCCCAGACAATCTCCAACAGTATCTGCTGATTTATTACCATCTCTCCCCTCTGTGACCCTCACTGTATCACCCTAAAAAATCCAAGTGGCTACTCATAAAACAAAGATCTAATTTACTGTTAGGATCATAACTCTGCAAACTACCTAGCTGCAGGAATTTACTCCCTTGCAGCTAAACTTCATGAAAAAACACCTCATATAACCTGGCACATTAATCACAAGCCACACCAACTCATTACCCCTAGAACAAAATTCCACAGCACTAAACATGCATTCTGCATCTAACCACCTCATCTTTGGCAAGCTCTCTCCATCGACCTCAAGGAAATCAACATTTACTCCAAATTCAGAATGCAACTCAAAAAGCACATCTTCATTCAAGCCAGATGCTCCTTTTTTCCACAAAGGGCATATTACCTAACACACTTTCCCTATCTCCTTTATACTTCTTTCCTCCTTTCACAGAATTACCGAGAGTCACCTCAGTTGAGAAACTAATGTAAATGTACATTGCACTCTGCTTATTTACTATAATGTACATATACATTTTTTTCTGTGTAACTAATATTAACTACACTGCTATTGCTTATTTCCCTGCCTCTTTTTTCATTGGACTTGGTAGTATTAACATTGCTTTTTTAACACTTTTATTAAATTATCATTAAAGACATAGGAAAACAATCATTAATATAAAAGAAAACAAATGATATAAATATGTTTCCAGTTACATACATTATACATCACACATGTTCTTTTTTATAACTGTCCTCGGTCCAACATTACATAAACTGCTAATTTTTTTCCTTCCCTTAAACTTCACTCCTCCTGAATATTATTCCACATGCATTGTTCCCACAATTTCCATTTATTTCCATGTAATTTGCTCCTGCCCTTTTCTAAGATCCTACTTTCAGTTCTTTTATCTCTGTTACAATATTCAATACTTCAAATACAGTTGGCTTAGACTTAGATTTCCATGTTCTAATTGGAGCTTTTGTGGCAGCCACCTGAATACATTCCTGCCTCTTTATTCATAGGTGCATAGGTACTTACTAGGCTATTGTTCTATGAGGATTTTAAGAAGTGTAGCATTACATCACCATGGTAGTTTTAGCCTTTGTATTTTGCACGCAAATAGGTTCATATGTTCATAGGTAAGTACTAGGCTAACTTCCCTTGAAGGCCATTTTAACTGTAACCAGTTTCCCTTTATGTGCTTGAATTAACCAATCACATTTGGTTTAAAAAATGGCCTTACCCATCTCATGGTCAATAATTATATATTACCCTTAATGAGAATAACTGGGAACATACCACAGATAATTTGAGGGGGACATGCATGGGATAAAGCATTTAGGAGCTGTCTCCCATTCAGAGGTCCATGTTGTGCTTAAATATGGAGAGGGATGACTTTTGTTTTATGTTTTGTACTGATGGAAAATCTTTTCCAGAGCAGCAGTATTCTTTGTGAGATATGCCTGTCCCCCCAATCTGTCCCGTTGATGTTGCAGAAGAGGTTTAGATCCTTAGACTGAGTATTTATGATGCCATTTGACTTGCTGATATGCAGTAACTCCATCAGCATTGGGTCGGAGGATGCCTTGTATGCCAGACACAGGTTAGCTCTTAGCAGTCTGTAGGATACCAACTATAGTAACAGGGCTTTGAGTCATTCCATGTAGAACATGTTTTTTTATACCTTGTATCCTTTTAGTAAGGCATCTCTGTGAGTATTTTAGTTGTTGAATGTGTTTGGACAGATACATGCCAAAGGGGGCATTATACTCAATGATTTGCCAAATGAGGGCTGAGCAAAGGAGGACAATGGACACAACCCCATTGTTTAAAAGCTGTGCAATATAGAAGGGCTTTCTTACTGCAATTGACACATGTTGATCAAAGGTTAAGTTACTGTTGACATAAGTTCCCAAATCCCAAACAACTGAGTGTGGTAGTTCCCCGAGGTAGAGGACTTCACAAATGATACAATAATACATTTTTGGCATTTAGTTTTGGTCCATAATTTTGCCACAGTTATTTATTTGGGACAAACCTTCCTGCTGGATGGCTAAGTCATTTGGAGATTTAATGACTGCTCCATCCTGCAGTCATCTGAAAACTTAGTCAGACAGAACTCTTTGGTATTAGCTTTCACTTCAGAAAAGTAAATGCCAAACAGGAGAGGTCCCAGTGTTTGGAGAGGAACACACTGAAAGGGGCAATATATTCAATTATTGGTCTGAAAAGAGATGAATGCAGTGGAATGATTACATCCCTGGACCTGGGCACCATAACTTTAACTATAAGCTGTACAGTGAAAAAGGTTCTCCTTACAATAGTTGTTATGTGTTGATCAAAGAACAGCTCATTGTTGACATAGGTTCCCAGATCCATGAGTACAGCATCAACTTTCAGGGGTGTGTTGTCAATATGATGGTCACAAGGAAAGTCATATTTACTGAAGGATATAATTATACATTTCTTGGCATTTATTTTTAGTTCATGAATTTTAATATCAGCTAGGCTTTTGGAAAGGCCCTCTTGGAGGATTTTAATGTTCTTTGGGGAGTTCATGTTGGCACTAAGTTTTCAGTAATCAACCTTAACATTTGCTTTGACCTCCAAGAAGTAAATGTCAATGAAGAGTGTCCCAAGGACTGAACCAAGGGGTACACAGCTAGTGACAAGTCTTTGGGTGGAGGTAGAGCAGCCCACCACAATTTCCTGTGTTCTTTTTGTGTGCTGGTTTGCTATACAAGTTACATAGGGATTTACATTTACATGGGAGAGTTTAGCTATGATAACTGAGTATGGGATGCTGCTGAATGCCTTTGGGATGTATAGATATGTAGTATGTACTGCTTTGCCCTCATAGACTCCTTCAGTAATCTTCTTGAAGAAGTCAGACAAGTTTAGTAGACAGATTTCCTTTCATCCATTGCTTCAGAAACCTTCTCAAAGAACTTGCCAGGTTAAGTAGATTTGTGAAATGCTTTGTATTTCACCTTGGCTGAGAACTTGACCAGGTTAAGTAAATTTGTAAAATGCTTTGTATTTCACCTTGGCTGAGAACTTGACCAGGTTAAGTAGATTTGTAAAATGCTTTGTATTTCACCTTGGCTAAGACCCAATAAACATGAATACACAATCCCTCAAAAACTGTGAGCAAACAGTTGGACTCTGAGATTAAGTATGCTGAGCTAGAGCTTCCCAGACTTCATCACAGTGAGCCTTTGTCAAGCCACAGAAAAGTCCTCGAGACTCTTCTAAATAACAGAAGCTATTTTAGAGACTCCCTGTACAAAAAAGCATTCACTGTCTTATAATGAAATAGACCGATCCCCCAATATGAAATACCTTCACACTCACACTTAAGATTTGATAATACAAACCTCTTTTACTACTGATTTGCAACAACTATACATATTCATCAGCATTTGTCCTTTTGCATTTAGTTTGATACCACTTAAAATTAATATGGAATAGTTAATATTTTAAGCACACTTTGTTTTTAAAACTGGTGCCTTGTCCATTTGTTATAAACCTTTTGAAGGCATGTGAAAAAGGTGCCAGTACTGTTTTATTATTTTAAATAATAAAAGTTATCTTTTATGCTCTTAAATGTAACCATATTATTTATTATGGACTTCCTTTTGATACTGGTTAGCCTGGGGTGAGATTGTGTGTAAAATTGCATTGTCCTTTGCCATCAGTCAGCCAGCTGCTCATTGCCAAGTACTCCAGTCTGTACTCTGTTAGACACATGGCTGCCTTCAGTGCTTCCTTCAAGAATGATTCTTTTACAGACATTTGTGCTATGATCACTTGGTTCTTGATCCACACTGTCAGTAGACATTATTGTCTCACCCATGACTTGGGAAGTTAGTCCCCCAGGATTTAGGCATGTAAATTCTGTTATTTTACAACCTCTGTCTCCTTTCAACCTGCTTGAGACTCACTCTAATGAGGGTTCTTCTAGTTAGAAGTTACAGATACTGTCTTATCATGTTATCTGCTATAGGTCACTCCTTGATGGGTCAGGAATACCTACTGTAATCCCCATCAGATAAGTGGTCCTTCTACCAGTTGTTGCTTTACTTTGGTCAAGTATATATTGTTGAATAATGTGGTGCCAGATATTCTTTCTTGATTTACAGGTGAGTGCTCTGTGGTTGCTAAGGGGGGCAAACTGATGGGCTACAGGGATGTGTCCTTACATAGCTGGCACATCACATCAAAGGTTATACTGAGCAGATTTATGGACATCACAATGAGATCAGACTTTGCTAGAAAGGCCTAATTTATATCAGTTGGGTAAAGAATAAGTCAACTAAGGATCCATCTAGGAGGGACCTGTAGTAGGCCAACAAATAAAATAAGAACCTTTTATTTCCACACTGTGGAAGTGGAACTGAAGAGATTAAGTCGTAGTTTAAATAAATACCACTTGTGCTAAAAAAATATGGTGGTCATAGTCATTTTCAAATCAAAGGTGTATCAGACACATACTCGGATATATGCATGTGACCAAATCATGCTTTCTTGTAATGAAGTTGCTACAGAATGAATTGGCTCTTGTACTGAGATACAGTGTCTTAGAGTATTTACATTAATACCTGGGGTTTGTGAGGCTTGTCTCCACCACTGAAAAACATTTTGAAGAAATGCATCATTCAAATTTTTGCAATTATTGGCTTTCAGAAGATCATTTTCAGTTGCTTGCCATGCTCTTTCTTGTTATACCTAACAGGACTGTGAACAGATTAATGAACCCCTCAGCCCTCTCTTGTTTTGTGAGACCTACATAAATTGTTGACAGTAAATTATCACGAATTAAAACAGGTATAAGAAACACAAGGATTTATTTGTGCCGGTCTCAAGCCCGAATAAATGGGGAAGGTTGCGTCAGGAAGGGTATCTGGCGTAATACTTCACCAAATTATTCATGCGGACAGCAGTAAATATTTACATACCGGATCAGTCGAGGCCCGGGTTAACAATGACCACCACCAGTACTGTTAGCCAACAGGGTGCTGGCGGAAATTGGGCTACTGTTGGCTGAAGGAGGAGAAGAGGTGGAAGGCATGGCCAAAGGCAGGAAGAGAGGAGAAAGGCTAGGATTGTTGTAGTGAGGGTCGGAACTTTGAATGTTGGCAGTATGACTGGTATAGGGAGAGAGCTAGCTGATATGATGGACAGAAGGAAGCTTGGTATATTGTGTGTGCAAGAGACCAGATGGAAGGGGAATAAGGCTAGGTGTATCGGAGGTGGGTTCAAATTGTTTTATCATGGTGTGGATGGGAGGAGAAATGGCGTAGGAGTTATCCTGAAGGAACAGTATGCTAAGAGTGTTTTGGAGATGAAAAGAGTGTCAGATAGAGTGATGTTTATGAAGCTGGAAATTGATGGTGTAATGATGAATGTTGTTAGTGCATATGCTCCACAAGTTGGGTGTGCGATGGATGAGAAAGAAAGAAAAATTTTGGAGTGAGTTGGAATAAGTGGTGATGACTGTACCCAAGGATGAGAGAGTGGTGATTGGAGCAGATTTCAATGGGCATGTTGGTGAAGGGAACAGAGGGGATGAGGAAGTGATGGGTAGGTATGGTGATAAACAAAGGAATGCAGAAGGTCAGATGGTAGTGGATTTTGCGAAAAGGATGGACATGGCTGTGGTGAATACGTATTTTAAAACAAAAGTAAAAACGTGCTCCACAACATTCAAAATAGTTTAATAAAACAAAGCTTTTGGACTATAATAACATATGCAAACATAATAGTCATTTTATACAAATTTAAAAAAGCCCAAAGGAAATGAGGTGCTTGGCAAAGAGAGAGGTGGCGAACGCTAAGGATAAGGCATATGAAGAGTTGTATGAAAGGGTGGACACTAAGGAGGGAGAAAAGGACCTGTACCGATTGGCTAGACAGAGGGACCGAGCTAGGAAAGATGTGCAGCAGGTAATGGTGATAAAGGATGATGAGGGAAACATACTCACAAGAGAGGAGAGTGTGTTGAGCAAATGGAAAGAGTACTTTGAGGGGTTGATGAATGAAGAGAATGAGAGGGAGAGAAGGTTGGATGATGTGAGGATAGTGAATCATGAAGTACAGTGGATTAGCAAGGAGAAAGTAAGGATAGCTATGAAGAGGATGAAGAATGGAAAGGCTGTTGGCCCAGATGACATACCTGTGGAAGCATGGAGGTGTTTAGGTGAAATGGCAGTAGAGTTTTTAACCAGATTGTTTAATGAAATCTTGGAAAGTGAGAGGATGTCTGAGGAATGGAGAAAAAGTGTTTTGGTACTGATTTTTAAGAATAAGGGTGATGTGCAGAACTGTAGTAACTACAGAGGGATTAAATTGATCAGTCACAGCATGAAGTCCTGGGAAATAGTAGTGGAAGCTAAGTTAAGAAGGGACGTGATGATTAGTGATCAGCAGTATGGTTTCATGCCAGGAAAGAGCACTACAGATGTGATGTTTGCTCTGAGAGTGTTGATGGAGAAGTACAGAGAAGGTCAAAAGGAGTTGCTTTGTGTTTGTGTAGACTTAGAGAAAGCATATGACAGGGTGCCTAGAGAGGAGTTGTGGTATTGTATGAGGAAGTCGGGAGTGTCAGAGAAGTATGTAAGAGTGCTACAGGATATGTACAAGGGTAGAGTGACAGCAGTGAGGTCTGTGGTGGGAGTGATGCATGTGTTTAAGGTGGAGGTGGGATTACATCAAGGATCAGCTCTGAGCCCTTTCTTATTTGCAATGGTGATGGACAGGTTGACAGACGAGATCAGGCAGGAGTCCCCGTGGACTATGATGTTTGCAGATGACATTGTGATCTGTAGTGAGAGTAGGGAACAGGTGGAGGAGACCCTGGAGAGATGGAGATATGCTCTAGAGAGAAGAGGAATGAAGGTCAGCAGGACTAAGACAGAATATATGTGTGTGAATGAGAGGGAGGATAGAGGAATGGTGAGGATGCAAGGAGTAGAGGTGGCAAAGGTGGATGAGTTTAAATACTTGGGATCAATAGTTCAGAGTAATGGTGAGTGTGGAAAAGAGGTGAAGAAGAGAGTACAGGCTGGATGGAGTGGGTAGAGAAGAGTGTCAGGAGTGATTTGTGACAGACGAGTACCAGTAAGAGTGAAAGGGAAGGTCTACAAGAGGGTAGTGAGACCAGCTATGTTATATGGGTTGGAAACAGTGGCACTGACAAAAAGGCAGGAGTTAGAGCTGGATGTGGCAGAGTTAAAGATGTTAAGATTTGCACTGGGTGTGATGATGGTGGACAGGATCAGGAATAAGTATATTAGACGGTCAACCCAGGTTGGAAGGTTTGGAGACAAAGCCAGAGAGGCAAGATTACATTGGTTTGGACATGTGCTGAGGAGGATGCTGAGTATATTGGGAAAAAGATGCTAATGATGAAGCTACCAGGTAACAGGAAAAGAGGAAGGCCTAAGATAAGGTTTATGGATGTGGTGAGAGAGGACATGCAGGTGGTTGGTGTGACAGAGCAAGATGCAGAGGACAGGAAGAAATGGAAACAGATGATCCGCTGTGGCGACCCCTAACGGGAACAGCCGAAAGAAGATGATGATGATGCTACTTGTGTTTTCATGTTAAGGATCTTGTCTGTTTATTTTGATTCTGTGTATTATCCTTGAGCCATAGAGTTACTGATAGCTTACATGTTTTACTATTCTTTCTGTAGCATATGTTTGGTACTCATGTCGCAGAAATCTGTCTGAAAATTGGAAAGATTATTCTTCTAAGAGGAAGATAAGTTATCCCAGATCTGAGGACTGAGCCAAATCTTGAAGATTGTGCTGATGAGCCATGCAAATATTTTGCTGCTTCTGGGTATTACATTCTGTATCACTTATCTGAGCAGACTAGTACTGACCTGTTGTATGCATTATTATTAACCTTTGATCAGTCACACTCAAAGCTAGAGCAAGCAAATAACTACATAGCCATATTTACAATTAACCTCCCTAGCACCTCCCTCTATTGTATTTCCTTGAGGTTTGTCCAGACTAAAATTCATTCAACATTTTATCTCACTGCAGTTTAGAACAGCCTGTAATATTCTACAAATCTGATAGGCGCCCCTCCTTAAAATTGTTAATAAAAATGTATTGAACTTCTTCTTGTCTTCATTCAGCATTGCAATAGACATAGTCCTTATGAATAAATGCAAAAGTTATGGAATCTCTGACTTTTCCAATGTAGTGACAAAGAATTACTCTTTCAAATATGCTTAGTTGTTCAGTTATGGAGTGAAATTAAAACAAAAGCCATAAAAAGATTTTGTTTCAAACTAGGACTGTAATTTTATATTTGCTGCCAGGTAATCATTATCCTCTACCTCTGTTTGATCTCTTTTCTTTTATTTCATGGAGAAAACCATGAATAATGGGGGATAAATAAGGACAATTTTTAAATATTGCTGTTACAAACTTAGAAACATGATAGAATAATGGGCTTTCTCCATGAAATAAGAGAAATAAAAGAGATCAAACAGAGGTGGAGGATAATGATTACCTGGCAGCAGTTCATGTGAAAAAGAGGACCTCTATGACACTGTTCAAGAGGAACCTGGATGAGTGGATGGGGCACCATAAATTCTCAATGGGGATAGTGCCCACAACCCTCCTGGACATGGGCAGTCATTGCTAAATACATTCTTGGGTATTGACTAGTACTTCTACGGTATTACATTGGGATGAAATGGCTAGGCTTAAAATGACCTCTGGGTCGATAGCCTACTAATTTCCTATGATCTCAGAGCCATTCAGATCTTCCTGTTGTCTGAATAACTTCCACTTAGCATATCCTGCCCATCACTGTCTCTGTCATTAGTGCTGAAAACTACCTTTCTGTCTTGCATGTTGATCTAAGTTTTATTGCTTTCTTTCTGACGTTTACCTAAATTTTATGTCTCATTTTAATTTATACAGCTGAAACATGAATTGCTGTACTACAACTATGTATCATATAGAAACTATGTTACCCTTCTCACAGTGTAGATGCCTTTCATTGAAGCAGCCCAATGTTACCTACAAGCCATGTAATGCTAGTACTGAATGCTTTCATCTTTGATCAAAGGCAGAGAATCTCTGTTGTGTTTCTTCCTTTTTTATTTTCTACTGCTGCAGTTTGCTGTGACGGAAAGGTTAGTTTGCTTTTTATTTTGTTGCATTCTATATTGCTTTATTGCCTTTTTCTATTTTGTATACTGTGATTTATTTTCTTTGCACTGTGTTTTACTTGTATTCTGCTTTTAACTGCATATTAAAACTTGAAAAGACACCACAGCTCTGTCTCTTGTGAGTTAGACAGAAAATGTTTTCCACCCTCCCACCCGGTTACTGTTGTGTTCTTAAACACCACTGTCTTTCTAGTTGCCTGCCCCTTATGTTAATTTGACCATATATCTCATTTCCTCTCTGCTTTTACTGGTTGGTGTGAGTACGCACAAAATTATCATTTTGTGAAATCACTCTCCTTCAACTATTTAAATTTATTGGCCATCCTACTGTATTCCATAGTACCAGAATAAAAAAGTGCTTGTTAGGGACATTGGGAACTAACTTTGGGCAGCATGATGCCAAGGAATCTTCTTGGGCTAGGCTTATATAGGCTCCAAGGCCGTTAGCCTAGTACACACCTATGAACAAATGGTTAGGGTTTCTAATATTGCAACAGGAGTAGACTACCTTCCTATGTCAGAGTACAAGTTCATGAAATTAGTTTTGCTTCAGTCTTTGATGTTTGCCAAGAGTCTTCTTCTTAGCACCTGCAATGTATGCAGAATTTCCTTCTGTAGGTCTTATGGAGTTATCAGTTTTGGTAACATTTAAGTACATTAGAATATTATGCAAAAATGGCAGCTTAACTGATTAAGATCCCAATCAGCTTTTTTTTGTGAAGGACAGATCCTGTTTCCTCAACATAGTGTGCTTTTTGAAAAGGCTACAGGGGCTGTAGATAATAGTAATGCTGTGCACACTGCTTATCCTGACCTGACTAAGGCTTTTGACACTATCCCCCATGCTGGTTTTATTGAAAAAAAATACAAAAGCTTAATGTAAATCCATATCTTGTCTACTGGATTGTAAATTGGCTATCCAATGGCTCCCAACTTGGGAGAGTTGCTGGTTCCCTCTCTGAATGTTAAATTGTAACTAGTGGGGTGCCACAAAAATCAGTTCTTGGTCTTCTCCTGTTTGCCATTTATTTTGCTGATAGCAAGCCAATATCTCAGAAGTGTAGTTGGCCAAGTTTAAAGATGACTTAAAACTGGGCACAGTTATCTGCTCATCCTCTGATACAAAGCAGCTCCAACAAGGGCTAGAATATGGATATACATAGTGCTTTGAAAATAGTCTGAAACTAAATAAAAAAAATGCAACATAGTAGTGTTTGGCAGAAATTTTGCTTCCACCTGATTTGTTATAAATGTTACTCCACTTCAGACAATATATGGGCATAAGATACCTAGGTACTTATGTGGATAACTCTTGCCCATTTGATCATCATGTTTCCACCACAGTCAAGAAATCATTCTATTTGGTCCAGTTAATTTCCAAGGGAATCACAAACAACAAAAGGAAAAAACGGCATCAGCCAAAAAACAACGCCAGTTCCACAAAAGGTTTAATCCAGCTTAGCGCCTCGGCATAATAGCCTTCAATGAGTACAAGTTACAGAAACACACCCACTCCAATATATACTATAATTAATTAAACAATTACATAAATTAATCAATCAAAAAACAGAGTATTATTTAAAGAGAGAACTTCTAATTATTCAGAAAAACTAACAAAAAAACTTATAATAAACTTTTCCAGTTTATTTCTAAATTTAAACCATTAGGTGACATCGTATTATATTTCAAAATATAAATAGTTTCTTTAAATAACAAAATATTTTTAATTAATCTATCATCACCTTTCTTAATAAAATTTTTTTCTAAAATACAACATTCAAATAATTCAACATTACTGTTATGACACTCCATAAAATGAGAAGCAATTGGACTAGTTAATACTCCTCTTTTTATATCTCTAATATGTTCTTGCATTCTAGTTTTAAATTTTCTCTTTGTCTCACCTATATAATACAATTTACATGGACATCTAATGCAGTAAATAACCCCTACAGAATTGCAAGAAAAATTATTATTAGGTCTAAATAAAATTCCATTAATATTATCAAAATATAATTTTACATATTTACATATACTACAATGGCCGCAAATAATAGTACCAAATATATCTAGATTATGATGCACCTTGTCAGAGGGGGAAATATAATAAGTTTTTATTAATTTATCAGATAAATTTTGACCTCTTTTAAAGGATATTTTAGGAATAGTTGGAAACAATTTATAAAGATTTTTATCTGAAATCAAGAATTTCCAAAAATATTTAATAATATCCCAAATTCTATTACTACATATATTATAAATAGTAACAAAATAAATATCTTGTATTTCTTGAGTAGAAGCTTTTAAACATTTATTATTCCCACTAATGACATTCACTTTATTAACATAAGGGGAAAAGTTACAATCTTCTCTATTATTATTAATCATAAATTTATTAACATCTCTATAATTATTTTTATCCAGTAATTTATTAATACATAAATTTAGTATTTCCATACTATATCCTCTATTTAAGAACATAGTAATACAATCATGAATATTTTTTTCTAAATCTAATTCATTGTTACATAATCTAGATAATCTAATCATTTCTCCATAAGGTAAAGCAGACAAAGTATGTGGAGGGTGACAACTAGTTCCATAAAGGAACTGGTTACCATCAATAAATTTGCAGTACACCGTGGTATAAATCTGATCACCTACCACTCCAGATAATGAAATATCTAAATAATGAACTTTACTGCCAAACTGCAAACCATCAAAATGTAAATTATATCTATTATTGTTAAGATCTGAAAAAAACTCATGAATGTATTCAATACCACCCTTACAAAGAAAAATCAAATCATCTATATAGCGGTAGTATAACAAAACATGATTTTTGTAAAATTTATTGGTATACACATACTCCAACTCAAACTTACCCATAAAGAGGTTTGCATACATGGGGCAAAAGATGCCCCCATAGCAGTACCTTTTAATTGGTGGTAAATAACTTGATTAAAACTAAAAAAATTGTTCGAAAGACAAAAGGAAGTCAAGTCCATTATAAAATGGGTGGTAGGATTATTGCCTAAAAAATAAAATAATGCTTGCAATCCGTCAAAGTGTTTGATGTTAGTGTATAAACTAACAACATCTACACTAACCCAAAACATATTATCTGTCCAAATAATATCATTTATTTTGTCAATAAAATCAAAAGAGTCTTTGATATAGGACTCTAATTTTTGCACATATGATAACAAGTAGTTATGAACAACAATACCCATGTTCCGACAAAAATAATTACTTGCCGAAACAATAGGATGACCCGGTGGGTTTGTCATATTTTTATGAAGTTTTGGGAGACAATAGAAAGTAGCTAAAATACAATTTCCAAGGGAATATCTTCAAGATCCAAACATGTCATCCTACCACTGTACTCATCCCTTATCAGACCCATCATGGAATATAATGCTCTCTTTGGTGTGTATAAATCCAAGCATATCGCTTAACTGGAAAGGCTCCAAAGATTTCTAACCAAGAAACTTAAAGATATTAAAAACTTGAAATACCCAGATAGATTAGCATGGCGCTTTTTATTCTGTAATGCGTGTCTTGCAATTCAAGCCATGAAAGACCCAGTGTTATTTTACTTTCTATTTCTTCACAAAACCAGTTGCTCTACAAACACACACACACACACACTAAAGATATAAATCTACATCAGCAAATAAGCAAGACTCACTGGAGGGAGAGGTTCCTAGCCGATGGAATAAGTTACCATTACAGGTCCAACAAAGTACTGCTTTCTTTAAGGCTAGTCTTGATGGGTAAACAGAAATTTATTCCAGGGATAACATGTTCAGTCTTGTTTGATTTGGGAGGTAAGCACTGTTATTTGCTTGAAAAGGGTGGTCAAGAACTTTTAAGTTTGTCTGCTTAAACGTGTATATGGGTAAGTATCCTTTGGTCCCCATGATAGCCTGCCTAGTATGTAGTATGTTCCCATGTTCCTGTGTGCTTTTTTATTAGCCCTGTTGCTGCCATTGGGACTGCCTGGGTGTCTTTATTTCACATTGTTCTAGGTTCAGCTTGCATGTCTTGGTATTTTATAACCTTATGCATCTTAGTAAATAAGATGCTGTAATGGCTAAGTGCAACTATTTCAGTGATTAATGCTACTTTTGTCCTTTTTTTCTTCAGCTGCCATATCTATTTTTCTTGCTTCGACTGTTGATATTGAATGATCCTATGTTATCAGAATTTCTCAATATTAAGGTATTGTTTGTGGTTCGTGTTTCCAATACTTCTCAACTACTTTTATGTATTTATTTTTTCCACAATCTCCAGAGTAAGTCTTGCTCCATTATTATGCCTTTTAGTGCACTCATGAGCATATTACAACCAGCAATAAGATGTGTCACGTTTTCTAGTTCTTTACTGAATAACCTACATTTGTCTGTATTTCTAACTTTTTCTATAGATTTAGTAATCCATCATATAAGTACTACTCTATACTGAACTGGCATTATTAATATTTCATTTTTTGGTTTAAAATAAGTTTTCCTTAGCTGTTTGGGCCTTGATCAACATGAGGACATTCCAGCATTTATACTTGTCAGTATATTTGTGAGCTTTTCTCTTTTCTTGCCTTTTCTTTTCTTCTAGTTGTGATTTTTTAATATATTCTTTACTTTTTTGCATTGTTTTCTTTTTTGGCACTTTCTGTAGCCACCTGTTTTTTGTCTTTGTATAGTTTGATTTCTGTACTTATTCCTATCTGAAATTCTGCTACTCTGAGCAAAGATGCTATCTTAGACTTGTTTACGTTATAGTTTAAAACTTTCTCTATGCTTGGATCTGATGATGTCAACAAATATGTATGCAGCCCCATAATTGCAGACTATATATACAGGTAGTTCTAAGGAGGCCAGAACCTCCTTCAGACTGAGAGACATATAATTGCACAGGTTACTAATTTATATACATCATCTGATAAGCATGATGCAGTTTCTTGTTCTCCTAAGCAATCTAACACTTTTCTGAGACCAGTCAATTACAGCAGGAAGAGTAAGATATTTTATAGCTTGAACTTTATTCCCAGATGTCAAGTTAGTCCTCAGTTATTGTTTTAATGGTGTTAATGCAGTTCATGGTGTATTGCTAACCCTTTATTCTAAAATATTTGTACACTCCACCTCGTTCCAGTTCTTTTATATCACATTCCCCTCCATGGTCGAGATTTTCTGGATGCTTCAGTTTCCTTGCTATAAGTATTGATTCTGCACATTTATTAAAACCATATGCCATTCATGTATTGTCTGAGCAAGTTTTAACTAGTTATAATTGTGTTTCAGTTTCTAGTCTGATGAGTTATGAAGTTTTAGATCATCCACAAAATGTAAATGGGATGTCAGTAGGCAAGGCTGTTTTCTAGAAGTAAAGCTGTAAACATAGCCTAGTGTGTTAAGTAAGCAGCTTAATGGGTCAAGGGGAAGCCAGAACAATAGTGGTGAAAAAGAATCACCCTGGGATATCCCTATTTAAAGTTTTATAAGTGGGATAGTAATCTGTCTTTTATGATTGAGTTGTAAAGTGGTTTGCTACTGTTTCATAATGACTGCTATATCATTTATCAAAGTAGGGTACATTTTGTTTATCTATAAGCATTCTGTAATCTATGAATGTGGAGTGTTGGCAAATGATTTTTTTGTAATTTCCTGTCATAATTAGGTTCTGCCACATAGTTCTGTGTTATAGCTTTTTTAATAATAGTTGAAACTTTATTCAATGTAATTTTATTACCCTTCTGTTCCATTGCCATGGGCTTATTTTTTTCTAAGTGAATATAAACTCTATTTGCATCAATGTTGGTCTAAAGATTATTTCAGCCATGAAACAGCCCATAAGTAACTCGAACTGAAACTGACTTACAAAATTAGCATTACATAATATTCCAGGAGCACTGGGTATTTTATAATATAATGTACAGCTTAGTCTGCAGTGAGAACAGTGTTCAAACAGTGCAACAGATGGCAGCAGTTATTTATACAAGCAAACCTGAATTATCTGGCTGCAGTGAAGATCACTCAATGAAATATGGTAATTGTGTCAGTTAGATGTATACTGCAAATCTGGGTAATTTAGAGTAGTATAACTAAATACATTTCAGTGGCTATATGCCCTAAATTATATATACTTTTATTGATTCCTACTTCTGATTTAACAGTCATAATGTCTAGGAGATTGACCATTTTCTCTGTAGCAGTTATAGATGTTGGCCCTGGTTAAGTGGTCCGGTAGCAGTATCTTGAAATATGTAAAGTCTTCTTCATTCTTTATTAGTTGAGGTAAGAAGTTCTAATCAGGGACAATGGCAGATTATAAAAGGGATGATGTGAGCAGCTGCCTAGGCTTGCAACCAATAGCTGACTATAGTAGGGCTTATTTAGGTGACTGTCCAGGCCCCACAGGTCCAGAGGGTCCCGTGGCCCTATACTCACTATCTGTGTTTTTCCCAGGATTATCCAAAAAAAAAAGAATATATTGCCCAGTTATTACAATTTTACTTTTTTTTTTTAAGCAAGAAACATCTTTATTAAATTATCATGTATGACATAGGCAGCCTTACATTTATATAAATGAAAATAAACCATAGTGACACAATCTCAGTTGCAAACATTATACTTTACAAACTGTGCTGACACAACTGTAGCTGTAAACATTATACATCACTTTTAATATATTCAGTCATCGTCAGTCAGCCATTGCATAGCTCATTCAAATCCTGCCTTCTTTTAAACCTTGTTCCTCATCTGCACGCTAGTGGTCTCTGGCTGACTAAATTTGCAGGTGATTGTAAATTAGGAGCGGTCATTGAATCTCACACTGACACAAATGTTCTCCAGGAGGGGCTGACACAAACAAACAACTGGTGTCAGAGCCATGGTCTAAAACTAAATGCCAAGAAATGCATAATAGTATCGTTTGGGAAGTCATCCATCCCTGGTAACTATCATATTGACAACACACCCCTTAGAGCTGACCCAGTAGTCAGGGGCTTAGGGACACATAGATAGTAATCTAGCCTTAGATCATCACGTGTCTACAGTGGTGTGGAAATCACTCTATGTTGCGCAACTTATAAACAAAGGTATGGCATCTAAGTCCAAGAACACATTTTGACGACACACAATAAAATTAAAAAAAGAAATGTAAATAAAATAAAAATAAAATTTAATTTTTTACAATAAAATAACATAAAATAAAATAAAAAAGTGTTCATAAAATAAAATAAAAAAAGACACAAAACTATTTTGTTATAAGTAATATGAAATAAAATAAAAAAGAGAGATAAGAGTTGGAGTGAGAGAAAAAAAGAGAGAAGTTTAATACCTTCATATGTCACATACAGTGCATTAATACAATTATTTGACTGCATTATCTTAACTTTTACATTTAAGACTACCACCTCCTCACAGGTGCACACTATGCTACAGATTGCAGCAAGTAATCCTTGGCACGTGTATATATTGCAGATATGCGTGTTCCCAGTTATACAGATTACAGTTTACAGCAGGGCATTTGTGCCACTAGTATAGAGGTTTTACTTTAATGTAAATATTATTGAAGAATTAACAGTTTTGTATAGTTGGGAAGTGTGGTATTCAAACATTCAACCTCTGACAAAAGTCTAATATTATACTCATGTTTTGTGATACAGATTAATGCATACTGGCTTTTACAGTTGAGATATGCATGCTCAATTTGACGCAACTCTGTAAAATACCAAAAAAGCTATAGTTAACTTTTAATGCAACAGTAACAGTACTCTTCCTTGCCAATCTAGCCCCATGGATTCAGATATTGCACTCACGGTCACTGGCAGCTGTGGAAAAAACAGAGCAGAACAAAAGACCATTATGAATACCAGTCTTGCTTATATTCAGCTTTGCAAGTCTTACAAGTACTATCTGTAGATGATACTTACACATGTGTGAGATGTCCTCAGTCCTAAATTCCTCAATCCAATGGTTGAGTGTCTCCCTCTTCCTCCTCCATCTGTCATTATAATGATGCCTATATTGCTGTCAAATGTGCGGGATACTGTTGGCACTGGATACAGCTTGGACTATATTATCCCAAGCCTCAGACTTATACTGAGGGCCAGAATAATTCCCCTGCAGTAACCTGTTGCTGTGGTTCTTAACTAGGAGTCCAATAAAAATCTTGAACTGCTGGACCCCTCCGCTATGCCTTAAACCCCCATAAATGCCTGCCATGTCTGCCATGGATCTAGAGCAATGGTGACTGATGCTTTCCCACCAATTCCAGTTATTGTGTTTACTGGCATGTGCACACCATTTGAATCTGTTGCACTCTTCTTATCATTGTGCAAATGTGTTGCTCGGCAGTGCGCACCCCTGAGCAATGCATTTGTGCAATGGTAAGCTGTGAAGCATTACATAATTGCAATTAAAATTCCAAGGTCATTGGATGTACAGGCAGTTGTGTATGTGCGTTAGACAACTGTGAAGGCCATGCCAGTCCAGACAGCAGAATCATACATACAGGAATATAGTGCACAGTGTACCCACAGTCATACATCTGATAATAAATGTGATAATACATAGATAAATAAATAAATGACGCAATAGTACTGTCTCAGCCCTCATACATATAATTATTACCAGCGCCAATATCTCAAGTGTTATAAGTGAGACTGACTGTAATGGGAAGTGGAACAACAGTAAAAGTGTATGTAATATCCTGTATTCGAACCCAGGACCATGTGTATGGCAGTTCTACACTTACACCTATTGCCACAAGAAGGTTGAAATAACACTTGTCTATCTTTCAGTTCATTGCTATAGACTGCAGTGTCACAACAGTGAAAAAAGTTTGGACACCCTGTACTAGTACCCAGGACCATCTCTACTCCAGTCCTACACTTACACATGCAGCTACAGGATTAGTTACATGTCATTCCAAAATGACAGCATAACCCAAAAGAAAAAGCACAGTGATTTCCTTTCTACCAGAACCAGCTGCCTGCCCTGCAACCCTCTAATTCTGTCTCTGCCCTTTCATTTCTCCTACAGCCTTTAATACAAGAAACCTTTTTCTTCTTTTTTTTTTCCTGTTTTTCCAAGTCTAACTATTTCCCGGCCTGCGTTTTACTCTACCTCACTTCTTACTGTCTCCGTCTAACGCCTTTACCACTGTTTTACTTCCCTTTGGTTACTGTTGTGTTTTATCTGTATCCTGAGCCTGCACTCTATACTAGCTTTACTCCTACTACCCGCGTCTCACCCTCCCAACCTTGCTCTCTAAATTAGGTCTCTTTTAGTGGTTTTTCTCTTCCCTGTCTCTTTTTTCCTTGAAAAATGCTGTAATAGATAATCTCACTCACTGATTTGTTTTTGTGCAAATCACTGCAACCAAGGGTGTAGCCCCACTCCGTTCGCCCTCACTGTGCTCGCTTATGCAATCAGCATATTGTACATTTTTTATTTTTTATATTTTTCCCCTAAGAGATTTGTTTGTTTTTCAATTGAATTGTACAGGTTATAGGTCACATTAAAGGTGGGAAAGGTTTTGAAATGATTTATTGTGGTCTCATTTTTTTATATCACAAAAACCTGGCATTTTAACAGGGGTGTGTACACTTTTTATATCCACTGTATGTCAACTTCTGTAAATTTAGTGGTGGCAGGTAATGTTACATTTTACTTTTTATGTTGGCTGTTAGTTTACTTGCCACCACCACAGTGTAATACAACTTTCTGTTTTTTTTTCTTTTTTTTTTTTTTTACAGTAACCAGAAATTATGGATGAAGGCTGTATAGTGGAAGAAAGCAATATAGACCTCATCTGTTGTACTTGAGTACAGTTTATTTTTATGCTACAAATATGAACTCCGGAAAATGACAGAAACCACCTTCTTAACTTAATTCAACAAGTACTTACATTTGCCACAGTTCTGACTGAAACAGGACCTTTTCCCATTTTACTTAGCAGCAACAAGTCCTTCAGTTTCCTCTAAAATAGCCCCAGAAACTGGTTGTAATCCTAGTTATAATTGTGTTTCCTTTACTGTCTTATTAAAAAAAAAAAAAAAATACCCAACAGCTCTCCATACTGTCTGTCAGATGACACAGAGGGTTAAGGCCCTGAGCTGTAGAGGGTATGGTTCCCTCAGCCCACATTTGCCTTCTGCATGACCTTAAGCAAGTCACTTAACCAGACAGTGCTTCGGGGCAACTGGGAATTTGGACTAGGCTCCTCAACGGCTCCCGGATTGCTTATAAACATATATCACTTCTGTGTAGAGTTGGACAGATCCAAGTGTATTGGGGGAACAACTAACAAAAGTGCAAAATCATGAATAGAAACAGCAAAACCACCCCTACAGAGTGGATAAATCTACTCACAAGCTACAGGTAGTACTCTGATCTACAAAGAGAAGCATTTGTAAGTGTTTGTCAATGTAGTTTCACTCATAATGGAGTTATTTCATCCCGGGGAAACCACCTTCATGATCATGACCACGGTATTCACCCTTCTAGGTAAGTATCATTTTAGTAAGTAATCAATTAAGCATAGAAAAACTTCATTGTCTGTATTAAAAATGTTGTGACCCATGTGTCAGGAGTTTTAGACCCTTAGAATAATCAATTTTCTTCTTCCCCAGTGTCTTTTTTAAGCAAGGCCAAATTAATGGAGATTCTAAGCTAAACTCTGCAGATAACAGTTAAGGTGGTATTTATTAATGCCTGCAGCCTAAATAAAATAACTTAGCTGTCTAGTGGCATACTCTAATCCTGAGTCAATTGAGGAACATGTCATCACAGAGACATGGTTCAAAGGGGTCTATATATAAAGCCGAAAGCTCTAAAGATCGAATACATGTACGTCGGCACATAAAGATCGATGTACAATTATAGTAGAAGACGTATTTAGCAAAAATCAGAACATCGAAAGTATTTGTTTGGCCAGCAATGTGATCCTGGGGATAAGGAAATATATCCTTTTCCCCACTGTAGTGTGGTCTCAGAGTTGGTATATTTAAGTAGGGGGGGTGTGGGGAGCACAGCCCCCCACATGGGGGTTGCAAGGGGGCTTCCCCCTGCAAAAGTGTATTATTTTAGCTTTATTTAGTTAATTTACATATACCTGTATGGCACTGTTGTTTAAAGAAACACGTTTGGTGTTTTGATTTTCGCTAAATACGTGTTCAATATTTTTGTACATTGCTCTTTATCTGTTGATATACTTGTATTCACGCTTTAGAGCTTTCGGCTTTATAATATAGACCCCATTCAAAGACTGTTCCAGCATTCCAGAATTACCTGGTTGCAATAATTTTCAATTGGTTAGGAGTGAAGAGCAAAGAGGTGGTGTGTGATGTATTCATTTTTTAAGTCAAACTGTGAAAAGAGGGTTATACAATATTGTGAGAATGAAGTACTCCATACCCAGGGTACAATAAATACAGATCATGATTTTGTAATGTTTTCACACCCTTCTTTGTTACTTCAAGAACCTGCTGAATTCCTTGATAAATGTGTAACCTTTCCCACTTCAGAAAAAAACATTTACTTATTAGTGACTTAAATCACCCCTGCATTGACTGGAAAAAACTGTCTCAGCCAATCAGTTAGAGAAGCAACTAGACTTCATAAACAACAACAGTCTTGAACAGG
This sequence comes from Protopterus annectens, assembly GCF_019279795.1. Classification (NCBI taxonomy): domain Eukaryota; kingdom Metazoa; phylum Chordata; order Ceratodontiformes; family Protopteridae; genus Protopterus; species Protopterus annectens. Next base: position 326,962,303 of record NC_056727.1, read on the forward strand.
TGATAAAAATGTTGACAAAGGTAAAAAAAACATATTGGAATCCAATATCCAGGATATCATCCTAAGAAATATCCTTTCAGCTGTTCTAAGCTGAACATTGCCACATCCTGTTTTGCTCTGACCATGGCGTTGAGACACTCGTCATATAAATCAAACCAAATCACCTTTGAGGATTTTTGAACTGGCAACTGTGCTGACCTGAACAATCACTTTACATCATTCAATTGCAACTGTATATTGGGCCCTGCTTGTAACTTTTGGTGAATCATTCATGGTCATCTACAACACTTTAAACAATTGCATTGCTAAATTCATCCCCAAAGTACCTGGCTCTGTGGTGAAGAAGGATGGAGCTCTGACCTGATGACCTGGGTTTGATAGTGACCCTGGTTCTGGAGGAGCCAGGTAGGGAGAGGGAGGGGGAGGGGTGAAGCAGTGTGGCCTGATCACTTCTTCTGGATGGTAGGTAGGGTTAGTGTGCACTTGGAGGCAGACAAGGAGGTGAAATCTTACTGGTAGAGACTGGGAGAGATGACTGCTCATGCCATAAAGGGAGAGACAGGGCTGCTAGAAGGCCATGCCTATTGCCGAAGTGAGGCAATACCCTCTGTGGACAACCAACTGAATTCTCCTCCCTGTGTTTCAACTGGTATGCACACACTAGAGCCAGAAGAAAAATAGAAATACATTTAACCTCCATTAATGACTGCCTTGATGACAAACCTACGTCTTGGTCAGCTCTCACCTTGTGACAGGAGCAGAAGGGCTGAGTGACATAGACAGAGTCTGATGTTTGACAGGCAGCAGCTTCAAAAAATGTAAAATAAAATAAATAAATACATTTATTGTCATTAGTCTTACTTATAGTAGACATTTTTTTAATAAATCTAAATGTTAGGGTTACCCAATCAAATAATTATTACACCAAAAGAAAGGAGTGTGCAATACCTTCCGACTTTACCCAACCCAGTGATGCAAAGCTAAGGTCAATGTCCTACACGAGTAACTCACTAGAGGCAGAAATAAGGCTAAGGAGCAAGAACGTGGCATGTTAGGGCAAAATGGTATTGTCATTGAATATGGCTAACATCGTAGCACAGAGATGTGGAGGAAATTTCAGACCACAAGGGGAAACCCATCCATTCTTTCTCCCTACAACACAGTCCCACCAAAAAATGAGAGCAGAAATAGTCAGTTCTTCACTCAGGCAGTAATACCAGTTTCATGGGACCAGGTGAGATGCCAGGGGTCATAACTTATGCAATCAAAAACAGCCTAATGTATTGCTTCATGAATATTCTTATAAGAACATTAAAATACCTGTTTTCCTGATACCTGGAAGCAGATAATGATAGTCCCAGTCTACAAGAAAGGCCTTTCCACAAGCCTAGTATTTAGTCTTTACAAGCTTATTGAGCAGCTTGATGGAGAGAATCACCATGAAATGTATTACGGCAGAGACAGGCAATGTCCTTCTTTATGACCTAACCAAGTACAGTTCTGTCAAAGGTTGATCTTGTATGCTTAGCCTTAAAAATATCTTCAAGAGTATGACTGGTTTTCCGGGTAAAGTTTTATGTGTCCACACATCTTATCTCAACATGGCTAAAGTATGTTACACCATAAAGGAATCATTCATAAACTAAAGGGTCTAAAGATCAATGAAGCCATAATAACTTGTGTCCACAATTGGCTACATGGCTGAACACAACTGATAAGAATATGAGGACTTCTGTCTGCACCACAGGATGTCACCAGTGAAGTACCTGTGTGCTGTGTCCTGCGGACTTTCTTTTTTGTAATCTTTTTCTCAGATGTCAAAACTGACCTCAGTGTCTGGCTCATCTAGAATGTAGATGACTGCAGTGCAGTCTTTGAAGTGTTGACTTTCATACTGCTGAAACCACCTTCCTTCATACTGGACTTAGCATTACATGTGAATAGTGCAGTAGAAATGACCTTATCTTCAGTGTAAAAATAAAATTCTGGCATTTGGCAACTCCCCCTCATCAGCTTTATATACTATTGATGAGCATCATCTAAACATTGGCAAAATTATAAAAGACCATGAAGTACGTTTAGACGATGGCCTTTCATTTAGTACCTATATAGCTGCTTCACTTTATAAAGCATATGGAGTTTCCCATCTGATCTTTTGTTGGGTCAATGGTCAAAGAGACCATATTGATTAAGTTTCCAAAAACTCAAACCCTACAAAAAAAAACAAAACAAAAAAAAAAACAAAAAAACCCCGGTAATTTACCTTTTTTAACGTTTTTGCAGGGGGGGCCCACACAGTGGTGGCTGGTGACTTCAAATCAAAGGGAGGCTGCAGGAGACAGCTGAATAGATGTGTCCAACTAGAAAGGGGCAGGACTATGCTCAAAACCACAAAAACTGGGACTTTAAATACACTGCCCTGGGTGCCAAATCGTCATTATGAGAGTCCAATAAAGACAAAATGAAGTGGAGAAGAAAAAAAATATTTCAGTGCATTGGCTACATGACAGCTTACTTAATATCTAGATGGATACAAAAAGGTTGTGCGGCATGAAAAAATAAATTACTTTTTTAAATACATTACTGGAATGCCAGTCAAAATCAAGTATAAAAAAAACAAGCAGCACTCAGCTCAAATCACTTCTCCTTGCACTGCAGTTCTAATTATAATTTATATTTAGCTTAAGTACCAAGTAACATGCTGAAAGTAGCAATCTCTGTGATACCCCCACTTGTAAAAATGTTTCTTATCCAAAAAAGACATTCTGCCTGACAACAACTATTTACTTATTTCATGGGGAAAACATGATCAAAAGAAAAAATGAACAGCAAACAAGAAACAAGGTCAAGATAAATTGCTTAAAGGATTACTGTACAGGTTATGGACCACACATGATAGATTGGCATTCTGTTTAGTTTACGGGTAAAGCCTGCAAAGATGACTGCAAGTCTCCAACAAATGTAATGAGCATCTGAAAATACTGTAATCCTGTCCCTTATTACAAATACTGTCATATGCATTTCAATACCTAAGGCTTATACGTTATCTAGTTATGTAAATATTCTCTGCATGGCAACAACAAAAAGGCTTTTAATGTTGATAATTCTTTAACAATATGCTAATTAAAGCTTATTTGCATCTTACAATCTCAGACAAGCTTACCTGATGGTCATTAAAGCATTGCTACTTAAACACAGAGCAACAGGCACTGCAACAACATGCATTTTCTTAATAATAAGAAGCATAAATCAACAGTATAAAAATATGACCGAAAACCAGAACATTCTGCAAAATCAAGGACAGATGAAAAGCCAATGTAGTACTTGTGTCTACCTTGGATGGGGGGGTTACTCGGCACACTTACACTGCATAACTGCTCCTTGGACACATCTAGAGTCACTACATGTGGAGTGGGGTACAATAAGTATGTCACAATTTGAAATGTTTCTGGCTGACAGTGATGGCCCTGACACATTTGTCATACCTCTCAACCTCAGAGCAAGAAATCTGGAAAAAGCCATAAATAGAAGTGGGAAAAAGGCCCAAAATAAGGACAATTTGTAAATATTGCTCTTATAAACTTAGAAAGGGCGGCCACGGTGGTGCAGTGGTTAGCATTGCCGCCTCACAGCAAGAGGTTCTCCGGTTCGATCCTCGGCTGGGGTGCCTTCTGTGCGGAGTCTGCATGTCCTCCCTGTGGTCGCGTGGGTTTCCTCCGGGTGCTCCGGTTTCCTCCCACATCCCAAAGACATGCTGCAGGTGGATTGGACACTCTAAATTGGCCCTAGGTGTGCGTGTGAGTGTGCCTTCTGTGGAAGGTTGGGCGCCGGGCTGGCAACTCGACACCGTAAAACTCCACTGCCATTCAATGTGCGGACAAGGTGATCTGCTGTGGCGACCCCTAACCGAGAAAAAGCCGAAAGAAGAAGAAGAAGAAGCTCTTATAAACTTAGAAAGATAATAGAATAGTAGGTTTGCATTAGTATGAATTTTCTGAATGGTATGAAATCTGAAACTCAAATGTCTGTCATTATTTTCTAACTTCAGTCTTTAGTGATTTGCCACTAATTTGCCAGAAAACCACAATTTTATGAAAAACAGACCAAAAATGTGATGCAAAAATATAAAATAGCCACACAATACAGCTGGGAACCTGTCAAAGAAGGAACACTTTTTTAATATTAGTACTGTTAAGTTGAGCAGCTGACAAAATAAGAGAATGCTTCTCAAGTCAGAAGTAACAAACTTCATGACACCCATACAGAAAGAAACTGGAAGTTCAATTGCCGAATCCTACACTAAGATGCTGTATGAGCACATTCACTCGGGCATGGACCGAGCCATCCCAAATAGAACCAAAATGCTGTCCTCTAAAAAAAGGAAGCCAATCTGGTGATCCCCTGCCATAAACCAGCTGTACAACAGAAGGAAGAAACTGTTGCAGAAAAGAGGAAGAACCCAGGATTCAAAAAACTCCCTCACCAGCCTCAGTAGAAAGCTGAGATCCCTCATAAAATCTTCCAAAGCTAGTTACGAAAACAAAATTGCCAAAGATTCCAAAGACACCCACAAGGCATTCTATAGCTATGTCAAGAATCTAAATGGCAATACTCAGATCTGCTCTGAGCTACATCAGAATGGTACTAGACATACAGATCACAAGGATATTGCCAATATCCTGGCAGATAGATTCAGTGCAAACTTCACCCCCCTTGCAGCCCCTAAAGGGCCCATCTCAATACCGAAAGAATGCCAAATTCCGGTAATCACGGCCACTCAGGTAAAAAACGTACTCTCCAAAGCCAAGACTACAGCATCCATGGGACCAGATGACATCCTGGGCTGTGTACTGCATGAACTACAAAATGAACTAGCACCTCACCTATGTGTCATGTTTAATCATAGCCTCACCTCAGGCTTCATGCCCACAGAGTGGCACACAGCTACAGTCATCCCACTCCACAAGGGGGATCCACTTTGGATCCCAGGAACTACCGTCCCATCAGTCTGACGAGCCTGATCTAGAAGGCCATGGAACATATTATCATGGAACTTATAAACAAAGACATTGGCAACCTTCAAACACTGGACCCCAGCCAGTTTGGGTTCGTGAAGGGCCGATCTTGCCTCCTGAACCTGATCGACTTCTTCGAATCAGTCTGCAGAGCCGTGGACAAGGGTAAGGTGGTTCATACAGCCTACTTGGATTTTGGCAAGGCTTTCAACACTATTCCCCACTCTGGAATCATAGATAAACTTACTAAGCTGGGCATTAATCCCTACATCACTCGATGGGTTGCAAACCGGCTTACTGACAGAACACACACTGTAAAAGTAGCCAACTCCAAATCCAGCTCCAGACAAGTGACTAGTGGTGTACTGCAGGGTTCTGTCCTGGGACCACTCTTGTTTGGCATCTACTTCTCTGAAGTACAGGCCAACACTAAGGGACTCTGGCTTACAAAGTTCTCAGATGACTGTAAGCTGGGAGCCATTATTGAATCCCCAAATGATGTGGATATACTACAAAAGGGCCTTACCGAAACAGATGCCTGGTGCCAGAGCCATGGGCTCAAGCTAAATGCCAAAACATGTATAGTTGTTCCCTTTGGGAAAAAACACATACCTGTGAACTACCACATAGGCGGCAGTACACTAAACACCGAAAGTGTGATAAGAGACCTAGGGACACAGGTGGACAGTGATCTCACATTTGATAACCACATAGCCACAATAGTTAGAAAATCCTTCTACGTGGCACACCTCATCACTAAGGGCTTTTCATCCTGAAAAAAGGAGGTCATTGTCCCTCTGTACTCATCCCTTATTAGACCCATTATAGAATACAATGCCCCATTTGGTATGTACCTCACAAGACATCTGCAACAACTAGAAAGGCCGTAGAAATACCTCAGAAAAAGAATCACAGGCCTAAAGCATATGCCTTATGCTGACCATCTAAATAAACTCCAGCTATACTCTGTCGCAAATCGCCTACTCAGAGGCGATCTCTGCCTAACATACAAGGCCATGTCAAACCCAGAGTTGTTGGACATACTACACTTAAAGAAATCCCAATCCCTCTGAGCCACACGCTCCAGGGATCTTAACCTTGTCATCACGATAAATAGTACATGCTGCAGGGATAGGTTCCTGACCCAGAGACTCCCCATACTCTGGAATAGGCTGCCCATACATGTCAGGCAGAGCGCCTCAATGGCCCTCTTCAAGAGGAACCTTGATGATTGGAAACAGAAAAGGTCCAGGAAAGTAAATACTTGTGGGAAGCAATAGCCAGGGAATCGTTATGGCTAGGCTTGTGTAGGCCTTAGGGCTGATAGGTTCATAGGTAGGTGCTAGGCTATCTACATGCATTTCTGAAATAAAAGTAATATGTAACTCTGATCATTACAATTATTTATTAATTGTAAACCCTCCACATTTCCTCCAAAATTGCCATTTTGTAGAGGGATAATTAGGGAAAGAGTAACATTTTGAGCCAAAATCAAGGACAGTTGAGAAGTCTGGATATACCTATTTCTATAAAGCAATTTATTTGCACGTACCTCTCAACCTCTAAACACAGGAAATCAGGACAAGGCCAAATATATTGGGGGAACAAACAGTACTAAAAATTGCTCTTGTATAAACTTAGTTGATAGAATAACAGGTCATGCTTTAGCATGCATCTTTCTGAAGGGTATGAAGTCTGAAACTCAATGTCTGTCATTATTTAATGACTTCATTCCTAAATGATTTGCCAGAAAACCACAATTTTTATGAGGAACAAACCAAAAATAAGAAGCAAAAATCTATTAATTCTCCGAAAATCTGGACAGGTGAGAGGTATAGTTCAGCCAGGAGAATTGTGCAGCAGAAATCCTACATGATGGACTTAGCTCCCTAGGTGTGAACAATAAGTACCCTCCCCCCAAAAAAAAACTAAGATCTAAGAGAAGTGATTGCTTAAATCTGGCTTCATTACTTTCAGTAGCATTCAGACTCAATCAGTGAAAATATTCAGTAACAAAAAAAGTTTGTGCTTGTAGACAGTTGATTTAACTGGTTCCTAATCAAACACATCCAACCAAGAACTGGGAGGGGGCATACCTCAGCTAATCAGATAATCAATAAACACCTTCTTAATTGTATTAAATTATAATCCTATTATAATACAGTACAGTTGTTAAAGGGCATTTTAAATTTATCGTTTTGAACATTTTTCCAGTAAACAATGAAACAAACTGCATGCACTAATAATGACAAAACTGCCCAGTTCAGAACATTTCCATCACAAAAGTGTACTCAAACTTTTACAGTCCACCAGTATCAGTAAATATGCACAATCTCTGCAGAAGTAAAAGTCATCTAAATAATTCCATATTAAAGAGATCTGTAACTAATGAAGAGGTTGCTGCTAGTAAGCAACTTTATATTTCATTATTTCATCTATAGATAAAGTGCCTGTTGCCCTTGAGGAATAAATTGCCTATGTTACATTAAAAATGATAATCTAGTGATAGTACAATAGGCAATGGATGGCAAACTAATAACAGGTTCATAGTTACTAGGTATCTCTGCCAAAGAGGATATTCTCAGGACTGCAGCATCCACCCCATTTAAAAGTACAACACAGTACAGTATCAGCAATGCATCTACCTACTGTGGGAGTAGAACCCACAGCCTTCTGCATCAAAAGCAAGTATTCAACCTGTTATGCTATTAACAATGCAAGCAGACTTTCCATAAGCAGCACTAAACTTCTCTTCCCCTGAAGCTCTCAGCTCCTTGTAAAATCCACTCGACACTCAACTGTATCTCAACAATGCAGCACAACAAGAAATCCGGAAAAAGCCAAAATTTATTGGAGGGAGACAAAAGCCTAAAATCCAAGGACACATTTTAAACATTGCTTGTATAATCTTGGAAAGTTGCTAGAATAAAATGTGTTACCACCATGCATTTCACTGCCAAGACTTGAACCCAGGACCCTGTGCACTACAGTCAGAGCAACATACCAGTATGCCAAATCATCTGTTTTTTTGAAAGATAGGAAGACTGCAACTTAAATGGCTATCATTTAGTGAATTCAGTTCTCAACATAGCTCTCAGCATCTTGGCACAAAACACCTGGACAAAACCAATAATGGGGGGAATACAGCCCCCAAACATATTCAGTGAATTCAGTTCTCACCATAGCTTTCAACCTCTTACCACAAAAAACAGGACAAAGCCAATAATGGGGGAATACAGCCCCAAAAATAGGGACAAATTTCAAATATTGATCTTATAAACTTAGAAAATTGCTAAAATAAAGGGTTTTGTGTTACCATGTATTTTCTGAAGAATATGAAGTCTGAAATTCAAATGCTGGTCATTATTTAGTGAATTCAGTCCTTTACTGATTACAAAAATCCAGAAAACCACAGATTGTATGAGGAACAGAACAGAGCAAAAATATGAGGCAAAAATCTGGACAGTTTTCACAAGTGGTGGTGGGTAGGGAATTCAGGCTCTTGATACAGGGTTTGAGCCTGAGTAATGTTAGGCACCAGGGCATCACACACACACACAGACACAGACACACACACACACACAGACACACACACACACAGACACACACACACACAGACACACACACACACACACAGACACACACACACACAGACACACACACACACACACACACACACACGCACGCACGCACGCACGCACACACACCTTGCAGCAGCTCTGTTCCTGAAGATGAACCAATACAAATTTCCTTCCCTTGCAGCGAGAGCCAATCAATATTCCCTTGTATCCACGTACATGACTGCAGACATTGCAGACCGATCCCCTTCCAGTCTATGTGGTTACAAACTGCATAGACTTCTGGGCATCCGTACACTGATGCTTTCTCTTTGTAATCTGGACTGGTTAAACTGCAGTGCAGATTTATAGAAACCTGGAACTTGCTGAGCATACACGCGCAGTTCGAGTTCCAGGACTTGCAGCGAATTATATTATTTTTTAAATTCTTTTTTTTAATTTTACAGCTGGGGGGCTGTAGTCCTGCAGTCTGATAGTGTGAGCCACCCCTGCCCCCAAACCCCCTGCAAATTATATATACCAACTCCAAAATCGCACTACAGTGAGGAAAAGGGTAAATTTCCCAATCCTTGCTGTACTGTGATCTCCATTCAAAAGCTTTGAGTTTTCAAAAACTCAATGATATGGTCTTGACCATATGGAATGAGTTTTTGAAAATTCGTTCAACTGATAGGGACCTATATATATATATATATATATATATATATATATATATATATATATGGGATCCATATGGATCACCGAACGGCAACATAACCGAAACAGATTTGTCCGGGCATACTTGCACGAAAGTGCTTTTCACCGAAAGGCACTTTGTGTAAGTATGCCTGTTGCGGAGATCGCACTACAGTGGGGATAAGGGAAAATTCCCTTTTCCCCACTGTAGTATGACCTCGGAGTGAGAATATTTAAGTAAAGGGGTGTGGGGAGTAATGTTTTATTCTTTTTTGTTTAAAAACACTTTAACGGAAGTGCTTTTTCGGTGAAAGCGTTTTTGTTAAAGTGTATTCGGTGATTGTGGATTCGGACTATTGAACTTTCGTTCAATAGTCCTAGAGCCATATATATATATATATATATATATATATATATATATATATATATATATATATATATATATAGTGTAAAAGCAAGGCAGCATAGGCACTTTGCTCATGGCATAATGATATAATAAAGATTTTATTAAATCAGAAGCCAAAATAACATTTCTTTAGTGCAAACTATTCTTCAGGACATGAGCAAAAATAATACAGAAATTTCAGTCTCTCAAAGCAGTTTATGTTTAGCCCCAAAAATAAATTCAAGCAGCCTTCTCCTGGTTGGATTCTTAGCAGAATGTCTCTAGAGTGTCTCAGGCTTCATTAAGTTATTTCTCTCTTCTGCAGCACACCTCATAGAACCACTGCTCTAAGCACAAAACTCCACTTAATGTGAAAGCCAACTTTTCTTATCTCAAGAGTCATATCTCTCTTTTTTGTACATTAAATCAGCAATGTAATTGCTTATTACCAGCATTGTTTAAAGAAATCTCTCTGTCTAATATAGAGACATACCTGCCTTTTCATTAAGAACAACACAGCATTTCCTGCACAGTAATATCTGTAACATCATTTGCAGGACACTACGTTTAACATATCATATTACACTACTACTTGCCATTATTATTTGCATGAAATAAGTTTTGACACATTCAAGGGTGAGATCTACCACAGCAAACACGCACACACACACACACACACACACACACACACACACACACACACACACACACACACACACACACACACACACACACATGCACATACTCAATAAAATTTGGATAAAGGGTACATCACTAGTATATTTTTAGTTTGCTTGTTTATTTACAGTACTGGCCTCTTGGCATGCCATCCAGAGTTTATCTACATCGTTGGTGCATAGTCAATAATTTATTTATAACCTTGGCACATCAGCAGTCCTAGTGAAATCCACTAAATCTATCATATTTGGAGCTATCATATGTAGCTTTTATCCCTGTGCCTCTGCTGAAAATAGGCACCTACCCAGTTGGATTTTCCTGGTAATGAAATTAAAATAAATAAGTAAATAAATAAATATGTATGGTGCTCACCATGCTGACTGCGCATAAACAATGAGACAAAAAGCTGGATAAATGTTCATGCTTCTCCAGCCCAAAGTTGAGATCTCAAAGATGAGCAACCTGTTTACGAGGAAGTCTGAGATGTAAAACTTCTTTCAGCGACTGTTTGATAACAAGCAAAGAAGAGACAGGAGGATCCATGGGCAGACATGCTGAAATGGCCACAAGATGAATCTTTACAGAGGAAAATGCAAGGCTACAGGAAAGTAATTCACACAAATATGTAAGCACCAGTGGTACAAAATCCCTGATGTGACCTGGGTTATTGGGTAGACACCAACTAGAAAATCACTTCCACTTACTAACATAGGATTTTCTAGTAGCAGGCTTTCTTGCCTCCTTTAGTTCCTGATACACGTCCTCATGAAAAAGATGCCTAAAAGATATTAAAATTGAATCATCCAGGCAGTCAGTTGAAGTTGATTGCTATTTGGATATATCAAACTCCCCCTGTCTTGTGTGAGTAGATCCAGTCTGTGAGAAAGCATATGGTAACTGGCCTTGGTCAACTCCATAAGAAAGGAGAACCAATGTTGCCTGGTCCAAAAGGAAGTCACCACAATTATTTTTGGGGTATCCTTTTGAATCTTTAGAATTACTCTGGAAATAAGTGGAAAGGTTGGAAACACATAAAGTAACATTCCCTTCCAAGGGAATGAAAATGCATCTATTTCCCATGCTTGCTTGTAGGAAGCCCTGGAACAAAACGTATCTAGTTGCCTGTTTTGAAAGTAGATGAACAGATCAATTTGAGGTGTTCCCCATAGCTGGATCAATTTCTGGAAAACTCCCCTCATTCAATTTCCATTCATGTGGGTCTGTCCTTATCCTGCTCAGCTTGTCTACCACTATGTTTTTCTCTGATGGAATGTAAGTTAACTCCCAAGCTATCATTGTAAGCCTGGATAGGGGAATGACCTCATACCTCCCTGCTTGTTTATATACCACATGACTGTAGTATTGTCTATAATCACTTGGAAAAGTCACAGGGACCAAAAGTGATGAAGAGACTTCAAGGCATGTATCACAGTGAATGTCTCTTTTAAATTGATGTGCTTTGATCTGTCTGAAGAATTCTATAGGCCTTACACTTTTACCCATCTCAAAACTGCTCCCCAAACATAATCTGATGCATCGGTACTAACAGATTGGTTTGGGATTTGAGGAGAGAAGGGGAGACCTAAGTTCAGTTGAATCTGTTGTCTCCATCAGAACAGTTCCCTTTTTATAATTTATTTATTATTTATTTTACATTTGTTGACCGGGATTGTCCGACTGAGCTGAAGAGGCCTTTTTCAGCGGAGGCCCTCGGAGAAAAGCTCCAACGTATTATACAATTTTCATTATAAATTAGCATGAAACAGCAATGTTACAGGATTATTGCAAGGTATTAAGTAGCACTACAATGTTATACAGTGTAAATAATCCGGAGTATAGCAAAACTATTTCAAGATGTATAAAAAGAAATATGTCATTAAGATGAATATAGTTTTTGGGGTAAGTGGTTAAAAAAACCCAGTTTTATCATGATGTAGATGCATGAAGGCAAGACAATTACAACAGAATGTTTCTCTGAGGCAATTTGCTTAATAGATTTTAGAAGACAGTAGAAAGAGTAGTCAAGGAAGATTAGAGAGAGCTAGTGAGAAGAGTAAGTTAGGGGCAGAAAGTAGATTAAGGTGTGAGAAGTAGGGGATATTAAGGAGGGAGAGTGCAGTGACAGGACCAGTGACTTTTAAAGTGCTCTTTGATGGCTGACATAGTTTGTTTAGGATGTGTAAGGGTCCTGATTTCTAGTGGGAGCCTATTCCAGACAATAGTGGGGTGATAGCTGTACTTGCTGCGTCCAAATTTAGACTTGGGTTTGTAGATTTGTAGTAGGTCTTGGTTAGAGCTTCGGAGAGGTCTGGAGGGAAAATAATGGGAGATGAGAGGGGATAGTGCTGTGCAGTAGGAAGGCTGGTATAGGTCTATAGTTGGAGATACCAGAGAAGTTACCTCCTTTGTTTATAGGTAAAGTGTATCATTGTTTCCAGATGTAAGGGACTTTAGATTCAGAGATAGAGTGATTAATTAGGATAGATACAGGAAGAGCAAAAGAGTCAGCTGCTAGTAGAAGAAAAGTGGAAGGATATTGTCAGTTGATGCTGAGCATGGATTTAATTTAGAGAGTAGAGTTTTGATGTAGCTAGTAGGTACAGGTTTGAGGGAGAAGGTATTTAAGGAGATAGTATTAGGAGTAGGTTCAGAAAAGTTGGAGATGTTAGTAGTAGAGAAGTTTGGGTTAGGGTTCAGTAGCTTAGATATTGAATCGATAAAATAGGTATTGAAGATAGTGGCAGTTTCTTCAGATGTCTTGTCTGGGCATGGATTGGGGGAGCTAAGATTACTGGGATGTAATATTTGGTTAATAGAGTTCCAGAATTTTTTAGGATTACATTTTAGGGCTGTGGGAGGTTTGTTATAGAAGTCCTTTTTATCTTTGTTTATGTGTTTTTTTTGTCAGATTTCTGAGTTCTTTATATTTTTGTAAGTCTGCAGAGAGCTTAATTTGTGACCATGTTTTCCATAGTTTGCCTCTAGTTATCATAAGGGTACTAGTGGCTTTTGAAAGCCATGGAGATATGGTGAACTTAATTCGGCGTGATGGATGGGCCCAGGATTTGAATGCAGGTCTCCTGATAGAAGCAGGGCTACATGAAGTTGGTAAAGTTAAATGGGTTGTAAGTCAAGTACTTAGTTTTGGTTTTTGATGCTAGAGAGTGAGGGGGAGGAAGTTTGATTTTAGGCATAAGGATGTTCATGGAAAAGATAGAGGAGGAGATTGCAATAGAGTACTGTAGAGATGAGAAACACTTAGTATGGGGATTGGTGGGATCTCTATGGACAGGTGGTAATGGAGTAGTACAAGATGTAAGAATGAGAAGGAGAAGTAATGGAGGCAAGAGGAAAATAGAGAGGGTTGCAATAGCCATGGCCTAGGGTGGGGAAAGTAGGATTGGAATGGAGTGAGGAGTGGGTAAGGGACTAGGAAAAGTAAGTTGTTGGACCTTTTAGAGAGTTGAAGTAAAATTAAGTGAGCCAACCTGTAGGGGGAGATATGTAGGAAGGAGGATTTGCAGCAGACTAAACTATGAAGTGATAAGTAGAGGAGGGTAAGGTGTTTTGAATGTTATAGCAGACAGGAAGGGGTGGAGGTAGGGGAGGAAGGGATTAGGTATAAAGGAAATTATATGGAAGGTGGGTGGGAATGGGGGTGGGAGGGGACCAAAATGAGCCCGAGCGTAGCGAGGGCGAATGGAGCGGGATTGGCCACGAAGAGTCACCACCAGAAACAATCAGCAGGGCAGGAGGGAAACAGTAAGGAGCACACAGTGAGAGTCAGCAGGTAAGTAGAAGAGGTGGGGAGGTGTAGACAGAGAAGGAAGAGATGTAATAGTGAGGTATACACAGGTATTTGCAGTAAGATAAAAACAGTTAAAAGGAAACCAAACACGAACTACTGCAACACAACGATATAACTCCAAAAAAGTGCTGGATGCAGGAAGAAGACAGCTCGTACAAGTGGACCAAGAAGTTTTAATAATTAGACAAATAAAAGATGCACAATTGCATGTACAAACGTTAAGCGCTTTCAACTGAAGATAGCTCAGTCTTCATCAGAACAACGAACCTCCATTAAAACCACATATATATAGTCTATCGGTTGCTTGTTACATGAATTTGAAAATTGCGCCAAAAATCTTAAAACGGCAATACAATATATTCCTTGGAATTCTGTTGCAACACTGATGTTTATACAAGTGACCTTACATAATTCAAACTTGCAAACACTATGTACTGCAACCCAATACATAAAATGTATATAACTAAATACATACAATATTACTAATATAATATATACTCCACTTATACTACAATATTTTACTAAAAACAGAATGAAATGAAATATATAAAATAAGTAATATGTAAAACAATAACTAATAGTATACTGTCGCAAATGAACCTAAAATATTGGCCTATTTAAACATATAAAGCCTATTAGAATAAATAACTGAAAAATGCTTAAACATACTATCATATGGTGGCAATAACTAGTTGAATGAAATGAATAACCAGAAATTTATAAAATACACCTTGAAAAATTCATGTGTACTTGAATAAAATAGATGTTAAAAATGTTTAAAAAATTATTAATAAAATATAATAACTTATTGATTAGATTATTATTAAATATATGTGTTAAAACTAATTATATATTATAAAAACATATTTAGATGGTGTCAAAAATCTTCCAAAAATGGTTTGATGCTTATGTGGTCATTAAGCCCCGGAAATCTAGTGGCATCACACTTGATCTGCCAGATGCTTTCTTTAAGGGCCAATCGTACCTTCCAATTACCACCATAAGTGGTTTGGTTGACCTGATCAATAATACTAAACACAAAACTATGTTGTTCACCTTTATCCTCAATATGCCTATATAGGGCATTATTCTTATCTTTTTTACGTATCCTGTAAAGATGTTCATAGATACGTTTTTTAAAAAACCTCTCGGTTTTCCCTATATAAAATGCTGTACATACTGTACATTTGGCAATATATACTATTTGTTTTGTGTGCAATTACCTCCTAAATTACAAATTACTGTATTGTTGATGTCACTAAATGTTAATTTCTCAACCGTATTTATATATGGACATTGATTACAAGACCCACACCTTGTATTACCTTTATTGTTCCTATTCGAATTATCCTTTCTGTTGTCTGCTTGTTCTAACAACCAATTTTAGGTTAATTTGTGACAGTATAATATTAGTTATTGTTTTACATATTACTTATTTTATATATTTCATTTCATTCTGTTTTTAGTAAAATATTGTAGTATAAGTGGAGTATATATTATATTAGTAATATTGTATGTATTTAGTTATATACATTTTATGTATTGGGTTGCAGTACATAGTGTTTGCAAGTTTGAATAATGTAAGGTCACTCGTATAAACATCAGTGTTGCAACAGAATTCCAAGGAATATATTGTATTGCCGTTTTAAGATTTTTGGCGCAATTTTCAAATTCATGTAACAAGCAACCGATAGACTATATATATGTGGTTTTAATGGAGGTTCGTTGTTCTGATGAAGACTGAGCTATCTTCAGTTGAAAGCGCTTAACGTTTGTACATGCAATTGTGCATCTTTTATTTGTCTAATTATTAAAACTTCTTGGTCCACTTGTACGAGCTGTCTTCTTCCTGCATCCAGCACTTTTTTGGAGTTAAAAGGAAACCACAAGCAGAAAAACAAAAAGAGTATAGCTAAAAAAAAAAAAAAGATATATATATATATATATATATATATATATATATATATATATATATATATTTTTTTTTTTATAAAGTATAAAGCTCAAAACTGGAATCTGATACTTCACAGAATGCAAATTCTGGGTCCATGTACTTTTAGAACCCACTGAACCTGGCCAGAGGTATCGTGAGAGTCATAGAAGCCATGAACCTTAGGATCCTGAGGAATACTGTTGCAGAAGTCTGAGACTTATTGGAGAAGTTCAGGAAAAATTCCAGATAAAGATCCACCATTTCTTGTTTTTAAAAAGCCTTTTGAAGACAGGATCTATAAGGCATCCAAGAAACACAATCCTGTGAGATGGAGTCAAGGAGGGTTTTGCAATATTTAACTGGAAGCCTAGATTAGTCAAAAGAGACATAACCCATGTTAATGCCTCTTGACATTTGGGTAAAGACTCAGCAAAAATAAGCAAGTTGTTTAAATAAGTAATGCTGTGAATGTCATTCAGTGTGCAATAAGCTGTGAATGAGGCAGGGCAGTTTGTGACTACACTTGGAGCTGTAGATAAAAGTTAAAATAAAATATAATTAGGCAAAGAACTGATACTGTGACCCAGAAAAGAGAACCTTAGAAATTTCCTGAAGCTTTTGTCTATGGAAACATGGTAGTAAGCATATTTTAGGTCTAGAGTTACCAAGGAAATCATGTGTGGAATGAGAAGTAACAGGTTCTGTAAGGTCAACATTTTGAACTTTGGAACATTTATGTAAAGGTTTAGAAATGAAAGATCTAGTGATGGTCTCCAAGAGACCTCCTTTCTTTGTTACCAGAAATATTCTGTGGTAGAAACTGTTGCATCTTTGACTTAAAGGTACTGGTTCTATGACTTCCTGTAAAACTGAAGAACCTGAGGAAAAATATGTTTGTTTTTTAAGGGTGAAAGTTATTCCCCTGAAAGGAGTTTTTTGTATCCAATGCCTATCTATAGCCATCCTGCACCACCTTAACACTCAGGCATCCAAAACAATCTTTTGCCAAAGGGAAATGTTGAAGACTGGTTTATTGGGATTGATTTAAGGAGGTATTGGCCAGGGGAGAACGAAGAGGGCAAGGAATGCTGGGATAGTCATTCTGTGCTTTTTCTCTGTTTCTCTTTCTGGAAAGACCCCTTTTTTATTGTTGCTACCCTCTTGCCACCCCTTCTTTGCATTTTGTTTGCAAGAAGAGGACTAGTTTTGTTTATTTAACTTTTTTTTGTGAAAGAAGGAGACCTATAAGATTTGTATTGGTGTACATGAAATATCTTAGAAATTCCCTGAATTAATTTCCCTCTTTCTTCATAGTGTTTGAGAATCTAGGTAACAGAAGAGCCAAACAATACCTTCTTATCTAAAGTTGAATCCAAGATTTCGGCCTTCACCTCATCCACAAACGTTTGGTTGCATAACCTAAGCAAACCTCAACATGATAGCATTAGCAGTGTCTATAGACACAGTATTTGTACAATCATACACACTCTTCAAAGCATGTTTAGATACCTGAGAAATGGAAGAAACAGTATGATTCAGAAAAGAGCTTTCTTCTGTAGGAAGAGTGGAAGATAATTCCCTCAGACTGTCCATATGACATAGCTTAAACGTTTATATGTATACCTGGTAATTCAGAATTTTGAAGGATAAGGTGGAAAAAGAAAACATTCTCTTATGTATAATGCCTAACATTTTACCCTTTTCATCACCAGGAGCAGGACTGGTATTGAGCATGAGTCTGTTGCCAGTATGAGAGACAGATATCTTATCTGCATTTTTAGGGACTGATGGTAGGTTATCAGAATGAGAACAGGCAGCATTCAAGACATCCCCCTGTGCTGACAATATAGGGGGGATGGGAGTGGAATGAGGTACATCCATTTAGTAACATATCATAATGCCTTCTCGGTTCAGGGAGGACATATATTTGTTCCCCAAAAACTCCTACATTCATCCTGGCAATGGTCTGGTTAAACAAAAACTCCTCCATAGAAAGACAAGAATTAAAGTTTTCCTCACAATCAGAGAACTGGGCTTGGGAATCTGTAGAAGAAGCCCTGTATCTGTCAAAATCAGAATCATGAGATTGTTTTCTTCAGCAATAATTTGACAGGAAATGTCCATCGGTTAAGTCTGCTTCATGCCAGGATTTACTACTTTCTGTAATGCCTGTCTAGTCAATGTAAGGAACTCATCTTTTTTAATAGTAATAACTTCATCAGAAGAACATTGTTTAACATTTTGTTTTTTTCTTAATTGGAGTTCCAGCAGAAGAAGATTGACTTGAAAGAAATACGTCTGACCAGTCTTATGGTCTCTTGCCCAAATTAGACTGAGTTAAATCCCCCAAAATGTCTCCCTGCCCTAAACAAAAGATGGTTCTCCCATACCCATAATGGGCACTGGAACAGTCGAAGAGGATGTGGCTGATCCCCAGATCATGCTGGCTGAAAGAACTACAACAGAGGAAGCTAGAGAGGAAAGTGAATGGCCCAAGGAGCAACCAATGGCCACTGCAGGTTCACCCGCTATCGGCTGAGGCATATACTGAATCAGTGAAAATGACAAGGACTCCTTGGCAAGTGATTTTTTTCTTTTTAGGCACTGCTGTCTAAGAGAGAGCCAGACCCGAGTGAGCATCCATGTTGAAACTGGGTAAGAATCACCAAAAGCATGAGCATTACTGGAGTAAATCAGTTGAAAGGTGAGTTGTCACTCAATACCCACAAACAGCACATGTGCAGTCATGCTTCTTTCCCCAGTCCCTTAGGTTATAAAAATTAAAAGCAGAATAAAATGTCCCTGTCAGTACTGTTCAAGCACTCACACACAGACTGACAGAATCAAAATGGTAGGTAGGTTGTCACATAGTAAGTAAAAGCATTAAACTGACAATTTCCTGCCCATTGTTCTGTAAACGTTTCTGTCCCACAAAATTCAAAGTTTACACAAAAAGTACACAATTTTTCACAAAAATAGCCCCAAACACTAACACACACTCTAATCATATATAGCGGTCCCTAACAGGAAGCTTCCAATATTGTGAAAAAAATACCAGGTTTCTTGATGGGAAAATATTGCTTTTAGTTAAAAAAGCAGATAAATTACTAATTTTCTTAAACGGACAATCATTTTTGAGTGGTGGGGTTCCCCAGTGGGGCTTGTCTGTCAGAAATGAGGTTCTAGGACAATTACTAGTGCTGCTGAGAAGTCCAAGAGGTGTTTCTTCTCAAGACACCAAGAAAGTACTGAAGAAAGCTTCACTTTGACTGCAGAGTTCCCTCCATAGAATTAGACAATCAGCAGTCAGAGTAAAGGTGTGTGTGTAAGTGTGTGTGTGTGTATATGGGGGGGGGGGGGGGTTGAAGCTGGCTGGTTGTTTACACTGCAGGAAACAACCCATATAGCCCAAGGGTTACTGCAGCAGTGGGAATGATGAAGAGTATCACTTTACATATGACATGTCTTTGGGAAATACCTGGAAATTTGATCACCCTACATGAAACCAGACAGACACAGGAGAGGGCACACAGACTCTGTGCAGAAGGCACCTACGCCAAGAACTGAACTGGAGAATCAAGTGCTGTGAGTGAAAAGTACGAAATAGGATTCCCTATGTTCCACTGAAGCATAGGTTCATAAGTTAGTACTAAGCTAACTGCACTTGTGGGCCATTTTAAGGCCCATGTAAGAATCAAACCCTGCACTTTGTATCTGGAAGGTAAACACCTTAACCATCATGCCAACCTACAAACCCTTCACTGTTTTTTTAATTTTGTTAAGCTTCACTTATTTTTGTAGGTGGAGCAAACCCAAGTGAAAAAATTCATCTCTTAACTGATATATGACAATGCCATTGTTACACGACTGTGGGGAAAATTGAAAAACAGAAAGGAAAAACATTGAAGTGCACTGCAGCCTTGCACCATGTGTTAGAGCAGTTTTAACAAAACCTTGGGAAAAGAAAATCACATGAAATCTTATCAATAAGGAATACTTTGTCGAAGTGTAAGAGGGAAATGCCTTGCTGAAGTGCAGAAAATGCATACTAAATGCTGTTCCAGTGTGCCACCCTACAGTTAACAATAAAAAAGGCAGAAGGAACATCTTAGATTTCTTTAAATGTCATTCTCTGGTTGAGAAAAGAAAGGGATAAAATCCCATCCTAATCACATATGTATAGTTTTCCCTCAGTATAAAAAATAAAACCTCACTGTACTTCAGAAAGCTATTTCCATTCTCTGTATACTTGTAGCCTAATGAATACTGTTCTTAGCATATTTTAAATGTGCAAACACATATTTTACAGTATACGACCATATCTAGCAATTACTGGGTCTTTTGGTGTGTATATAGCAAAAAAGAACTTCTAAGAACCAATGTCAGCACACCTCAGCCCCTGCTCTGTAAACTGTTACTTTTGGTACACTAAAACATGCAGAAAGGCTTAGTGATTTTTAGATGAATCTCTTCCCCTAAAGCTGCTACCTTCTGAATGTTTTGCTTTGTTTAGATCTGTACTGGATTAAATATTTTAAAGTGCTGAGCAGGCTATTTCATCTCACTGTTGAGTGACAATGTTCAGGATGTTTCAGTGCTATTTTCTTACACAAAGAAGGCGGCACACTAGGCAATCTTTTCTTGCACCACTATAAAGGTCATCAGCTTACTAGCCCTCATACAGCCTTTTTAGCTAATTGGGATTGCTCACAGAAAATATATAGTCATGTTGCTCCTGATTTCTGTGTGAAGTACAGAATTACTGTAACAGGAGTATAAATTAATAATAACATTTACAAAAGTCCTGCATATGGATGGTAGGATGGTCAAGGTCTATGTGAATTTATGTATGACCAGGAAAGTATCAAACTGTAATGAGATTAAGTTTTACAAAAATATTAGACTTACACGAATGGAATATAAATCCCATTCATTGGCAGACCGAAAGAAAACTGTATTTTAATACTCCATTTAAAATTGTTATTCAGTAGTAGAATGTTTCATTTTGCTCTAAGTACTAGTAGTGACTGACAAATCCTGGTCTGTGCTTTGATTTAACAGCCAGATGTTGCCTTCAGTTAAAAGCTACTTTTTCACTTCTTAGTGGAAACCAGTTGATACTCTTAAGCTAACTTATCATTGCTGTTTTTATTCACGGTTCCTAAGTATGGTACAGGCAAGTGAGCTAGGTCACTAAATCCCTTTTTCAGTCAAGACCTAATTGCTGCAATATGTAAAACAGCATAATTATGGTATAAAATATTTCATCACATTAATCAGAAGCTGTAAGGTGAGCCATATTTAAAACTATCCAGAACTATTAAACTCTAATGATAAATTAATAATTTGCATTGTACTGTCATTAGACTGCCTTTTAACCAAAATGGCTAACTTTTTCCTTCACGCAGTCTAAACTCTTTCATTTTCTCAGCTCCTTCTGTAACTGCCTGGATCAGATCAATTGTAAAACTTTATTAATCTTTTTCTTAAATTCTTCAAAATTCAAGCTCTTTTACTTGTATCTGTAAATGGCAGAGCACAAAGAACAAATACCTCAGAAATTAAAACCAACTTCTAAAATTTGACCACTGAAGGAAATAAATCCATTTAGACTGGTGTATAGTTCTAGTCTCAAGCCTTGTTTTCTGCTCTGTTTTGCTCTTTCCTACAAGCAAGCAATGGATGCTGCACTACAGAGAGCTCTCAGTACAAAAATCAGCTTAATGCATACTAGACAGCTTACTGGTTGCCATGGCAGGATGCTAAGCAAATAGTGTGCTCTCTGCACAGCAGGTTGTCTGCAACAAAAGATTCATTTAGTTTTCAAAAAGTAAAATCACATTAAATGCGTGCTGTTTGCTGTGACTCCATAAAAATGGGCAACCTGTGACCGTCATTTAGATTTAATACATCACCTTTTCTATCTGTTCCTACATTAAAGGTAACAAACAACAAGTAACTCACCAAGAGGGACATAGAACCAAGGAAGGGATTAAAAAAGGTAGGCATTTGTTATTACTGGTTTAGAAGTGCATGCATTTGATTGCTAGAGCATAGCATATAAGCCTAATGTGCCAGTGATAGTAAATGTAATAGTAATAAAACACAGCAATAACAAATAATTTCCACTTTACTTATAGAGTGTACTCTTAGCTAAGAAATATTACTGGGGGCCAACCACTAAGAGCCCACAAAAGGTAAGACTTCATGACCCAAATGCAACTTTTTTTCATGAGTGATAGTCATAAGTGGGATCAAAAAAGAATAACATTTCATAAAAGACTGTATATTCAGAAGGCAAAAAAACCCCACTAAGCATAAACATGGAGGGGGGCTGTACCCTTCCAAAAAAATCTGTTACTTATATGAATTACCTTCCAGGCTGTTGTGTCTTGAACTTATAGGAAATCCTTGAGATACTACAAGCTCAGGCTTTAAGTAAAACTCATAAGAACTGCATATTCATGATTGCAAAAGTGTCGATCATGGATGTCTCAAGCCTGGTACTCACGTTAATGATGTTGATCACATTCTAATATAACTCATTACCTAAACTGACCATTGTTTATGCCTTTAGTTTCTCACAGCATCCTGTCTGAGGGGAATGTGGTTTCTGCTGTATTAAACTTCTACGCAACTGTTTACTTGCATGTTTATTTACTGTGTAATCTGGGTCATTTCTGAAAAAAAGGTCTAGTTAGGTTTAGCCCACCCATGCAGCCATCAGAATAAATTCAAAATAAAATAATGTTCTGGACCTGTTGCAGAGCAATATGGAAAAAATGTTTTTAGGGGGACATTTATGGGATGTGATCATCGTAGTTTGTCATTAAGAAATAATATCATAGTTGACAGGCATACACCTTAGAATGCATATTTATCATGCATATCAACCACAAAAGGGTCACAGGTGACTTCATGTATGGCATATTGTCAAATGTATGAACAGTTGTTCAGAAAATGGAGGTCAAGAGAAACAGAACATACATTTTTGACAGATTTTTGACAGTGGTGTAACTCACCCATACACTGTATATATAATTAATTTAAAACCTCATTTGACATATTGACTGTTGTAGTGGTCCATGTTAATATACAATATGCGCAGTGATATGTCTGTTTAGTGACAGACTTTAGAGTGCAATAAAGATAGCAACTGGTCTGGTAATGGATGGAATATTGCTGTGTGATACTTGCTGCATAAACTGACGATTCTCATGTATCAGGATGCAAGACTGCAAGAACCTGGACATTATGTCTGTGTATCATGTGGTAGAACTTGTTACTTCAGTCATGAAAAAAGTGAGCAAGCTATGTGTACAAAGCAGACTTCAGTATATATAAGGTTCTGCAGAAAGATATATTTAGGGCTATGATTGCACATCTACTACTATCATTCACGATAGTTAAATATATCCAACGGTTTACTATCAAAATGTTGAAAGACACTTCTTCGAATACTTTGTGTTTGAATGTGCCTTTTTTAAACTTTCACAATGCCCAACTGAAATATTACAAACTCATACTAGTGAAAGTAAAGCTTAATTTGCTATTATGAGTTTGGCATTGTGAATGAAGATCGCGGTATAGTGTAGATCAGAAAATGTATCCTTTTCTTCACTGTAGTGCAATCTCAGAGTTGGTATATATAATTTGCAGGGGGCTTACTCCCCCTGCAGAAACATAAAAAAATGTAAATGTTTCCCACAGTACCTTCAGCACAACAGCCTGAGGGTCTGACTTCACCTTCTCATAGATGGTTATTTTGAATTAGTGGTACTGTTGACCTTCACGGTAGTGAGTTCTGACATTCAGAACAATTGAGATGTACAAATTCGGCACAATGATTCGACCATGTTAGTAAAAAGTATTGTGACTTTCAGCATTTTGATAGTAAACTATGTCCAACATGTTAGCACGATCTCTGCCTAACATACAAAGCTATGTCAAACCCAAAGCTGTTGGACATGCTCCACTTAAAGAAATCCCAATCCCTCCAAGCTACACGCTCTAGGGACCTTAACCTTGTCACCACAATAAACAGAACATGCTGGAGGGATAGATTCCTGTCCCAGAGACGTCCCATACTCTGGAACAGACTACCTATCTATGTCAAACAGAGCTCCTCATTAGCACTCTTCAAGAAAAATCTTGATGATTGGATGGGAAATGGGAAATTCACCCCGGGGATCACTTCTGTGGCTCTTCTCGACAGGGGCACAGGAAAATAATTTTCTTGGGTGGCGAAAGCCAGGGTACATTTTTTGGCTAGGCTTGTATGGGCCCTAGGGCGGATAGCCTAGTACCTACCTATGAACCTTATGTAGTGGAACAGATAGAGGAGGGGCAAACATTAATGTTATTGCTTCATCCAGGTAAGTTTTGTTACAGGTGGATAAGTATAACTTCTTAAAATAAAAATAAAAAAAAAAAACAGGAGATGGCCACAGTGAACAAGAATAATTAATGAAAAAAAAAACTGTGATATTCTGTCACTGAACACCTTTGCATTAATCTCAGTATGGTGCAGCACTGCCTCACAAATTGCCTGTATTACTGCATCATAGGTACAGCTCTCATTTACACACTTGTCTACAAATTAAGAATACAGCAAGTATCTCTGAAGACCCTCAAAAATCTCCCCCCAAACTCTAGACTAAACAGTCAAGAGGTCATTTCAAACATAATCAAGAATCTTTTCTCTCATCTCTTTATCAAATATACAACCATCAGGAAAGCCTAATGTGGATGTTTGATGTGACTTACTTCCAGCACCAGCACATAACTTATGTGTATACTTAGTCTGCATTATGAATGCCTACTTATTTACATGTGACCTAATGAATGGAATGTTAGTGGGTTTGAATGTCATTCAGCCATAATACTCCTCATAATTCAGCAGGTAAAAAGGGTCATACATTCTGCCCAGAAATCGTCCTTCTTAAAATTGTGCTTTACAAAAGCCATCAAACACTTACCACCCTTCAGTAAAGCAGAACTTCATTATGGCACTCAGCAGGGAGGGATGCCATCTTTGTCTTCCATTCTTTCAGTTTACCCAAATAAGATTAAAAAGATGTCAAACGCTTGAAGCCATGCAATTTGGAAATATGCTTTTGATTGAGAAGCATCTGGACGAACGAAGAAGTAGAAGAAGGTCTACTTCCCTAGCAGATTTTTTTACTGAAGGCCTTGTATATCCTGATGACATTACAACATATCTGACAGGCCTGCCCACCTTCCGTCACAACCAAGACATATCCTTGGAGCTTCTTTGTAAACAGTGTACAGCATTCGGAGGTATAATGTACACTGAGTCATCTTGTGAGCATCAATCATTGTACAGCATTCAGAGGTATAATGTACACCGAGTCATTCTGTGAGCATCAGTGTCTTATTCTAGGAGCTGGAATTTACTTAAATAGCTTAAAATAGCTTCATGTCTGGCATAAAGCAAATTCTCGTATAAGAGATTTGCTAAGAGTTGTCAGTACAGCAAATCTGCCATAATGACAGGGTTATTGTCTTCAGTTATGACAAACTAGCTCTGCAAAATAACATCTGATGCATTACCAGTGGTGTACAGCTTGTCTCACTGTCATGTTCCTAGTGTGTTGAGGGACACATTCATCCTGTGAGCTCATAACATGTAAAGTGTGACACATCTTGAACTACCTTCTGTTGTCCAAAGCCAACAGCCTCTTGAGCTTAATGACCATTGAGAACTGGTAGTGGGTCACTAGCCTATCAGCCATCTCAGGTCAGTGATCCATGTCTAATGATTTATTTCCGTATTTAAATTTGGGATTCAGAGCAAATGGTTGACCACTGCCCAATCAAGTGTATACAGTTTGAATTGTAGTGAGCTAAACACCTTCACTGAAATGTCTGACAGTGAAGTGCATAACATTCTAGGCAACGTTTCAGCAGAAAATCAAGGTAAAGGTTGCATAACCCTCCCTGTCTTTTTTAATATACTGTTCTCATTTCTGATCCATACAGGCTTGACTAAGTCTGCCTTATGTTGCAGGAAGAAGTTAACATGAATTGCAAGTGGTGTGGCAACCAAATTCCTCAGTAAGCAGTTGGTAGGGGATTACAGCAGATTGTTGGCTTTTTCTTGCATTAAAGAAACCACAAACATTAAACCCACTTCACTGAGAGAATAACATGTAATGTGCATGATGTGACAGAGTCATGAGTACATTTATTTTACTGACAGTTACTTTTAACCCAGAATGAGAGAGGCCAGCTCACAGATCTAAACATTTACCCCAAAAAATTGGCTTTCAGATAATCAACAGGATTCTTACATTTGAGGTGAGTCCCTGGTTAACCCAAGTCTCTGGTACCTGAAACTTTCCTAAGCCAGTTAATCCCACTCTCCAGCATCCTCTGTCCAGTGACGATCTGAGGGAAGGAGATTAAAAATGAATGTATCCTTAATAATCCTAAAAGCAGAACAGATACCATAGTTATCAGTTATGAGGAGCATATGCTACTGTGACTCATATCGCTTATAAATAGAAGAAAGACATCTAATTTGACCACTTATATTCACCAGCACTCTATGGACATTGGTACCTTTCACACAGTTTTTATTCCATATGGTCCTTAAATGAAACTTCAGCAATTAGTTAAAGCAAAATAGAGAAGAGGACAACCTTGCCATGTATCTTTACAGATCTTGAAGGACTCCACAGTGTGCCACTGAATTGGTCCCCACCAGAAAATAATGTCAAGAGACTCAGAACCATAATAATAAAATGAGGGGAAAATTCATACCATTAACATTCATCCTCATTCATTAATTTTTAACTACTCACTTTATTCTATTTAGGTTCATCAAGATGCTGAAACCTATCATAGAGCACAGTGAATACAAGGCAGGGAATCAATTCTGGTCAAGACACCAGTCCACCACAGGTCCTCTGACATACTGAACACAGTTTCTTTTTGGTCTAAATCTTAGCTATCCTACCATTGCTTGGTTCCAAAACTATCTGGACAGACTGCACCAAGCAGTACAATGGCAGCAAGACCTCTCCCCTCTTCTTCCAGTAACTCTAGGTGTTCCCCAAGGTTCCACCTTGGGACCCCTACTGTTGTCATTATTTATTAAAGATCTCCACTCTTCTACCTCACACCCATCTGTCATACACTATGCCGACAACTGTACACGCATATGTGCCACTTCCTCCTTACAGGAACTGCACACTCTTAACTCAAGAATCCTGTCTTTCAGTTGAAGTGTGGCTTACTAAGTCCCCAACTAATCTTAAATCCAAACAAAACTAAACTTCTGCTTTTCCTGCTTACAAGATCTGTAGCTCCTAACCCCTCATTCAATATCTTGTCCAGCAACAATACTACCATATCTCTGGTAAATCACACCAAAGTACTAGGTGTACAGATTGACAATAATATGAGATCTGACATTCACATCTCCCAGACCATAAAGCAGGTGCATAAAAAACTAGACGCTCTGTATAGGAATAAACAGTTTCTTACAAAAACACCAAGGCCACCACTGCATGCACACATCTTCTTTCAACACTGCTTTATGCCTCACCAATTCTCATTAACCTTAGAAAGATTAAACTAGACAAACTTGACTCCTGCTACAATAAAATAGCCAGGTTTGCCACAGACTCTCCTTACAGGTTGCACCACTGTATAGCACTAAAACAACTTAATTGGATGGAACTCCCTAACCTCCTCCTATATAAACTTACCTTAGCACATAAAGTATTACACCAAACCAAGAGTACTCCTCCAGCACTCCAAAATCTACTACAACCTTACACCTGCAATAGAACACTCCAATCCAGCAACAAATTCCTTCTTCAGGTCACAAAGGCCAAAAACACAGCTGGTGACTCCCTTTTCTCTAACATCATACCGAAAATATGGAATACACTGCCCACCAATATTACACCCACTTCTTCCTTAGCACAATTCAAAATAATCCTAAAAAGCTACCTAACCGACACTTGGCTATGTACCTGTACCAATCCTGGATAGCCCTGTTCATATATTTTAGCCCTCCTCTTAACTCCAGTAACTCTATTCCATCTCACAAGTATTTCAGACTATAACACTGGTGAACACTTAAAGTTTTCTTACAAGCTATCAACCGATATGACATTTAAATACTTTTAAATGTACTCAAATTCATATGTAAACTACAAATTTATCTGTCTGTACATATCCAATGCTTGCTTAAAATGAGTGTATTTGTGTATATTCTCTATATACCTATAGCTTCTATATTAACTTGTGTATGTTTTATTATATGCATTCATCTGTATGTTGCTATTATTAGTTTTGTTAAGTGGAGCTTTTCTCCCCGGGCCTCTGCTGAAAAAGGACATTTGTCCAGCCGGGCTTTCCCAGTAAACAAATGTAAAATACATAAATAAAATAAATAAATATGTTACCCAGGTTCAGCTTGTTAACTAGTACAAAGCACAGCTATAGCTCTGGGCTTGCTTTTGCTGCCCTGAGTAGGCACTTAATACTTTATTTGGTTATATAAAAACATCCTCTGCTTAACCTGAACAGTCGATTGGGAACAGTTTCATCAACCTAGTCTCATATGTCCTGAAAAGTAGATGGAAAATGTTGCTAAATGTATTAAGTCAGTCTGCTGCTTTTTTCTGGCATCCTCATACCCTTACACCTTCGATAGAAAGACAGTCACAATCTAGCTTTGAATTGAATCCTGTAATGCACAATGGATGTCCTAATTCTTCCTTAAGGGATTCCAGCTTTGATAAACTCCTGAGCAAGCCATGTGAATCTCATGACCCATCTTTGTTACAGATGCCTTTCACTGTATTTCTAAGTACGGTTTGCAAATTACAGTTCCATTCAGACAGAAATTGAAACAGACAGTCTCTACTTTAGAATACTAATTCATAGGTTTATACTAAGCTAATGACCACCAGGGTCTTTAGAAGCCTAGATGTGCAACCTAGCCCAATTTTCTCGCAGAGTTCTTTGGATGCCTATATGGTAGCTAATGGTTGTGGGAGTGATATGTTAGTTAAAGATTTATTTACTGTTGGCCTTTGTCCATCACAGACATGGAGGCCAGACCATGAGTGAATTTGCAATTTCTCATCCAATGATTAAGGTTTCTTTTGAATAGAGTCAGGGATGAACTCTTCTTCACATAGATGGGAAGCTTATTCCATGGTGCAGGGATCCTATGAGACACACATCAGTCCCTCCAGCAGGTTCTGTTAATGTTGCAGGCAAAGTTCAGATCCTTGGAGCTAGTGTTTTTGGTGCTGTTTGTTTTGTGGATGTGCAAGAGATCTATCAGAGCTGGATCTGAGGATGCTTTATATGCTAGGCGTAGATCTCCTCTCAGTAACTTGTAGGAGACTGATGACACAAATAGGACCTTAAGGCGATCTGTGTAGGACAGGGTATTCATTCCCTAGGTTCTTGCCCTTTGAGGGCGTGCAAGTGCCTGGTTAGGCACATGCCAAAGGGGGCATTGTACTCAATGAAGGGCCTTTTAAGGGCTGAGTAGAATGATACTATAACTTCTTTGGTCCTGGACGCCATACTCCTTCTTATGAGTTGGGTGACATAGAATGATTTTCTTACTATCTTGGTTATGTGTTGATTGAATGCAAGATTATTGTCTACATATGTTCCCAGATCCTTAACTGAGTCAGCTCTTAGGGATGTTTTATCAATAAAGTAATTAGCTTGGGTGGACAATATCTCAAAGGGCACTATAATGCATTTATTTGCATTGGGTTTTAATCCATGGCTTTTCACATCAGTCATGTGTTTGTGTTAGACCCTCTTGTAGGATGTTGGTGTCATGAGGGGAATCTATGAAAGCTCCCAATTTATAGTCATCTACAAACTTGGTAGGCTAGAGGGCTTTTAAATTAGCCTTGACTTCCGAGAAGTAGATGCCAAATAGGAACGGGCCCAACATGGAGCCCTGGGGTACTCTGCTGGTGACTGTTCTCTTGGTGAAGGCGGTCTTACCAATCCTGACTTCTTGGGTCCTATCTGTGACCCAGATGGCAATCCACTGAGTTATGTAGGGACTTATGCCTAGTTCTCAGAGTTTGTCAACAATACTTGAGTGGGCTTTTGCATCAGATACCATAGCCAGATCAAAGCAGCAGTATGCACAGTTTTTCCCACATCCATAGTTATGGTAACCCTGTCAAAGAAGTCTACCAGTTAAGTAAATAAGACCTTCCCTTAACAAAGCCAAACTGGGATGGATCCATTATCTCTAGGTTGCCAATGTCCTTGCTGATCATTTCCATGATAATTCATTCCATGGCTTTGCATATTAGACTTGTCAGACTGATGAGCCTGTAGTTCCTGGGGGTCAGTTAATGGTTAACCCTTATGAAGAGGGATGACCGTTGGATCCCTCCATTCACCTGACACGTAAACTGTTTTAATGTTAAACTTGAAGAGTGCCTCATGTGGTCCTGCTAGGTCATGTTTCAGGCTATTTAGGAGGCAACCAGGGATAATGTTGGGGCCCTTTGAAGCAGTGTTTTAGCCTTAGCGAATGCCTCCAGGACCTGCTCCCTGCTGATAGTTTGGGGTGTATGCTAGAAGGGATTTCATAAGAGGTAGTGTAGGTAGGGTGGGGGATGGTGATGTTAGAGCTAAATCTGTCTGTCAGTAGATTTACAATGTCACCTTGGTCACTGAAGGTTGTATCATTTATAACCAGTTCTACACACTGCTGAGTATTACCTTTAAGGTTCCTGACATGGCTGAAGAAGGCCTTGTTATTGTTCCTTAGCTAGAGAGGCTAACCTGACCTCATAATTGGCCTTGTTGGACTTTATTAGACCTCTTTGATTCTTGTTTAGTTGAATCAGAGAGCTCTTATCTCTATGAGAGTTGCTCTTTCTGATTTTGACCATGACTTTTTTTCTTTTGCTAAATAGCCTGTTAAGGTAAGGGTTCCATGCCACCTTCTGTTGTATTCTTCTACAATACTTGTAGCTGAACCTGTGAGCATGTTCTTATTAGTTTATTGTGTCTCTTCATAGAGTACAGTATTCTAAGTGGAGCTTTTTCAAGCCTTAACCATTTCAGTCCAGTATATTGATGCAGTCAACTTTATTTTATTTTTTAATTGCTTCTAGTAGTGCAGGTTCCTCTGGGAGGTGCTGTCATGTAGATTGTTTTGACAAGACACTTTAGTGTTACACATTATGATGTAGGTCATATTTCAGCTTAATCTTGTAGAGTGGCTGTGTTGCCTGCATGGATTTTTATTTGTAATGGACTATGTCTAAAAATAAATGACTACTGATTTATTTATTATATTTATTAACATTTGTTTTCATGGAAAGTCCAGCTGGGCAATGGTTCCTATATTCAGCAAAACCCAGAGAGAAATTAGAAAGATTCCATGTCTGGGATTTCTGTCTCCTCTCCTTGTGGTTGGACTAAGTTTACAGCACTGCTGCTGTAGTCTAGAGTAAGGGGATGCTGCACTCATAAGGTGCCATCCTTTAGAGCAAATGTTAAATTGAGCCATCTACCTGAGCTGGCGATAGTGAAAGTGGATGTTAGTTATTATTACTTATTCATTTCCTCCCACATCCCAAAGACATGCTGTAGGTGGATTGGACACTCTAAATTGGTCCTAGGTGTGAGTGTGCCTTCTGTGGAAGGTTGGGCACTGGGCTGGCAACACAACACCATAAAACTCCACTGCCAATAGTTCTGTGGAACGTTGTTCCACTGTGGCGTCCCCTAACCGGGAAAAGCCAAAAGAAGAAGTTATTATTATTTATTTGCATTTGTTGAGCAGGAAGGTCCTACTGGGCAGAACACATTTTAGGGGAGGGTCATGGAGAAACAAAACCAGCAAATACATATAGACAATAGTAATATCAGCATTAACAAAGAATATATAGTAAATGCATATATATATATATATATATATATATATATATATATATATCTATATATATATATATATATATATATATATATATATATATATATATATATCATTAGAAATCACTGCAAAAAGAAAAGATACACGTCTGTGTAAACCAGATATGCAGCAGCAATATCAGTAACATACATCATGACTGTATTTTTTAATTCACTGATATTCAACTATAAGAGGATTAGAGTCTAAATCCAAAAGAATAGCCACAGAGAATAAATGATTGGAAAACAGAACTTGATAAGATGCTTAATCAAAAAACAAAGCATGACAAAAAATTTTAGAATAGTTAAAGAAATAAAACAGATAATACGTACTAGGTGCAATAGTTACTGGTAATGAAGTTGTTAGGTTGATTCTGATGTTATTTTATGACTTGTAGTTAAAACTGAGTGACACCACAATGGAAAACAATATTTTAGCTTAGTTACACTTTCAGATACTTTTTTCACATCACATTGTTTAAAAAGATCAAGGTCTCTTATTAGAAACATCATAATAGAATGCACAACTGTGTATTTCTGTTTCCCAACATCACAAAACATATGGAATCAATTTTTGAACATTTCAGACTTCTTCCAACAAAATTCTAACAATTTCTGTTTGTCAGTCTCTTTAGAAATTTTGCATGTTTTAAAAATACTTAATGCTTTTGAATACTATTTTATTACTTAGCAAAAGCTAATTTCTTTCCAACCAAATTCCCTAAAGAATACGTGTTTACTTTTTTCTTTACCTGTTTATAACTTTTGTAATATCTATGAGCAATTACATTTTCTGACATTTTAGTCAAACCATTTATTTTAAGTGTATAGCTTGTAATATATCTCAAATTTGTTTTTACTGCTCCACATAAAAATGTTGTGAAGTTTATTCAGTATGAGAACACTGTAATAATTATATAAAAGGTATTCAGAAACATTTGATTTGCCTTAGTGTAGCACCCAATATCACGGATTCAAGGATTCAGTATTGTGACATGTCCTGTTCCTGTTTAGCTTCATAATATACCATCACAGTACCAGTATTCTGAGAGACGAAATGCATAGTAAAAAAGTGCAGCCATGTTACTGGCAGCAGTCATACTACTGAACTGTAATGAAGGGGCTGCTAGTCATGTGACCAATGTGACAGTGGCTATGAGTGCTCATGTATGCAATGACCTGCCTCATAATAGCAACTGGAACACAAAGTGCCAAAATACATCATCATATGTGTGTGTGTGTGTGTGTGTGTGTGTGTGTGTGTGTGTGTGTGTGTGTGTATGTATGGGGAGGAAAGAGGGAGTTAATAAAGGTAGTAAAGAGAGAATAGCTCGCACAGGAACACTCACAAAGGGTATATCAAATCAAGAGTAACATGTATTCAAAGCTGCAGAACACTGACATGAAAAGGCTCATGTGCACTGAATGGTGAAATAAAAATGCCAAACACCAAGTGCATGGAAGGCAGTGTAAAACAACAGTGAACAGTAAGTGCTCTAAAGGCAGAAAAAAAATCATCTCATATATGGAACTTAGACCAAGGAAGAGGAAGAAAAGCAGTGAAACATGTAAAAAGCAACTAAACATGCATAAGAAACTTTCCACTCGCCCATACTTAGAAATTCGTAACAAGGAATCCCCAAAACACTGAAAATATAGAAAACGCTACAAAAAAAATAATTAGAGGTAAACAAACCCTTAGTACAAGGAAAACAGGCAAACACTAGAAAAAAGGCCCTTCTCCCATAAAAAGCAAACAAAAGCCTCATAGCCCCACCTAGTAAAAGGACAGATTGAATACAATACCGTTACATCATAAACCAATAGTGTACAAGACATACAGAAGCCACATATAATAAATAACAACTAAGGGAATAATATTTATTTATTTTATATTTGTTGACCGGGTTAATCCGACTGAGCTAAGTAGCCCTTTTTCAGCTGAGGCCCGGGGAGAAAAGCTCCACAGTTTTTCAATTTTAGTGTTAACAGTGTCAAGCGGGTTGCAATATATACATACAGTGAAATACATTTTATCAGAAAAATAATGATGGAGAAAAAAACATAATTAGCAAATGTAAGAGAAATTATTCGATACAAACATTTTCAATAAACAGTGAAGAGCATTTATAGTGTATGTAGTTATTTCATGAGATATGTGACATTAGAAATGGAGATAAGAGATGGAGAAGAAGAGACATACTTTGAAGAGGTTTGCGAGCTACAAAGGTATGAAGTTTTGGTGATTACATATGAACTAATGGGCTAGATCAGGGAGGGTGAGTGCAGTGGCAGAACCAGTGAGTGTGGAGGTGCTCTCTACTGGCAGTTTTGAATTGATTTGGATTGAGGGACCTGATTTCTAGTGGTATTTTTTTCCACGATATGGTAGGATTGTAGCTGTAGAGGTTGCAACCAATTTTAGTCTTTGGTTTGAATATTTGTAGTAGGTTAAGGTCAGAGCTACGTAGGGACCTACTGAGGGAATATTGAGAGATGAAGGGAGATAGGCTAGGGCAGAAGGATTTCAACTATAGTATAGAGTGAATTATCTGTCGATGAGAGAGTAGAAGCTGGTGAGGTAATTCCAGACAGTTTAGGTATCTTAGTGAAAGACAATGATGCGATTTATAAGTTTGGTATAATGCCGAAATAAAATAGTAAATTGGAGGGCAATATATACTAAATCCCTGCCCACATAGAAAAAAAAACTCATAAAAAATGGATTACTATAATGGATGTAATAGCAAAGCATGTAACAGTTCTGTAGTGGTGCAGAGTAGTCAACATGCCGGCACAGACCCAAGTTTTTGTCACTCCTCAATCAGCTAGACCTAACAGTACTAAGCCCCGGCAGGAGCACAGCATAAACAGAGTCAGCACACTTACCTGCTAAGCAGACAACTTGTATAAGGAGTGTAACAGCCACGGACCCACAAATCCCCAGGTACTACCAATGCCTTTTATTAAACCAGCAACAGCAGACTAAAACAATAATAGCAAAGTCATGTTGCACCATCTAACACACACACACACACACACACACACACACACACACACACACACACACACACACACACACACACACACACACACACACACCAGGCAAGGATTGTAGGAAGAGGTATGGAATAGCCACACGTGGTCCATCAGGGATGGCAGGGAATGTAATAAGCCAAACAATATTAGTCCCAAGATACTAGCAACATGTAGGCACACCATGTTATCAGATAGGTACCATGGCACATGAAAAACCGGTGCAGTTCCACCCTAAAGTAGTCTATACATCACAGGTTGACAGATATATCACACAGCACTCCAAGAAGGTAATTTGCACACCAGCCCATTGGACTGTGATTGACAAAGCTCAGTAAAACTTCCACAACATACTACAGCCAGAGAGGAACACAAGGGCATATGGACATCCACAAATGTATACTGTCCAGAAGGGCATTCTAGGGAGGCCAGAAGTGGCCAGTCATGAAGATAACACATACTAGCAGGAAATCACTATATCAGAGACATGATTTCTGCAGTAGACAGTCAGGCAAAATGACAGTCAAGGTACTTCAAAAGGGCATTGAAGGTCCCTGTCCCACCGGAATGGTCAGGCAAAACGTGACAACATAACATTTTGGTCCAATTACCAGTCAGCACCACAGAACAACACTCCCATTCTGTCTAGGTTTGCCCTCCTTGAGGCTGGTGGGAACTTTTGAATATGGGTTTTTGGCTAGGTTTTAAATGGTTTGCAGACTGATTCCTTAGTTCTTACCTATGAACTTGTGAAGCATGTGTGGTCTACGTGGATGGGATCTATGCAAAAAGGTGTTCATGACAGAGTACTAACCATAGGAGTAAACTCATCCAGAGGCATGGCACTACAAATCTGATACAGGTGACAGTGCAGGAGCAATATAAGGTAGGTAGAACCTCAGGAACCCTGCACAAATGTAAACTCATCCAGAGACATGGCACTACAAATCTGACTTAACCAAACAACAAAACAGCTAGCATCATCAATCATTTACTAACCATAGCAGTAAACTCATCCAGAGGCATGGCACTACAAATCTGATACAGGTGACAGTGCAGGAGCAATATAAGGTAGGTAGAACCTCAGGAACCCTGCACAAATGTAAACTCATCCAGAGACATGGCACTACAAATCTGACTTAACCAAACAACAAAACAGCTAGCACCATCAATCAGCTTCCTTAATACTACTTTAATATTTCATGTTAGAATAAATACATACTGCATACCGGTTTTGGCTGTAAGCCTTCATCAGTGCATAATGAAGACAGCACTCCATCACATTTAAATACCATAGTCTCAATCATCATTGGCTATTATTACTGCTCATTAAGTCCTGGTGCAAATAAGGCACCTAATTTAATAATCTACATCTGTTCTTTACGATTTAGCATCTGATGCCATCCCACTTTATTGTTTGTTTTAAAATAAACTCTATCAATAATAGTAAACATAAACCTAGATAAACATGTTTTAAAGTATGTTTATACAAAGCACTTGTGGACTTAACACACCGAATATCACTCAAATGTTCGTATGTTTTTAACTTTAAAGGGTGTGAAGTTTGCCCAACATAAAATGCTGAGCATGAGCAAGTAACCAAATATATTACCCAGTCTGTATTACTAAAATATCAAATACTGTAAAGCTATTTCTCAAAGAAAAACCTTTATCTTTGTTAACAAATTTGCAAAAAGGACAATATCCACAAGGATAACAACCCACCAGTCTTTGTCCATCTAACCCGAACTGATGCCTCTCCCTACCCTCATTATGAATCGTTTTATAATGATTGAACCATCCAGCCATTGTTCTTCTTTCCTGTAAGAAAAGAGACACTTAGAAGGTATGATTTCCCTTAATCTGTCTTCCATCATCAAAATATCTCAATGTTTAGATACTACATCCCTAATAAATGTAGTACTAGCACCAAAACTAGTCTAATATAATAGGTTGTTTGTCCTTTTTGCTCTTGACCTGATATTTTAACAAAGAAGGTCTAGACACCTGACTTGCTGAAATACATGCTTGATTAACAATACAAAAAGAATATCCTCTTTCACAAAATCTATGAACCAGATATTGCTCATGATTAATAAGATCAGAGGAAGATGAACATATTCTCCTAAGCCTCAAAAATTGAGATTTAGGGATGTTGTTAATTATATGTCTGGGATGGCAACTGGTAGCATGTAACAATGTATTAAACTTCAGATACTTCCCAAATATAGAACTTTGCAATGCACTATCTTGCATAACCATAATTAATACTTCCAAAAATATAATAGTTTTAGAATGGTAATTAACAGTGAACTGAATTCCCCCATTTAGTCTCATTTAAATAATTCACAAATTCCTGCAAATAAACGGGGTCTGACCTCCATACTAACCAGCAGTCAACTAAATATCGATGCCAAATATCCATAGCCTCCAAAAATAAATTATGAGAGTCATCATAAATCAAATGTTCTTCCACGTACCCCATGAACAGATCAGCATATATTGGCACAAATGAAGCCCCAGTGGCCTTTTCCTTAAGTTGTAAATAACACTGATTTCCAAAATAAGACAAATTTTTAGTAAGAACCTGTTCAGTTAAATATAATAAAATTATGTTAAAGCCAGGGGGTATAGACCAAACTTATTTAACCAAACTTCCAATGCCATAAGACCCACCCAATGCAGAATATTCATATAAAGAGCTGAAACATCAAGTGTACATAACAACCATACCTGTTCAATCTGCATGCCTCCAATAATATTCAAAAATTGAGTTGTATCTTGAATACGAGAATGTACATATTTTAAAAACGGTTTGAAATATTTTGTGAGAAAAGCAGAGAGAGGTTCTGACAATGAACCTTTCCCAGATACAATTGGTCTACCAGGAAGCTTTTCCAAATTTTTATGAATTTTGGGTAACATATAAAATATCTGTTTACCCAGATCTGGTACAATAAGATGACAAACTATATCTTTAGAAACAGTACCTTCATCCAATGCTGTCTGTAAAAACGCATCTATATCTTTTTTTAACCATAGGTATAGGACCTAAATGCATCAGTTGATAAAAATCTCTGGCCAGATAATTGACACTTGGCCTCTTTATGATACATATCCCAATTTTGGCTCAATTTATACAGTGCCTGTTGCTGTAATCCAGATAGATTTTTATTATGTACATTTATACTTGAATTGTACAAAAAATGTAAATACTTTAAAATCAGACTTTGAAAAATTGCCAAGTTCTTATTCACAGGGACATAAAGCAGGCTGATTTAAATTTAAAGCCATCTAAGGCACACTTTATTGATGTTTGTTGAACAAAAAATAATTTTAAATTTAAAGTTCTACAGAAAGACAAAACATCCTGAGCAAAAGTATATTCAGACACAAAATAATTTGGAATAAATCCTAATTATTTAACAATTCACTTTCAACTTGGGCTAACTGTAAAGATGAGCTATTATGTACATTCTGATCAACATATATTTCTGTATCATCATCTACAATATTGAATCTAGACTTGTTGCCCCTGTTTTTGTGTTTACGTCTACCCCTTCTAGTTCTTCTAAAGGGGCATTCAACTTCTTACTTAAGGATAATTGTGAAGGTGTAGCTATTTCAGTATCTGTCACAAATGAAAATTCATTAGCAGAAGTATCAGAAGAAACAATAGTATTTTTCAAGATAGATCTTTTTTCTCTTGCACCTAAAAGTAACTGAATTCAATGTTTTATTTTCCACAAACTTCACAGTTTTCACAGGTTTACCCACAGAGTAATCCTTAACATCCCTTTGACATTTTTTAATCATCCTGGACTTCTAATCTTTTTCTACCAATATTAAATTCCCAGATAATATTGCAGTTTGTTCTGAATAAATTTCCTCATCTTTATAAGGTTTAGCCCTATCACACAACTCCATAATAATATTAGTTAGGGCTACAATTTTCCTTTCATAAAAATAAATCAAAATCTTTACAAATGAGATGGAAGCCATTTGTTGGGCCTGCTTCCATTCTTGAAGTAACACTTTATCTATTCTTCTAACATAAGGTTGTATCCTAACACGCAATTCTCTTGGAGAAATATTTTTGGCTAAATGGGCTTTGAAAAATCTTAAGTGCAATACATGCATCCTAAGTTCTTTCATAACTGAGGATACATGCTTAAACACATCAACACATGACCCCTTACCTGTCTCATTTTGTGGTGAAGTAACATCACAATTATTAGTTAAATCAAAAACTTTTAAGTTGTCCTTATTGGCTGATAGGCCTTCCAAAAGCTGAATCAAATCCATAATAAAAAAGTTCCACCAAAAATCACCCTGTAAGTAACAAGCTATGGTATAATAAATCCTGGACCTCTTTTTCTACTCCAACATCACCAAAAGGCATAAACACTTGTACTTACATGTACAAATCAGCTCCCATCAAATGATATAAAAAATAAAAACATGTACAAGTGAAAATCAAAAAATCATACACAGTAAGTGTGATAAATCATTTATAGAGTCCCCCGTGCTGTTAATGTATGAAAATTTTAATTAACTTCCATAAGTAGACAATTTCACAACTGGGCAATATCAGTGTTAGTGTCCACAAGTAAAATCAAAAAACATATAAGTTAGCATCTAGTAATCCACCTGACCAATTACATCACCAACTAATGAAGTAAAGGTCTCTGAAACATTAACTTACAAAAAATTACCATTAGTTGCTAGAAAAATGCTAACTATCTATTTATAGTTAAGTGTATAGCACACCATCCTGAAATGGCTAGAAGTAATTTACATTTTTTAATTTATTCAGCTACTAACTCATTAACAAAACATAGTATCAAAAAACTATGTCAAGGTTGTACATGATAACCAACCCGACCCAATTATTCCACTATAAGTGAAATAAAGGTCTAACAAGATAATATACCCTGCAAATAATAAAGTGGCAAAAATTGTCAAATATTCAACAAATAATAAAAGGCAGCTTCCTTAATGTACAATACTACAATGGCTGAAAACCATTAACAATTTTTTCAGCTACACAATGACCCATAGTCAGTACACAGCATATAAAAAACATATATGAACATTGATATCTGGTAACCAACTTGACCCAATTATTCCACTAAAAGTGAAAAAAGGTCTAACAAGATGGTATACCCTGCAAATAATTCAGTGGCATAAGTTACCAGATATTAAACAGCAGCTTCTAGAACATACAATACAGAAATATCTGATAATACTTTACAATTTTTTCTCTCAGCTGCACCAAAACCCATAACGTGCAAAGATACTAACCTCTGGTAACCAACCCGACCCAATTATTCCACAAAAGTGAAATGAAGATAATATACACTGCAAATGTTACAGTAACTAAAGTTACCAGATATTGTACATCTTTACAGAAAGCTTCTGATCATTTATGTACAAAACCACTTTTTTGTTGTTTGGTTAAGTCGGTAACTTGGCCTTTGCACCTTTACGTACTTGTGTGGGGCTGTGGTTGTATCACTAGAAATCTGACACAGGTGACAGTGCAGGAGCAATATAAGGTAAGTAGAACTTCAGGAACCCTGCACAAATGTAAACTCATCCAGAGGCATGGCACTGCAAATCTGACACAGGTGACAGTGCAGGAGCAATATAAGGTAGGTAGAACCTCAGGAACCCTGCACAAATGTGTGCTGATGCAAAATTTTTAAAACACCTTTATTAAATTCACATACATTGAATAACAACATTGGTACATATACATAAATAGAAAATAAAATAAACCGTTGCAAACATTTTTTCAT
Organism: Protopterus annectens; assembly: GCF_019279795.1. Taxonomy (NCBI): domain Eukaryota; kingdom Metazoa; phylum Chordata; order Ceratodontiformes; family Protopteridae; genus Protopterus; species Protopterus annectens. The sequence goes on from NC_056727.1 coordinate 327,003,163, forward strand.
TTTCATGTATTATACAAATACGTTTTCTTTTTTAAGTTCACTCCAGCATTACATAATTGCTCACAGCCTGCCTTCCCCTCTGCAGTTTCACTTCTCCTAAACATTATTCTGCATGAATTTTTCCCACAAATTCCATTTATTTCTTTATAGTTTGCTCCTTACCTTTTCTAAAGATCTCACCTCCAATTCTGTTATCTTATTTACAACATTCATTACTTCATTTATGGCTGGTTTAGATTTCCATTTTCTTTTAACTGCTTTTTAGCAGCCAGTAGCATTAAACTTAGTAAACCCTCACTATGTCTAGGTAACTCAGTTTCTAAATTCCAGCTCTAAAGAAACATTTCCTTAGTTACAATAATTTTCTCCCCTAACATTTCTGACACACATCCAGCATTTGCTATGTACCTGGGAAAAATTCTCTGAAGACTGCTAGGGATATAAAAACACTTCTGCAAACACTTCCATATAAAAAGTCTAAACCTTCTAGACTTTGCTGCATACTTGGGAATGATACAAATAGCGTTACAATGATCCTTTGTATTTTGCCTTTCGATTCTCGCTTTCCAATCTTTTCTAACCACTTCTGATCATTTCTTATAGTTATCATACATTATTTTATTTGACTTACTAATTACCCTTTTTTCAACACCAGATTTTGTTCTACATTCAACTAAAATCTCAAACTAGGGCTATTTTGTTTTTCACTTCACATTCCAGTAACCTTTAATCCTGCCTATAATCTGTTAAAAATCATTGGTATGGAAGGCAGTCTCCTATTTTCCAAACTTTTACTTGGCTTCCTCCTCCTACTCTATCACCTTTCCTTCCAGTTATCCCCCCCTTGCCTATTTTCTATGCTCCTACCTGTCGTTATTACTATTGATAAAATCTCCTTTCTCCATTCTTGAGTTGGCTTACTTCTTAAAATACTTTTTGCTACATTATAAGTATAATAATCCACATGGATATTATTTTTCTTTTTAAGGGCCTGCATGCAAAATCCTACGCTCTCCATTTTTCATGAACTCCTAGTCATATATACCTTCCTTCAGTCCTGTTTTTTTCAGCACTACTTTATTTCTACATGTCATTCACATACTGGACGAAGAGAGGCTAATAAAGCATATAATCAAATTGTCCCCTTTGGTAAACACATAAGCTCATCTCCTATACTGAGGTGGCACACCACTGGTGATACTTGCAATCTCCCTTTCATCCTTAAGTATTTGTGGGTTCCCCTGAGACCTGGTCCTATAGCTGCCATTTGTTTATAAGCTTTTTGATTTTACTACCTGCCATTGCCCTCAATGCAGCTTATTTTAGATAATTCATTATCTGCCAATCCATATCAAAGCATGGGGGTGGGAGACAGATTTCCAGCTTTTGGTTATGCACTTTTAGCTACCAGTAACAATAAGCCCACCAAAACATTTCTTGGTTCTTTTAGGCTCAGCTTATATAACCAAACTAAGCAAAAGAGTATTGTTTAAACTCTTTTGATGCCCTTTGATTTTATTTACCAAGGACTGGACCTACTCTTTAAAAGTAGCTAGTACTCCACATTTCCAGAATACATGCTCCTATGTGTACACTAAACCAGGCTCACGTCTCTAACAGTCTTCCGGGATGGCCGAAACATTTTAGCTAGTTTAACTAGAGTGTAGAAATAACAATGAAGGCATTTCTACCCAGAAATTCTAAAGTGTTTAGAGTTGGTAGTGTACTTGAGAACCAGGCAAATCTGCTTCCAACACACTCACTCACAATACTAATGGATAATCTAGTTTCTCATTCTATTTATACCCTATTTTTCAAGTCATTGATCCCTCAACTAAGGATTGGTATCTCTTACAAATAATTGAAGAAACTCTGGGGTCCTCTGCTCTGGATTTCACCAGAAATTTAATTAGAGCTGAGGCTTCCCTGATCTCTGAGCACCTGTCAGTCCCCAGAAGCTCACTAAATAGTCCAGCATAGGACAAACAGTGTCCTTGCTCAAGGCTGAATTGTAACTTGACCTTTTCCCATGCCAATATTTCCCCATTTCTATACCGCTGCTCCATGTACATGAGTTTACTCTTCTTAGATGACCAAATTGAACTATCTCTTGCCAGTGGCTTCAAGGGTCCCAGTGCTCTCCCCATACCTATAGGAAACTGTTTTGCTTTCAAAGGTCTTTATTCTTAAATAGGCCTATCTAAAATGTATGGTCAAATTGAACAGCTCTATCTAATATTTGTGGTCTAACCTCACTCTTCTCTTTTCATTCTTTTTTTTTATCCCAGAACCTTATTCTCTTGTCCCATGTGATTGCTTCTCCTTTCCTTAACTTCAGTTCCTTCCATTTTGGGATGATCAGAACTGCTTGAAACATATATGCTAATGTTAGTTGTATGGCAGTAAAATACCATCGCAAATTAGGAATCCTTAAACCCTCTGGTCCTGAGGAAACATTAATTTTTACCATCCAACTCTCGGGGGTTTGAGTTTGAATCCCACATAAATTGCTTCATTTTTCTATCTAGGTCCTTCCAACTCCTTTATTCTTGGGTTTAAAAGTCAGTTTGTCCTACATAGTTGATTTAAAGGACTATGAGCATTTGAATGACTTGGATTTTCTCATGTAATTCTAGCTGAAGCATTCTGGATACTTTCAGTTTGGTAATAACTTTGTCTATACTGTCTACCCATATGTCCTCCACAGCCTGCTGAATGCTCCCCCTAATCCATACACCAAAATATTTAAATCTCATGTGCCTCCAAATATAGAGATAGGTTTACACAAATGCACAGAAAAGAGTATAATTCATTGTAGTTGATTTTGTCTTGGTGTCATTGATCTTAGAGCCTGAAAACACCTGAAAAACACCAAAGGAACACCAAAGGACTGAAAGAGAAGGGGAAACTCTCTATCTGTGTCAGTTAAGCAGATATTATCACTGGAAAACAATGGCAGTTTTTGCTTTGTCCACATCCAGTCAAACCCCACTAGGTCTGACTTTGTAATATACACTGCCAGTGGCTCTATGTCCATAGCAGACAGGAAGGGGGAAAGCATACACCCCTAATGATTGCACCTGACATTAGAAACCCCTCTTCCTATTTTCACCACAGCCTAGGAAACATTGTATACTGCCCTCAACAGATATATAATATCCCTGGGGATTCTGAGCGGTACCAAGACTGCAAATGGATAGGTACAATTCATCCTATTGAACACCTTCTCTGCATCCAGACTAAGCAGCATAAATGGGCACCCCCCTTACCTATGCTTCCTTTTGTAACATTAGGGTTTTGATAATATTGTCAAATGTTTGCCTACCCTTTACAAGCTCACAATGATTTTTGTTGATAAGTCTTGGCAAAAGGGTGGCTATTCTGTCCAGAAATATTGCCATGGAAATCTTATAATAATGGTTTAAGATTGATAGCCATAACATGAGTGATTGGCAGGGTCTTTCCTTCTTTATGTAGAACCACAATGACCATCTTTTTCCACAAAGAGGGAATACATCTCTCTTGCATTTTGTTAAGCTGCACCCAGGTTTTCTGGGCCATATCCCTTCCCATCCTCTAGATCTCAGTCGGTAGTCTGTTAGATCCAAGAGACTTGCCCTTAGATTGTTTCAATAATTTTCCATGGATTTTCCTCCCTGTCAAACTTCTTGAGCAGATTATGCTGATCCTCCTCAGTGAGCCCCTCAAGTTTTATTCTTTACAGGAAGTCCTGCATGTGATGCCTAGATGTTTTAGACAACTCTCCTGTGTGTGTAGCTCCTCATAGGAATCCATAAAGGTATCAAGTATTTATTCTGGTTCTCTAAGTAACTTCTTAGTGTTCACTTGTCTAATTTTGTAAAAAAATTCTTTCAGCCTTTACTTGCTTTATCCCATGTACTAGTATTTTCTGTGCCCCTGGGGTTTCAGTTGAAAAACAACTGTTTATACCTTAAGCTCTGGTTCTCTACAAGGTCTGTCAAGTAGTTTTCAGGCCCTTTTTTGCTGCCATCCAATCCTACGTCTCTATTTCTTCATCCTTGTGCATGTGTTCTTTCATATCAAGCCTACTGTTTAAATCTGACTCTTAGATTTAGGTCATTTTAAGTTGTTTCACTCTTCCAGAGTCACATCTTTCTTGCCACAGAACAGTTCTATCAATGCCTGCAAGTTTTCTTTCAACCATAAAACAAAGTCCCGGTTCTTAAGTAAATGCAGAGGGAAGCTCTAATGGCAGGTCTTACCAAGTTCCCCCACCAACCCCAGGAAGACCATCACCAGGACATGGTCAGAAAGTGATAACAGGTGGGGATGAATTCCCTCAATTAAGTGTTTATATTCCTCCATTATGTAGAACCTATCAAAATGGGACCATTTACAAATCTGGTTTAAAAACAAGTAAATTCTCACTTACTGCCTTCATCTACTAAATCCTCTGGCCCACTCAACTTAAAATACTTGCATTAATTCACCTATTCCATTTAAAAATGTTGTTCTCTTGGGCCTCTCAAGACATCCTGTGGTAAGCAAGTAAGATTCCACTCACTGGCAATAATCAAAATTCCTTGGGGGAAAGCCATTATTTCTGACATGATTGCACACAAATCTATAATTTTAGCATTAGGTGAAATGTAAATACACATCAGAGTTACTCTTCTCCCCAACCATTCACCTTTAATAGCAACAAGTAACCTTGCCTGATCTTTCAGCTCTTCATCTGTTATCATGGGGGTTCATCTGCTTACCAATATCACCACAACTCTCTTCTTTTTTTCTATCTCATTCTGCATGAAACCCCAACTCAAAACCTCTGTTCATGAGAGTACTGTGTGCTTCCCTGTCCATGTGTGTCTCCTGAAACATTACCACATTGGTCTGGATTTTGTGAATACTTATTACCACTTGCCTTTATTTACAAGCATCCTGTAGCCCATTAACATTCCACAACAACAATTTTAATGTACTGATTCACCCCTCATATAAGACTAACCCACTTATATGTGGCCAGGTCTCTTTCCTCCTCACCAGCTCACATAGAAGTGACAGTGCACAGACTCCCTTCACTGATTCATTGACATCCACCTTCCCTAAACAAAGCATACAAATAATGTCCCTTATTTTTACAAGGATTCTTCAGAATTTCAAGTCATTCCAACAGTGTTTAAGCATAAAAGCATTGAACTTTTCCTCTAGTGAAAATGTACAAAAGTTAAGAAGAAAAAAGTGTAGTATAAAACAACCACTCAACCACTAAACAAGAAGCAAACTCAGTAAACTCTCCCCCAAAAAACATACCCCTGGATTCACCAATCTTCCGTGCAGGATTAGCTTAGTCAGGCATGGAAGTGCCTGTTTAGGATCAGGACGGCAGCGCGCCATGCATATCAATGAAGGTGCGCTGCCCGAGCTCCTAGGCTTACATGGAGCATGTACGAGTGCAGGGGAAGTGTCTGAGAACAGAGCTCTCAGAATAAACACTCCCCTGCAATGTAGAACAGCAGAAAGTGGGAAGAAATGAGTGAGATCGCTCATAGGTGTCCGCAGATCCCCACCAACCGTTCCCCATGTGTACAACAGCAACAGTACAGAAAAAGTAAATGAAAAAACCCTTTTATTTTATTTTATTTAAAAATCCGATTAAAGCTAACCCTAGGTGGGCGGGTGTGCCCATCACTTAGCTACGGTTAAAGCAGCTGAAAAGGCTGAAGAGGATAACAAGGAAGATATATTCAAAGGAAACAGCACAGCAATAGTATAGTGGGCAAAGCATTCACCTAACGAGCAGACATTCCCAGTTCGAGTCACACTGCAGCACAGTCTATTTTACATGGCAAAGCACGTTATAACCAATATTTTTGTTGCAAACCCCACTAAATAACATATATTTATGAACTAGAGTACTGCAGGAAATGCACATGTGAAGTATCAGTATCATAATGAATACGACACTAGTAAGCAGGTCTAAGCACAACTAAGCAGTAGTAAACATATGTAAGCACTAGTAAGCATGTTTGAGTGTGTTTGCATGGGGGTAAGCACTGCCTACACAGATTAAGCAATCTGGAAGCTTACTGAGTATAAGAAACTGTAACCGGAAGTTAGCAGTGCTTAGCTCCACTAAAACACGTGCACACCCGCTTACAACTGCTTTTAAGTGCCTTAATCACTCTGTATCCAATGGCTCGTGTTCTGCCCAGCAACAAAATAAACAGCTTCTGCAAGGCTCGAGCCCAGGACCCTGTACACTGCAGTCACAGTCATTAACCAAGCCATCTAAGCAGTACATAAGATTGAGGTTTCAACAAACAAATTCTCACCATAGGAAAATCAAACTGAACATGTGAAATGAATCTATGTACAGTGTGATGTTGTATAACCTGCTACTTAACATAAATATGTGAACTGGAGTACTGCAGTAAGGCCAGACGTGAGGTGTTATTGTAATAAAGTGTTGAATACCCCAGGACCCCATACAGTGAACGTACACATGACTCACAGATACCATACACAGATATGACATGTAACAAATAATAAATCAATGTCAAAAGGAATATAAAATGCTAATTAGATATTAAGCAGTGCTAAGCATTGCACAGGTCAGCTTATGTGGTGTGAGCAATGTGTAGGCCGGCTAACTCAATCTGCCCAGTAGTATGCCCCTTTAAGCAATGCCAACATTAGGTAAGCAGGTGTGCCCATAGCTTAGCCTTTTCAAAACCATCCAATCATGGGAAAGTGCGGGAAATCAGGCACATTTAAACCCCACAGGCACCAGTAATTCCCTTAACTGGTTGCAGCTCGCTACTGTAGGCAGAATGGCTGGAGTTGGGGAAGGCACTCAATTTAGAGTGCAGCGCTGGGGCACCCAGGAGTCCAGATTCATGCTATGGCTCCTGGCAAAACACCGTGAGGAGAGACTACTACAGGGGCTGTACCAGGGCTCTCAGTATAAAACGGAGGCCTAGGACAGTCTCGCCCATGACCTCACCAGTGCTACTGGTATCCCCTGGACTGGTGAGCAGGTCAGTCATCACCATGCTGACCTGAAGCGGTGGAGGGGTGATCTCTTGGACCAGTGGATCCAAGAATCCAAGCAGATGGCTGATGCCCCAGCACAGAGTAAGTATTCATTCTGCTATATAGATAATGCTTGCCTAGCTTGTGTATACTATGGATAGGTAATGGCTAAATATCACTGTATTTCTGCGACAGCTGCAGATGAGCAGGCTGTGAACCAACAAAGCCATGCTGCTAGGCTGCAAAGGCTGTGTCACGAGGCAGGTTAGTAATATTCTTGCATGTACTGTCATAACAAATAAATATAACAGTACTAGAAAGTGTTGTACCAGTATAAAAATGTATTGTGCATGGGATGTACTGAATAAATCAGACAATATGGCAGGAAGACTGTCATATAGGTTGCGTGGAAAAAAGGTATAATATCTAGTGATTATAACCCCTGGAGTGCTTGTGTACATTCTGCTTTATTGTTGTAGTGTTGCATTCTATAAATAGTACTGTTGTATTAAGCAGTGTTACCCACACTGCTGAATGTAGTTAAAATGTGTAGGAAGTTCAGTACAACAATGTTGGAAGTCCCAAGAGGTCAGTCGTATAGAACAACTGAGGGAGACTTAGACAGAAATCATTGGAATACTTTACACCAATTCCCTGATAGCACAGTGTACTGTGATGTCAACTGTAATATTTTTACCACACACAGTAGGGGTTTGAATCCTGGGAGTGGTAGTAAGTTGTATGCATAATCATACCCCATACACCCCTGTACAGAGTTTGCGAGAATGTTCAGATAGAAAGCTGTATGCATAATTAGACCCAACAACTGTACAGAATTTGCTAGAATGTTCAGATAGTAAGCTGTAAGCATAATCATAACCATCAACTCTACAGACTGTGGCAGAATGTTCAGGTAGTAAGCTGTATGCATAGTCATACCCCTCAACTGTTCTGATCTGTCCAGCATGTCCAGATAACGGGCCCAAATCTGCTGCCTGGTAACCTGTTCCTCTGACAAATAAGTGTGATAATCCAAGAAATGTAGGCAGCTTATACTGACATATAATGGATAGTCAGACCTGAACATAAAAAGAGAATGTATATGGAAACAAACCTGTCATTGTAGCAACTCACCCAAAGTGTATGACAGCTATTTCAAAATATGTCACATTAACACCTGCATCCTGTCAAGCCTTGACCAGAGTGTGTGCAATAACAAACTGTTAGGTATGTGTTTAACATCAACATGGCATCTGGAAGTACTCTTACCACGCTTTTCAGCCACCAAATAAAGACCAAAACACTAAAGGTGGTGGAGTGTTCATATTCACCAAGTATATTCAACCCTCCAGGCTAGTTGCCCAACACAATGCATCCGAAATTCTTTAGGTACAACTAACACTAGGTAAGACTGCAATCCAAATTGTAGCTTTCTAAAGATCCCCCACCATGCCCCAAGATTCTCACTACACCTTTCTAAACATACTGGAAAATATTAAGATACAACCAAACACCCTAATACTGGGTGATTTCAACTACCTTGCCATTAACTGGTAAAACTACTCGGGTACCAACACCTTTTTCCAACAGTTCTTGGAATTCATAAATTTCAATGCTTTGGATCTACTAATTCCTTGTCCCACCAGGGGTTCCAATATCCTAGACCTGGTCATTATCAACATGGGAGATAGATGCTCCACACCAGTGGTTACTCCCTCATTGGTCAGGTCTGACCATAAGCAAATCACCTTCGTAAAAAAACTTCTTCAAAGCCAACATCATGCTACTCAAGTCTGAAGTGACAAACTTCATGTCACCCATGCAGATAGGAGCTGAAAGTTCTACTGCTGAATCCTGCCATCCCAAATAGAACCAAGATGCTCTCCTCCAAAAAAAGGAGGCCAATCTGTTGATCCCCTGCCATAAACAATCTATACAACAGAAGAAAGAAATTGTTGCAGAAAAGAGGAAAATCCCAGGATGCAAAAAACTCCCTTACCAGCCTCAGTAAGAAGCTGAGATCCCTCATAAAATCCTTCAAAGCTAGTTGCGAAAATAAAATTGCGAAAGATTCCAAAGACAACCAATAGTTATGTCAAGAATCTAAATGGCAATGCTCAGATATGCTCTGAGCTACAACAGAATGGCATTAAATATACTGATCCCAAGGATATTGCCAATATTCTGGCAGATCGATTTAGTGCCAACTTCACCCTCTCTCACACCATAAAGGGCCCATCTCAATACCAAAAGATTGCCAAATTCCAGTAATCACGGCCACACAGGTGAAACCGCACTCTCCAAAGATAAGAATACAGCATCCATGGGACCAGATAACAACCTGGGCTGTGTACTACATGAACTACAAAATGAACTGGCACCTCACCTGAGTGTCATGTTTAATCATGTTTAATCATAGCCTCACCTCAGGCTTTGTGCCCACTGAGTGACTCACAGCTAAAGTTATCCCAATTCACAAGGGGGGATCCCGGGAACTACTGTACCATCTGTCTGATGAGCCTGATCTGCAAGGGCATGGAACACATTATCATGGAACTTATAAACAAAGACATTGGCAACCTTCAAACACTGGACCCCACCCAGTTTGGGTTTGTGAAGGGCCGATCTTGTCTCCTGAACCTGATTGACTTCTTTGAATCAGTCTACAGAGCTGTGGACAAATGTAAGGCGGTCCACACAGCCTATCTGGACCTTGCCAAGGCCTTCAACACCATCCCACACTCTGGAATCATAGATAAACTTACTAAGCTGGGCATAAATCCCTACGTCACTCGATGGATTGCCGACTGGCTTACTGACAGAACCCAGACTGCAAAAGTAGCCGACTCCAAATCCAGCTCCAGACAAGTGACAAGTGGAGTACCTCAGGGTTCAGTCCTGGGACCGTTCTTGTTTGGCATCTACTTCTCTGAAGTACAGGCCAACACTAAGGGACTCTGGCTAACAAAGTTCACAGATGACTGCAAACTGGGAGCCATTATTGAATCACCAAATGATGTGGATATTCTACAAAAGGGCCTTACAGAAACAGATGCTTGGTGTCAGAGCCATGGGCTCAAGCTTAATGCCAAGAAATGTATAGTTATCCCCTTTGGGAAAAACCATGTACCCATGAATTACCACATAGGTGGCAGTACACTAAACACCAAGAGTGTGATGAGAGACTTAGGGACACAGGTGGACAGTGGTCTCACCTTTGATAACCACATCATCACAACAGCCAGGAAATCCTTCTATGTGGCACACCTCATCCCTAAGGGCTTCTCATACAGAAAAAAGGAGGTCATTGTCCCACTGTACTCATCCCTCATTAGATCCATTATAGAGTACAATGCCCCGTTTGGTATGTCAGGCTGCAGAAATACCTCACTAAAAGAATCACAGGCATAAAGCAAATGCCCTATGCTGACCATCTAAAAAAACTCCAGATATACTCTGTGGCATATTGTCTACTCAGAGGCGATCTCTGCTTAACATACAAGGCCATGTCAACCCTGAGCTGTTAGACATGCTCCACTTAAAGAAATCACAATCCCTCAGAGACACACATTCCAGGGATCTAAACCTTGTCATCACAATGGACAAAACATGCTGGAGGGATAGGTTCCTGACCCAGAGACCCCCCCCCCATACTCTGGAATAGACTGCCCATACATGTCAAGCAGAGCACCTCCTTGGCCCTCTTCAAAAGAAACCTTGATGATTGGATGGGAGATAGGAAATTCACCCCGGGGATCATGTCAGTCACCCTGTTAGACAGGGGTCCAGCGAAGTAAATATTGTGGGAAGAAATATCCAGGGAATTGTTATGACTAGGCTTGTATAGGCCCTAGGGCCGATAGCCTAATGCCAACCTATGAACCTATCTGTAGAATTTGTCAGGTAGTGGTAACAAAGATTTACCCCACAGCTATAACAGGTAAGAGGTGTAGACTGTAGGTACAACACAGTTCACTCATACACTTGTTTACAAGCATGGCATCTGGGAGTATGTGTAGAATATGTCAGGTAGTGTTAACAATGATTTTCCCAACAACTATACAGGGGCGGCTCGTGGCATCGGGCTGCCGGACTGCAGCCCCCTCAAAATAAAAATTAGAAAAGAAAAACAAAACAAAATTATTTTTTAAATTGTAGTCCCGACTACTGTCGGTCTATGCGCATGCACAAGGCAGTCCGGCAGTCCCCATAGAGGGACACAAGGAGATGTCTGTGCACTTTTAAAGTGCACAGACTCGCTGGGATTATATGTCGGGTCCGGACTGCAACAGCAGCAGTCAGAACAGTCTCATCGTCAGGAGGGAGCTTTTACTTGGGATCTCGTCGGGAAGGAGCTTTGCTTGGGATCTCATGTGTGTGTGTGTGTGTGTGTGTGAAAATGCCCCAGGTGCTCATGGTGGTGTGATAGGGAATACCTCAGGCTTGAACCCTGTACCCTGTATGCAGGTGTTAAAGACTTGAGTTCCCTACCCACCACCATTTGTAAAAAAATTGCAGATTTTTGCCTCATATTTGATCTGATCTGTTCCTCATAATATCTGTGGTTTGTAAATGTTGCAATGCTTGATATTTGATGGTGTAGTAGTAGCATTGTTGCCTCACAGCTGCAGGTTCTCAGGTTTGATTCTTGGCTGGGGTTCCTTCTTTGTGGGGTCCGTATCTTCTCCGTGTGTTTGTGTGGGTTTGCTTTTGTGTCCTCACATGTTACAAAGACATGTCTGCATTATTTCTTCCTGGGCCTCTGCTGAAAATTGTTTTTTTGTTCGAAGTCAGACTGTCCTGATTAATAAACGTTAAATAAAATTGACAGGCATTTGAATTTCAGACTTCAGGTTTCTGAATGTTTAATTCCTTGCAGATTTGATGGTGCAGTGGTAGTTTTGTTGCCTCACAGCTATGGATTTTCTGGTTTGATTCTTGGTTGGGGTGGCTTCTGTGTGGAGTCTGCATCTCCTCCCTGTGTTTGTGTGGATTTGCTCTGGTGCCCTGCCATTTTACAAAGATGTGTCTGCAGTATTAATCCCTGCATCTCTGCTGAAAATTGTTTTTGTTCTGTCCGCAGTAAAATTGACAGGCATTTGAATTTCAGACTTCAGGTTTCTGAATGTTTAATTCCTTGCAGATTTGATGGTGCAGTGGTAGTATTGTTGCCTCACAGCTATAGGTTTTCTGGTTTGATTCTTGGTTGGGGTGGCTTCTGTGTGGAGTCTGCATCTCCTCCCTGTGTTTGTGTGGATTTGCTCTGGTGCCCTGCCATTTTACAAAGACGTGTCTGCAGTATTAATCCCTCGCCTCTGCTGAAAATTGTTTTTGTTCTGTCCGCAGTAAAATTGACAGGCATTTGAATTTCAGACTTCAGGTTTCTGAATGTTTAATTCCTTGCAGATTTGATGGTGCAGTGGCAGTATTGTTGCCTCACAGCTATAGGTTTTCTGGTTTGATTCTTGGTTGGGGTGGCTTCTGTGTGGAATCTGCATCTCCTCCCTGTGTTTGTGTGGATTTGCTCTGGTGCCCTGCCATTTTACAAAGACGTGTCTGCAGTATTAATCCCTGCCTCTGCTGAAAATTGTTTTTGTTCTGTCCGCAGTAAAATTGACCGGCATTTGAATTTCAAACTTCATGTTCTTCAGAATACATAGTAGCACAACCTTTTTTTCTAGCAATTTTCTAAGTTTATAAGATGAATATTTTAAAATTGTCCCTATTTTTGGGACTGTATTCCCCCATTATTGGCTTTGTCCAAGTTTTTGTGCTAAGGTTGACAGCTATGATGAGAACTGAATTCACTAAATGATAGCCATTTAAGTTTCAGTCTTCCTCTCTTTTACAAAGCAGCTGATGTGGGGTAGTGGTATGTTACTCTGAATGTTTTTTGCTCAGGGACCTTGGCAGTAAAATATATGGTGGCAACACAACATTTTATTCTAGCAACTTTCCAAGATTATACAAGCAATGTTTAATGTGTCCCTGGTTTTGGGCTTTGACCCCCAATACATTTTGGCTTTTTCCAGTTTTCTTGAGCTACGAAGTTGAGATGCAGTTGAGTATTGAGTAGATTATACAAGGAGCTGAGAGCTGCAGGGGAATAGAAGTTTAGTGCTTTACCTAGTTAATATTATAGCACAACAGGTTGTGTACTTGCTTTTGATGCAGAATGCTGTGGGTTCTACTCCCACAAGGGGTGGATGCTGCCGTACTGAGAATGTTCTCCTTGGTGAAGATACTAACTATGAGTTAGTTATCAGTTTGCCATCCATTTCCTCTTGCAATATTATTACTAGCTTATCATTTTTTTAATGTTATATATAGGCAATTCATTCCTGAGGGGCAACAGACACTTTATTTTTCGATGAAACCATGAAATATAAAGGTGATTGCTAGCAGCAACCACTTCATTAGTTACAGATTTCTTTAATGTGGAATTATTTAGATGACTTACTTCAGAGATTGTGCATATTTACTGATAATGGACTGTAGAATTGTGCATATTTACTGATAAAGGTGCACTGTAGAATTGTGCATATTTACTGATAATGGTGGACTGTAGAATTGTGCATATTTACTAATAATGGTGGACTGTGGAATTGTGCATATTTACTAATAATGGTGGACTGTGGAATTGTGCATATTTACTAATAATGGTGGACTGTAGAATTGTGTATATTTACTAATAATGGTGGACTGTGGAAGTCTGACTAGACTTTTTTATGATAAATGTTCTCAACTGGGCAGTTTTGCCATTATGGGTGCATATGGTTTGTTTCATTGCTTACTGGAAAAATGTTCAAAACAAATTTAAAACACCCTCTAACAAGTGTACTGTATTGTACAAGGAATATAATTTTAGTACAATGAGGAAGGTGTATCAAAGAGCACATGTATGTTTCATATGCAAGGGCCTATGATTCGAAAACAGCCCAAAATTAATCTTTATCTGCCACTGGCAAAATGTATTTTCTTTGAATGTGGGTTTCAATGCTGTTTAAATGAATGTGAGTTTCAAGGGCAGAGAAGTTTTAATGCTAAGTTTTCATTGTGAGACTGCATTGCTTTGTTTAACAGATGACTTAGTGTTTGTGCTGTAAAATACAAAATAAAACTTTCAAATGAAGTCCAACTCATCATAGAAGTAAAGCAGTATGCACATTAGTGTTTATGGTAAATGGAGTGAAATAGCCAAGTAATGGTTCATTGGAATGGCTGCAGAGGCTCCATTCAACCATTATTTTGTCAGGGGGGAAGGGCAGCAAACTCAGACAGGCCCAGCTGAACTATACCTCCCAACTGTCCAGATTTTCAAAGAATGAATAGATTTTTGCTTCTTATTTTTGGTTTGTTGTTCATAAAATTTGTAGTTTTAATTCCTAAATGATTTGCCAGAAGTCACTAAATAATAAGTTTCAGACTTCATAACCTTCAGAAAAATGCATGTTAAAGTAAGAGCTGTTCTATCAACTGTCTCAATTTATACAAGAGCAATTTTAGTACTGTTTATATGTGCCCCCAATATATTTGGCCTTGTTCAGATTTACTGCATTAACAGGTTGAGAGATACATGCAAATAAATTGCTTTATAGAATTAGGCATAGCCAACCTCTCAACTGTCCCCAATTTTCGGCTCAAAATGTTGCTCTTCCCCCTAATAATCCCTCCGCAAAATAGCAATTTTGGAAGAAAACATGGAGGGTTTACAATTAAGAAATAACTGTAATAATCAAAGTTATAGATTACTTGAAATGCATATAGATTCTTTTATTTTGTCAGCTGCTCAAGGTAGCAGTACTAATATTAAAGTGTCCCTTCTTTGACAGGTAGCAGCTGTATTGTGTGTCTATTTTATATTTTTGCATCACATTTTTGGTCCATTTTTCATAAAATTGTGTTTTTGGCAAATTAGTGACAAATCACTAAAGACTGAAGTTAGAAAATGACAGACATTTGAGTTTCAGATTTTATACCCTTCAGAAAATTCATACTAATGCAAGACCTATTCTATTATATTTCTAAGTTTATTAGAGCAATATTTAAAAATTGTCCTTATTGTTGGGCCTTTGTCCCACTTCTGTGTATGGCTTTGTCCAGATTTCTTGCTCTTGAGGTTGAGAGGTATGACAAATGTGTCAGGGACATCACAGTCAGCCAGAGAGATTTCAAATTGTGACATGCTTGTTGCACCCCACTCCCCATGTAGTGACTCTGGATGTGTCCAAGCAAGGCAAGGAGTAGTTGTATCTACCTTGGATGGGGAGGACACACTGCATAAGTACTACAGTGGCTTTTCATCTGTCCTTGATTTTGCAGAATGGTCTGGTTTCTGTCATATTTTTGTACTGTTGATTTATGCTTATTACTCAGATTTATGCTTATTACTCAAAGTGCCTGTTGCTCTCTGTTTAAGTAGCAATGCTTTAATGACCATGAGGTAAGCTTGTCTGACATCGTAAGATGCAAGTAAGCTTTAATAAGCATACTGTTAAAGAATTGCCAACATTGAAAGCCTTTCTGTTGTTGCCATGCAGAGAATACTTGACTAGATAATGTATAAGCCTTGGGTATTAAAGGACAGGATTCCATTATTTTAAAAAGCTCATTACACTTGTTGGAGACTTCCAGTCATCTCTACAGACTTTACCCGTAAACTAAACAGAATGCCAATCATGTGTGGTCCATAACCTGTACAGTAATCCTTTAAGCAATGTATCTTGAGCTTGTTTCTTGTTTGCTTTTCATTTTTACTTTTATCATGTTTTCCCATGAAACAAGTTGTCAGGCAGCAGGTCTTTTTGGATAAGAAACATTTTACAAGTGGGGGCATCACATAGATTTCTACTTTCAGCATGTTACTTGGTACTTTAATAAAGCTGAATATATTATAATTAGAACTGCAGTGCAAGGAGAAGTGGTTTGAGTTGAGTGCTTCTGGTTTTTCTTATACTTGATTTTGACTGGCATTCCAGTAATGTATTTAAAAAGTAATTTATTTTTTCATGCCTCACAACCTTTTGTTTCCATCTAGATATTAAGTAAGCTGTCATGCAGCCAATGCATTGAAATATTTTTATTCTTCTACACTTATTTTTGTCTTGATCGGACTTTCATAATGATGGTTTGCCACCCAGGGCAGCGTATTTAATTAAAGTTAGTTTTTTGTGGTTTTGTGCATAGCTCCTCCCCTTTATGGTTGACCACACCCCTTCCCTTTGACCTCACCCATTCAGCGTCTCCTGCAGCCCCCCTGTGATTTGAAGTCACCAGCCGCCACTGCAACTATAACAGGTTAAGAGGTATAGACTGTAGTTATAACACAGTTCACTCATATACTTGTCTACAAGCATGGCATCTGGGAGTATGTGTAGAATTTTTCAGGTAGTGTTAAATATTTTCTTAACAGCTATAACAGGTAAGAGGTGTAGACTTAGTTACAAAACAGTTCACTCATATACTTGTCTACAAGCATTGCATGTGGGAGTATGTGTAGAATTTGTCAGGTAGTGTTAACAATGATTTTCTCAACAGCTGTAACAGGTAAGAGGTGTAGACTATACGTAAGACTCAGTCCACATATATACTAATCTACAAACATACCATTGTACAAAGTAAGGCCATTGGGTAGTGTAATAATACATGTTAGGGGCAGATCATTGCAGTGACTAAGAAAGTTGTGAAAAATACAGGGATATATTATTTGTTAATTGACATCTGTCTCGCACCCCACCATATGTGCAACAATAACCCAATTACACACCTCAGTGGGTACTTGTACACTCCATATGTTTGTTAGGACATATGTCCTATTGGTTTACAAATATTCACATTTAGTTCTATGCATGTGCCATGTTAAAATACCCCCACACTGGTGGCTTGTTGCCATCAATGAAACCTGCATGCTGTTGTAATGGCCACTGTTGTCCCATATATGCATGTGTTCTGCTTGCTCTGCGACTGTTGTAAATCTGGTGTCTTGGGTTAATGGGAATACCTATGCATGCTGTTATAACTAAACCCGAATGCTGTTGACTATTACTAACCCATATCATTCTTAAAACTGCAACACAATAGCTCATATGGGAAGGCCGGTCCCAGCAGACCCACCTGTCCCACCTCAGCCGGCCATGGCACCAGGCACCAGCACATCTGGGGCCCAGCCTGGGACCTCCTCCAACATTGGCCCTGCACCACCTTCAGGTAGAACCGCTGCAGGGGATGGGGCTCGGCCCTCCCCTGGGAGTGGGGGAGGAGAGGTACCTGTCACCTGCCATCAGGTCCAGGCCATGGCACATAGGGAGTTTGACAGGGAGTTTCAAGACTGGCTACACCAGCTTGAGGGCCACATGGCACAATTAGAGGGTCAGCCTGCCCCTCCTACCCAGCCCCAGCACAGCCACCCTTGAGTCCGTAAAGGTGCAGTGGTGACTGCCCATGGGTGGGGACCTCAGTCCCACTGTTTCCATTTAGGGGCTCATGGGCTTGCGACTTCCAAACACCCCTCCCTGTCCAAGGTGTTTACCCCCCACATGTGTCATATACCACCCCTGTATGCATCTTGTTTGTCTTGTCTGTTAACCTACTCAACCCACCTCTCTAAATATACCTACTACCCCTCCCCAACATCCCACTCTCACCTGAAAAAAAAAAAGGGCAATCTGTTCCCACAAAAAAAAATTGACACATGTATAGCTGTCCATTTCACACACGTGTCCACTGGACACATGTAATCCAGTCTAATTGGCATCACAATGAATTATTGTTGTCCTCACCCCCTCCTAGGGGTTTGAGTGTCCAAATCTAACTCCAATTTCAGTGTATATGCACAGCTGTTGCTGTAGAAGAAATGGGCAGCTATGGACCTTCCCTACACCCTTCCTGCACATCCCTGGCTATTTTCCCTACTGTTTTTCACTCTTTGTGCCCCTTTTTCACCACTTTCCTATCAACCCCTTTTTCTTTTCTTTTAAAGAAATTAGTGCGGGAGTAAGCACTTTTAAGCAGCAGTGAGCGGGTTTAAGCCTGTTTGTGCATGGGGTAAGCAAGGCATACACAGGTTAAGCAATTTTGAAGCTGAGTGTAAGAAACTGTAACCGGAAGTTAGCACTCCTTACCATCACGCAAATCCGCGCAAACCCACTTATAACTGCTTAAAAGTGACTTAACAACTCTGTATCCAACGGCCCTTGTTCTACTCAGCAAAAATAAACAGCCTCTGCTAGGCTCGAACTCAGGAGCCTACACACCATAGTAAATGTGAATTACCATTAAGCCATGGCAGATGTACATAACGCTGCTGTTTTTCCCAAACACAGCATCCAGCAATATAATTCAAGAGTACAGGAAATGTATTTATACATGTAGATGTATGTGTGTGTGTCTATATATTAATAACTAAATAGATATATACCTCTCCCTCTCTATATTACATATATATATATATATATATATATATATATATATATATATCTACATATAGATATATACATATGCATACATCTATACATATATATGTAGATATATATATATATATATATATATATATATATATATATATATATATATATATATGTGTGTGTGTGTGTATGTGTTTATATATATATATATATATATATATATATATATATATATATATATATATATATATATACACAGATATATATCTCTAAATATAATAGAGCACATAACAAAGACATATATGCCCACAGGCACCGTAAATGGTGGTGAGGGGGCTCAAGCAACATATGTCTTACACATATCGATACCCCCCCCAGCCATGCCACCTGTATGATGTGAGGCTGGTTTCAATAACATATCATACATTACAGTCTGGCTACCATAGTGAATGTACAATGTGTAAGCAATAAACATTCCTAAGATACATATATATATATATATATATATATATATATATATATATATATATATATACATATATATATGTATATACACACACACACAAACACACACACACACACACACACACACACACACACACACAGGTATGCACATACATATATATATATATATGTGTGTGTGTGTCTATTATATGTCTATATACATATCTACATATATATATAGACATATACGTAACTACACATACACACACAGAGGTTTGTCTAGGAAGATATATATTTAGAGGGTGCACACCACATTGAGCAGCCAGTATCCCTACAGTTGCAACCTCATCAGATGGACAGTGTATGACTCACCCATGCAAAAGACAATTGTTGCCTGAAACATATACTCATAGAGAAGTCAAAGAATGTAACACCACACACAGGTTTGCATGTGTTTTAAAGGTTTATTTGTGTACTATTACAGTTCTATATGCCATGTCATTTTGCAGTTTATACTCTGAAATACATACAAACAGATCAATGCAACTGTCAAACAGATCATTTAAAACAGCAATCTGAAAGCATAACATATTTTGCTGCCCAGGCCAAGGCCTTCAAGTACTACAACAGTAAACACTGACTGGGGTCACAGGATAACAATCAATCAACAGTAAGTAATGCAGATGTATAGCCCAGCAGCCTCTAACTACACTCTGTACCCAATCCCTAGGGGGAAAATACCTAAGTTGACACAATGGGATGTATCTGTTATGTAGCAATGCATAACTGAAAACATCACAATTGAACTGACAAACAGAAAAAGCTGTATGGCAGTAATCAATAGGCCAGCAATGTTCACAAGGTGGAATGTATGGTAATGTAAAGCCATATACCTTAAGCCAGCTTACTACTGATATACCTCACATGTTGTAACACCCTAGGTTAGTTATGGTGCTTTACCCCCCCCCCCCCGACTGACTTACAGTGGCATATAACACTGTTACATACACTGACCTCTACACTGCAGAGGGGCACACATGTGTTATGCAGATGAAGGCTACATATATTTGGACCCTACCCCACAATATGTGTGGAGACCACAACAGTACTGGAATGATGGCGGGAATGGCAGCATGACATAATCACTGGTGACCACATAATAACCCCTTACTGCATGTCAAATCAACAAGGCCTGGTATGTCGATGGAGGACAGAGGCTGGTACACTGGCTCATATGTGAAATAGTGTTGCCATACACTGAGCAAGTTGATGTTGTCACAGGATAGTCTGCAACATACCCTTAGACAGGAATATGAAGTCAGAAACACAAATGGATGTAGCCACTTACTGATAGCACTCAACACACACATTGCCAGTGATATATATGACACAAGACCTGTGTGGTGGACAAACAAAACACAGGTCCACAGTTGAGAGCTATGCAGACAGACTGCAGTCCATGTTAAACTAGTATGTACACTCAAACCCTGAAAAACTGGTGCTATACAATGCATATACCAACACTACTCACACTCTGTCTGTAGTTCTGGAACTTTATACAAATATGTAGCAGCCCTGAGACTGCAAGTCCTCTTCTGAGAGGTGTTGCTACCTGCTGTCTGTAACGCTGCTGCCCACATGCAGGAAGGATGTCCACCATACAGGAAAGGTAAAGGGACAACGCCCAAATGATGTAGGGATTTATAGTAGTGGGTTGCCATTACAGTGGTAATTGGATGTACTACACAGCATGCTGTATGCAGGTAGCAAGTGGAGGACACTGATTGGTGCAGAGGCCATCATCTGATCATATGCTTCACCTACAAAAGCCATGCTGCGATCTATTCAAAGCAGCTCATTCTAGCTACTGGAGAGAGGGAGAGAGAGAGACAGACAGACAGAGACAGAGACAGAGAGACAGAGACACACAATCTCAATCAATAAAGAAAAATAGCTGCAGGCTAAGGCCAGAAATAAAAAGAAAGTTTTGAACAGACATCACTAACACAACAGGTATGCGAAGTATATATGCATGTAATTGACTGTAGTACTTGGGCCATAATAATGGGATAGATGATGATGAATGATTTATATGTGGAAGCAGGTGTTGTAATGATGTTCAGCTGAGCAAATGCTATGGACACTAGAGTCTGTTCCTGTGGGTGGTGGGCCATACCCATCGACTGTGCAGAGCAGCACTGACTGACAAGATGTAAGCCATCAGGTTCCCTTTAGAATCTCGAAAAACTGAAATACCAAATTTCAGTTTTCTGAAATTCTAAGCCCGAAAGCTCGAAATCGCAAAACACCAGAAGCGCGAAATTTGAAATCCCAAAGTTCGGAGCTTCTGGTGTTGCAGTGTATGAATGGATGTAAGTGCAGGTAAGTCTGTATGAGTGTGTAGGTTATGGGCTGTAGTGTATGTTAGTGTGTGTGTTTTGGTTGTGATGTGTGTGTGCAAGGGGCTGTGAAATGTGTGGGTGTGAGTTACCTTTGTGTGTGTGATTGTGCAGTCTCAGAGTTAGAATATATAAGTAGGGGGGTGTGGGGGGGTGCAGGGGGGGCTTGCTCCCCTGCTTAGTTGTAGTTTAGGATTGTATGTTTGATTGTGGGGTGGAGGGTGTGTGTATGTGTATGTGTGTGTTGTGTTTGTAGTGTATGTTCAGGATTTTACGTTTCGTGTTTGTGGTGTTCAGGGCGTGTAGGGTTTCGGGATTTGAATTTCGGAAAACTGAAATTTGGTATGTCAGTTTTTCGAGATTCTCAAGTGAATCCAAGCCATCATAATGGGTGTTTTGTAATGAAAAACATGTCTAGTAGTGTGGCCAATAGCCAGTGGTGGAGGTAATGGCATAAGGATGGATACGTGGGCTCCAGAGCCCACCACTTGCAGGATACTCAGGTTAATGAGTAATGTAGCATGCTGAAATGCCATAGGTGTGTAATAGGTGTACCTGCAATCTGTCTGTGTATATACCCCCCCCCTAATGTTAGGCTGTGTCCATATGTGGCACCTGTCTCTGTTGTAGCAAGGCAGAACACTCCAGCTGTGCAGGAAGGCGAGTTAGAGATCATGGACCTGATGTCTGAATGTACCCTATGTATATATATATATATATATATATATATATATATATATATATATATATATATATATATATATATCTACATACATATATATATATATATATATATATATATGTACCTACATACATATATATATACATATATATATATATATATATATATATATATAAAAATATGTGTGTGTATATATATATATATATATATATATATATATATATATATATATACACATACATATATATATATATATATATATATATATATATATATATATATATATATATATATATATATACATATAAATATATATATATATATATATATATATATATATATGTATATATATATATGTATATATATATATATGTATATATATGAAAAAACTGTAACCAATCCCAAACGAAATGTAGAAAACTATCAACCCAAGCACAAGTGGAAGGAGCAGCAAACTTCGTGAAACTTTGTTAAGCAAACCAATGCAATAGTCGAATCCAATGTTCAATGTTCAACAAGTCACAAAAATAAATCCAAAAAACGAAGTTTATTGACGTGAGCGCTTTCGCGGTCCTGCCGCTTCTTCAGACATAGTAAAAAATCAAACAAATACAACATAAATAACAAATTTTAAAAAACGTCATTTCCTATAGTTATCTAAGGAACGTCACTTCCATGACAGAAGCATATACGTCGCAAATTCAGCCAATTCATAATAATGCTAACATCTGACTACCATTTCGCTATCTTCAAGGTAATACCAATTATAAAGACTACGAAAAAACACAACAAAAAAGCAAACACAGTGGTATGTCATAAAACCAGTAAACCTAGAAATGGATTAAATGCAGTATAAAGAATAATGTTAAAAAAACAACCATGTAAATATAGAAATAATCCCAGAATTGAGTGTGTAATTGCATATCAAAGGGATACGCAATACATTGCATATGCAAACGATAAATGAATAAAAATGAAAACCACAATAAACAAACTACTTGATAGATCTTGCTTTTAACAATGGTCTAATTGAAACAGACTCATTGAGACCTCTCCCCCGATGTGATGCTAATCGGAGGATCCATCTAGTCTCTGCTGCTTCAGTGAGATTAGTCAGGTCACCACCCCTGGGATTAATAGGTTGAACATGTAAAACTTGGAATAAAAACGTATGATTCTCGTGGAGAAGCATATGTTTAGAAATGGCACTACAGTCATCGTGTCTTGCAAAACAATAAAGATGATCACGGACACGCTCTCTTAATGACCTGTTGGATTTGCCAACATAAAACTTGAAACAAAGTTGACAAGAAGCCACATAGACAATATTACGTGTATTGCAGTCTGCACTACATTTGATCTCCCATAGTCTACCATCATTTGAATTTCGAAAAAATCTAGAAGTATCAACATATGCACATTGGGGACAATGCCCACATTTGCTAGTGCCACAGTCAAAAATAGTTGTAGTCAAATTGTTAACAGTAGATAGAGATGGAAAACAAAGATGCTGTTTCAGATTTTTAACATTACTGTACGCATAGCGTGGGCAATCAATAGTAGGCATGCTCAATGAGTCTGTTTCAATTAGACCATTGTTAAAAGCAAGATCTATCAAGTAGTTTGTTTATTGTGTTTTTCATTTTTATTCATATATCGTTTGTATATGCAACGTATTGCGTATCCCTTTGATATGCAATTACACACTCAATTCTGGGATTATTTGCTATATTTACATGGTTGTTTTTTAACATTATTCTTTATACTGCATTTAATCCATTTCTAGGTTTACTGGTTTTATGACATACCACTGTGTTTGCTTTTTTGTTGTGTTTTTTCGCAGTCTTTATAACTGGTATTACCTTTAAGATAGCGAAATGGTAGTCAGATGTTAGCATTGTTATGAATTGGCTGAATTTGCGAAGTATATGCTTCTGTCATGGAAGTGACGTTCCTTAGATAACTATAGGAAATGAAGTTTTTTTAAATTTGTTATTTATGTTGTATTTGTTTGATTTTTTTACTATGTCTGAAGAAGCGGCAGGACCGCGAAAGCGCTCACGTTAAATAAATTTTGTTTTTTGGATTTATATTTCTTGTGACTTGTTGAACATTGAATATTGGATCTGATTACTGCATTGGTTTGCTTAACAAAGTTCTACAAAGTTTAACGAAGTTTGCTGCTCCTTCCTTTTGTGCTTGGGCTGACAGTTTTTCATATATATATATATATATATATATATATATATATATATATATATTTATTTATTTGCAGTTGTTTAACCAGGATAGTCCATTGGGCCTAAAGAACCCGTTTTCAATGGAGTCCTGGGGAGAAAAGCTCCACATACAGATTATACAAATATTAAGTTCCACACATAGATTACATGAAGATTACAGAGAGTAACATTGTACAATTTCTGGTTATAAGCCAGATCAAATATATTTTAATCAAAAGTAATAAATGCAATAGTATTAAAAGTAGAATCCTATTTTTTTTTTTTTTTGTGGGATCGGTAGTTAGATGCAGTAGGCTAAGAGATTGCTAGGTACAAGTAAGGAGTTGTATACTACAAGCAAACATGAATTTGCTAACTGGGATTTGTAAGAAGGGGAAGAGAAAGAAGAGTGGAGAGTAGGTTATGGGGGATGGGAGCAGGAGCATTGCCATGTTGATGTTAGATGAGAGTGAAGTAATTTTTTAAAGCATGGGAGGCTAGTGGTTGTACGAATGGAGGGAGGTAGTGAGTTCCATAAGCGTGCTAGTGAGAAGGACAAGAGGTTTTGTCCTGGGGGGTGGAGGGGTCTGTAAACCTCAATAAGGTTTTGATTGTTTGATCTTAGAAGTCTTTGGGTGTGGTGCATTTTAAAGGTAGTTGAGAGGGAGGGACAGAGGTATGGCTGGAATATGAGTTTATGAGCATAGGTGAGCTGAGTGTAGGAGAGGTAGTTGGGAAGTTCTAGCCAGTTGAGTTTGTGAAGAGGTACACAGTGATGGGTAGATGATTTGTTGCTGGTGGCAAATCTGGCTATTTTATTGTAGCAAGAGGACAGTTTGGTTTTGAGAGATGATTGTAGGTTTGTTAGAAGAGGGGCACCATAGAGAAAGGAGGGAAGGAGAAATGTGGTAGAAAGAGTATGTTTTGTAGTTGAGGTGAGGAACCGATTATGTCGGTAGAGCATGCCAAGTTTTTGGTGGTTTTTTTTTATGTTTAGTAGTAGATGGGAGTTGAATTTAAGCTTGTCATCGATTTGGACTCCTAGTAGTTTGGTTTCAGATACCAGCTCAAGAGGTGTGTTATTTTGGCTGGTGATGGAGAATAAATTTCTATCAAAGTTATTAGTTTTAGAGGGAGTAAATATCATTAGTTTAGTTTTAGCAGCATTAAGTGCTAGATGGTTGTCTTTCATCCACTGTTCTGTGGAGGAGAAGGCATCTTGAGTAAGTTTTAGAAGAGTTGGGATGGATGAGGCAGCACAAATAATTGTGGAATCATCTGCATATTGAATAATGTTTGCAAGAGGGATAGAGTGGAAAAAGTCATTAATGAAAATATTGAAGAGGAGGGGGACCAGTATAGAACCTTGTGGGACACCTGTGGGGGTGTTGAGAAAGGAGGAGGTGGCTTTCTTCCACTTGACAGCTTGTTGCCTATTAGAGAGAAAGCTGGTAAACCAAGTAAGGGATGATAATGATAGGTTTAGTTTAGATAGTCTAGTAAGAAGTAAGTTATGAGAGATAGTGTCAAAGGCTTTAGAAAGATCGAGTAGGATGGTAGAAACAGTGAGGCCAGAATCTATAGCTTTATTCACAGTTTCTAGGAAGGATAGGAGGGCTGTCATGGTACTGTGATGGGGTCTGAATCCATGCTGGGTAGGAGTTAATAGGTTGTTATCTAAGAGTTGAGGAAGGAGTTGAAGATGGATACATTTCTCTAGGATTTCTGAAATGGGAGAGAGGATGGCGATGGGACGGAAGTTGGTGATATTAGTATTAGTTCCACCTTTATGCACAGGAATGATGTAAGCTTTTTTCCAGATTTGAGGAACATTGCCTTCTTGGATGGAGCGGTTGATTAGGATACTGATAGGGAGGGCAATGGCTTCAGCAGCTATGCTGAGGAAGTATGAGGGAATGTTATCAGGGGCATTGGTGCATGGTTTTAGTTTCTGTAGGAGTTTTTTTATGGTGGAAGTAGGGATCATTTTAATGTGGAAGGGTGGGGGTTGAGAGGG
Organism: Protopterus annectens; assembly: GCF_019279795.1. Classification (NCBI taxonomy): domain Eukaryota; kingdom Metazoa; phylum Chordata; order Ceratodontiformes; family Protopteridae; genus Protopterus; species Protopterus annectens. The sequence goes on from NC_056727.1 coordinate 327,029,343, forward strand.
TGGGGGGTTCTGAAGAAGAAGATGGAGGGGGAGTTGGGTGAGGAGAAGTGGAGGTAGTTGGTGGATTGATATTTGAAAAAGAGGAGGTAAGTTTGGAAATAGAATCTATGAAAAAAGAGTTGAACTGTGTGGCAAGATCAGTGTTTTGTGCATTTGGGCAAGATATTGGGTTTTCTGTAGTACCAGGTTTTAGGAGGGAGGTTATACCTCTCCAGAACCTTTGTCGGTTGGTTTTGTGGTTGCTTTGAAGTTGGGAGAAGTAGTTTTGACGGTCTGCATAGATAAGCTTTTTAACTGAGTTACGAAGAGTTTTGTATTCATTGAGGGTAGATGTGGATTTGTTCCTTGTGGTATTGTGCCCAGGCTTTGTCTCTAAGTCGCATGTTTGTCAGTGTGTTTTTTGTTAACCAGGGGCTGGATTTCTTTTTTATTCTTTTGGTTATTAAGGGAGCATGAGTATCTAGAAGATTTAGAAAGGTAGTATTGAAGTGAGTGATTGCATTGTCGAGGGGTAGAGTTTTTAAAGGGTACCAGTTAAGGGATTTTAGGGAGTCAGAGAAAGCTTCTAGGTTAAAGTTTTTATGGCATTGGGTAGTGATGTAGTTATGAGTAACTTGTAGGGGAGAAGGAAGACGTGTTGTGAAGATGGGAAGGTGGTCACTGAGGGAGTCAGGAAGTGTTCCACTGTTGGGGTAGTAGTGAGGGTGGGAGACTAGAATCCAGTCTAAGATGTTGCCACTAGTGAGGTCTTTGCATGGCCAAATTACGGAGTTGATGAGTTGAGAAGAGTAGTTATATAGGTTGATGTTAAGGGAGTCAGTAGGGGATATATACATACATATGTATGCAGAGGTATATATATATATATATATATATATATATATATACATACATACATGCATGTATATATATACATATATATATATATATATATATATATATATATATATATACACATACATGTATGTCTACAGATATACAGACACCTACATGTATATATAAACACAGATATACAACATAATATATATCTACACATATATAGAGATATATACATGTCTGTGTCTGCATATATACAAACATACACACATATGTACATATATATATATATATATATATATATATATATATATATATATATATATATATTTATATACACACACAAGTGCCGTATTTTTGCATCACATTGCTGCATGCTATGTGGGAGGGGATATCACACATATCAATCCACACAACTATACAGCAGTAAATGTGTGCAACATGGACAGGTATGTCACTTGTGAACCCCTTTTTGAGACCACATTGTACTTATCTGTGAAGGTAGGATTGTGAATCCGGGTAAGGATAGCAGGTATATTTGTGGAGGTGGGTTGGGTTGGTAGATAGAGAACAGAGCCTACAGGGGTGGTATAGGACACATGTGATGGGTAAACACCCTGGATGGTGAGTGTTGTCTACAGTGTGGAAGCCACATGAGCCCCCATATAGAAACAATGGGACCAAGGCTCCCACCCATTGCCAGTCACAACAGCAGTTGCACGGACCTGAAGGTGCCTTGGCTGGAGGCTGAGGAGGAGTAGCATGTGGACCCTGTGAGTTTCTACTGAAGGCCTCAAGGTGCTGTAGCATATCCCCTGGTTTGTGTGTAGCCCCCTACGCACCAAACCCTGGACCTGACCATGGGTTACAGGATCATGTATGTGTATGCCCCCGGGGGGGGGACACCACCCTCTGAGGAGGTTCCACCTGAAGGTAGTGCAGAGCAGTCGTTGAGGAGGCCCCAGTGTGGGTCACACATGTGATGTGGCTTGGTAATATGGTGAGATGAGGTTTGAGAGGTTGCTCTGCTGTGAAATATCCCCTAAACATGCTACTGTGTCACTGTTATAGAACATATGTGGGTAGTAATATTCTACACAATCCCTGAACATGTCCAAAAGCATGCATAGATATTCCCAATAACACAGAATGTCAGATGTGCAGCAATCACATAGCAAGCATACCACATGCATATATGGAACCATAGTGGCCCTGACAATGCCATGCAGGTGAATAGTCTGTAACACACCAGCAATGATAGTGTCCACACAGGGAACATGGTCACAGTCACATAGCACAAAGTGTATTAAACTACAATACATATATATCCCACTGTTAATTAAGGTGTGCCATGCATATTGAGTTCTGTGATTAGTTTGTTATTGCAGATTTGGGGGGAACAGAAATGTGTATTAAGAACTATGGTAACATTCTGTATGATTTGCTGAGACCTGTTTCCATCTTTATGTCTTTCAGGCAAGATGTCCTTAGGGCGGCTTCCATCATATTCTGCAGAGGAAATGGAGCTCATCCTCAGCTACCTCAGCAATCACTATGCGTTACTGTTTGGCAGGCATGCACATGAGCAGCAGAAGTGGACCGCCCTGTGTGGAATGACCTCATCCACAGTGTCAACAATGTTGGATATCATAACCAAAGTTATGAGCATCCGGCATCATTGCTCTGACCTGCTTCGCAATGCAGGCGTGCTGCTGCAGTATGGGGGATCACCTCGCAACAGGGGGGTCATGTAACCCATCCTCCCCTGACATGCATGGAATAGCTCCTCAGCAGCCTCGGGGCACCTGCCCATACCAATGTACAGCAAGTGTCAGACAGCATTTTGGAGGTGGGTGTTACTTGCACACCAGCTGAGGAGTGTGCAGGTAAGACCACAGGGAACATCAGTAGACCACATTTGCATATGTATCTGCATCTGTATAGGTTGAGCATCTTCGTCTTCTTTTGGCTTTTCCCAGTTAGGGGTCACCACAGTAGATCACCTGTTTCCATTTGTTCCTGTTCTCTGCATCTTGCTCTGTCACACCAACCACCTGCATGTCCTCTCTCACCACATCCACAAACCTTACCTTAGGCCTTTATCTTCTCCTCTTACCTAGCAGCTTCATCCTTAGCATCCTATTGCCAATATACCCAGCATCCCTCCTCAGCACATGTCCAAACCAATGCAATTCCACCTCTCTGGCTTTGTCTCCAAACTGTCCAACCTGGGCTGACTGTTTAATATACTTATTCCTAATCCTGTCTACCCTCGTCACACCCAGTGCAAGTCTTAACATTTTTAACTCTGCCACATCCAGCTCTGACTCCTGCCTGTTTGTCAATGCCACTGTCTCCAACCCATATAACATAGCTGGTCTCACTACCCTCTTGCAGACCTTCCCTTTCACTCTTACTGGTACACATCTGTCACAAATCACTCCTGACACTCATCTCCACCCACTCCACCCTGCCTGTACCCTCTTCTTCACCTCTCTACCACACTTGTCATTACTCTGAACTGTTGATCCCAAGTATATGAACTCATCCACTTTCGCCAACTCTACTCCCTGCATCCTCACCATTCCTCTATCCTCCCTCTCATTCACACATGTATATGCTGTCATAGTCCAGGTGACCTTCATTTCTCTCTTCTCTAGAGCATATCTCCACCCCTCCAGGGGCTCCTCAACCTGTTTTCTACTCTCACTACATATCACAATGTCATCTGCAAATATCATAGTCCACGGGGACTCCTGTCTGATCTCGGCTGTCAACCTGTCCATCACCACTGCAAAAAAAAAGTGCTCAGAGCTGATCCTTAATGTAATCCCACCTCCACCTTAAATGCATCTGTCACTCCCACTGCAGATCTCATTGCTGTCACAGTACCTTTGTACATATGTTGTACCACTCTTACATATTTTTCTGCCACTCCCGACTTTTCTCACACAATACCATAACTCCTCTCTAGGCACCCTGTCATATGGTTTCTCTAAGTCCAGAAAGACACAATGCAACTCCTTCTGACCTTCCCTGTACTTCTACATCGACAGTCTCAGAGCAAACATCGCATCTGTAGTGCTCTTTCTTGGAATGAAACCATACTGCTGATCAGTAATAATCACGTCCCTTCTTAAACCAGCTTCCACTACTCTTCCCAATAATTTCTTGCTGTGAATGATCAATGTTACCCTCTGTAGTTACTACAGCTCTGCACATCACCCTTATTCGTATAATCCAGTACCAAAACACCTTTCCTCCACTCCTCAGGCATCCTCTCACATTCCAAGATTCCATCAAACAATCTGGTTAATCATGTCACTGACATTTCCCCTACAGATCTCCAAGCTTCTACAGGTATGTCATCTGGACCAACAGCTTTTCCATTCTTCATCCTCTTCATAGTTATCGGTACCTCTGCCTTGTACAGCATGCATATCTGATATGTCATAACTATTGTTTGTTGATGCATAGTAGTAATAAACAGATGTGCATACGTGCTAGTATTGTGGACTTGTACTGTTGATGTACTGTAATGTTGCACCCACCCTGTAGCAATGCCACAGCTGTGGCCACTAATATTGCATCTCTCACACTCTTATGCAGGTCCCACCAGTATACCACCAGTGCAGCAGCCTGTAGCTGGTGAGTATGGTTTATGTTGATGCTTGCCAATACACCGGGCATGTACTGGCTATGGTATATGCCATGCACACATCTAACATACCTACCCTTAATGCATGCTGTACATGTTCACATATTGTTGCTATTAGATGCACTGCATCACAGTCGTGACCATGATGAGGTATTGGAAAGGTATGTCAGACACCTGTGGGATAAGTAACAACATGTCATTGTGAAATTTGTCCACAAGGATTAAGATAATGGTGGCACACACAGACTACAGTAGGGACACATGTGAAACATCACCCCTGTACAGTGCACCAACAGTTTATATACAAGTATTACAATGGCAACTGTTACAGATGTACACTATGCCATAATGTATTAGTGTGGTCCACATTATTAGCTGTGACTTGGCTGTAACACGTGCTCTTCAGTGTATGGGACACTGCAAACTGACACACATGTGTAGCACATACTTGTCAAGTATCTGCAAAAAGCCTGAAGGTGGGGAAGGGATGTCAGCATGACACACCAGTGCACTGCAGCAGAGAGCCATAAGGATGGTAAGAATGGCTGTATCTGCACACAGACTGGGTCAATAACTGTGGCAGACATAACTCTACACCCACAGAAATAGTGGTGGCAGTGTGTGAACACAAGGGGTGTGCATATGAGTAGAACTTGCAATCATGCAGAGTTGGGGAACATGTGTAGGGCAGACTGACCATACACAAGCAAATGCAGGTGGGCCATGCTAGTATACCCCTGTCAGGAATAGTGACTGCTGTAGTACACATAACAATGGGTGCAACAAAATGTCATGATAATCATGTGCACACATAGGCACACACACGACTGTATGCAATGCGGTTAGCATCTGCACACATAACACCTTTAGTAGACACTGCATGTGGATGCACAAGACATATGGCACATATCAGGCTCATGTATTGTTAATATATGTAGCAATGTCCCATGGCAGATCAAGGAATGGAGCATCACATCAATAAGAGTGTGTAGACTCCCCATAGTCATGGTATGATCTGGCAGTTGCCAGTGTAATGCTATTGGATTGCTCATACATTGTCTGCTAATGTTGAGAGCTGTAAACCCCACATCAAGCATTCACAACTGACATCTGACCACACATCATCCCAGGTATGTTTTGCTGGAAAACATAGGGTCTGTGAGCATTACAGCTGACATAACTGACACAGTACTACACATTCATAAATGGGATGTACACCTGTGACTTGTGGTGCACAGTACATGTCAGGGCACATAACAGGTGCACATCAAAACTGTGTACATGGGTGCAGTGTTCCCCAGGGGAAGGGGTATCACCTACTAACACAGGCCATGCCTTACACACATGTCTACTGTTGCTAGCATGGATTGACTATAGCTGCACTGCATACTGTTGTGTACCATATGTTATGCATGTTGACAGATGGGTAATTGCAGGACTGTGTGTACTATCATTGTGCAACCGCACCTGTATGTGTGTCTGTGTGTGTGTCTGTGTGGGTGGGTGTTCATGTTGTCTGTAGGTTCAATGTGGTGTAGAGGAGGGAGGATGCTGCATGCAAGATGTGTGTGTGCATGCGTGTGTGGTTTTGTGGGTGTCCATGTATGCACGAGTGACTGTGGAGTTTATGATATGGCAGTACTTCCCTTTGTGATAGTGCAGTACATGGACATGGACTGACACAAGACACAACAGTCTTGATGGTCTAATAAGGTCTGTAGCATGGAACATGCATTGGGAGGGAAAGTAGATACCTGGTATATGCTCAGTATCGCATACAGCAGGAAGGTGAATGACAACCCATGTAGGCAGCACTACAGATGCATTGGGGAATTACCAGACAACAAAAGGGAGTGTATACATATGTCACAGTTGTCGCATGATAGGTTGATTGAGTAGCATGTCAGACATGTACTGAGCAATCCTTACACATGACACTACAGTGTGTAACATTATGGAGGAAACGTATCAGCCCCGCACATATAGGGGCCAAGCTCACAAAGTCCCAACATACACAGGGTGAACACTGAATGACAGCAGTGAGGCATGTAAACAGCACTACACTCAGGTCATGGAGTTAATGGAGTAACAGGTCTTGGTTTGTGGTCACTTTTTTAGGCATTTAGAGGAATGAGACGTTAATGAGTGGCATTAATGAGTGTATGTCACTAGTCGTGATGCATGATGGGCAACTTAAGGGAATACACATGGGACTGGCTGTAGCATCACAGATAGGTAGGTATTAAGGTGGAGTGTGTGTGTGTGTGTGTGTGTGTGTGTGTGTGTGTGTGTGTGTGTGTGTGTGTGTGGGTGTGTGTGTGTGTATGTATGTATGTATTGTTATGTAATGCTGGACAGGTCTTAAAGTGCATTTCTTTTTATCTCCCACAGATGGTGAGGTGGGTCAGGTTCCCACCTGCAGGCAACCTGATGTTGGTGTGCACACAGACACTGACGATGATGAGACCATGATTGAGGCATAGGTGGGTTTGTCAGGGGTTGACACAGCGCCAACATTTGACATCTCCCTCTTAGTCGCCCCACCCCTGCACACAGTTTCAGTGCCTATACATACCCCATCACCAGTGGCCAAAGCTGAGGGACAGTTGGCAGTTAGTGGCAGTGCGCAGGGTAGTGTCAGCTATGTCTGGTCACAGCAGGCATAGCTGGATGTCTGGCAGGCCACCAGATATGCGAATGCACCAGGGTGCTCATAGTAGGGCTGCTGGTCATCTGTAAGTGACAACATCCGTGAACTTGATGCTGCCCTCCGTGAACAGAATAAGATCATGGATAGATGGTGGGCCTCCTTGACTATGGTACATCTGTGCTTGAAAACCTGGAGGGAGTGGTGTGATGGCCATGTGGACATAGGCCAGAAAACAACATCTGGCAGTCAACGTGGACATGCTAGGATGCCAAGCCACTCTTGTACTGGAAGTAGTAGCTCTAGACAGTAGTAGACAACTGGGGGTGCTGTCCACACCACACCAAAGCAGGCCTCATGCACATGGACCTGGCCAGTCCCAGGCAGGACATGGTTCCAGTGAAAATCTGTCATCATCAGGGGAGAGCAGCACCTCAAGGCCTGTACCTGCACATGCCCATGGAACCCCTGGCAGGCACAGTCAGTGTCCATGGCTGGAGGCGGTGAACTGCACACCCTGCCAGGTATGGTCTTCAGCTGTCCAAAAACAACTACATGGGCAGCCACATGGCAGAATTGTGTGCATGCATACCTACACACTATACAAATGAATGTAGGACAACCCCATACCGACACGCACCACATCACCACACCCCATCCAAATAATTAAACCCCTCACCCACACACATGGTGTCAAATGTATGGACCACCCTCGGCCTCTGGCAAGCCAGCAACACACCCTGTGCATATGATGATGCCTGTGCCACATCCCTGTCATCCATAACATCGATGCAGGGACAGGCTAATATGGTTCTGATGCACATGGTGACTGTAATACAGTGCAGCAATGTACTGCAGTGTAACATGTTGTCAGGAGTAATGTGTAATGCATACATGTCAGGTAGTGTAGCCATCCAGCTATGATGCATGTCAGCTGTTAGTAATGCTGGGTGATTGTGATCTCCATAATGTTATCTATTTGTGTTGTAGGTGTACATGTGTCAGCAGGAGGATGGTCTGCAGTCATTATCATAAGGGTTATGGCACTGTGATGACACCATGGCTGTGACTTATCCAGAGTACAGTTGCACATGTCACATGATTGTCTAACAGTTATTGCCTGTGCCACATAGACAGGTGACCTGCTGGGACATGTATAACCTGCTACCATATGTAGACCCATCCACAAACACGCACACTCTTACATGGCAACACTGTGACTAGACCCCTACCTAGGTATGTAGTGCTACTGAACTGTGTGGCTTTCATTGCACACACCACACAACATTTAGGGTGATGTGTGTACTAGGTTACATGTTACATGCAGAACATCCACAGATATGTTCAGTATGGTAATGGTGGATGTAATGGTCATATATGGATAATACATAGTGTGACATACCATCATACACACATTGACAGACACATAACAGGCAGACATACATCCGAGAGACCTGGGCCTATTGGTGCTAACAGGCTGCACACAGCACATGTATAACTGGGCTGTATTGTGGTTTCATTTACCTGCATGGTTGATGGTGACAGTGGTCACCATAAAGTGGTACATGGGGCATATACCAGGTATACCATGATGTACTGGCAGTGTACACAACACCCACATCCCCCAGTGGTTATTGTATGCACTGGAACCCATGATGACACTCTGACATACCGACTGTCACACATTGCCCATGACTGCAATACAACCCATTGTATATCACAACAGTGGTACTACAGGGATATGTATCTAATGCACATACCACAGACATAGTAGTGTGTTGCATTGCCTTGCCTCACCTATGGGGGGCGACAACACTATCTGTACTACTGTGTGGCAATGTGCAGTGTAATAGGAGTATGTGGCCTCAGAATGGTGTACCCTACAGATATGCAGACATGCACACATACACACACTTGCCAGACCTCAATGGGTTTTGCATGCCTATTGACCCATTTGTACAACACTGTTGTGCTGGTAATGCATGGCTCATTTAGCCATTAGGGTGAGGAGTGCAACAGGGTACATGCCATGTCCAACACAGCAGCAGCAACATCTGACTATGGCAATGGGTGTTGAGGTGGTTGTGAAAGCTGTCATGGAGTTCCGACCTACAGGTGTACTAACACACAGACACTGCTATCTTCAGTAATGCACACGTACACATGTCAGTACTGTGATGCATTGCTGTAGGTGGTCATAGCTGTGTCCATGGCTATTGTCCATGGGGAGATGCGTTGGGTAGGGGTTGTGTGTACATTGGTATCATGCTACCTGCCATGTGCCAGTAGGCAATCTATTGACAGACACCATTTTGGTGGCCATCAGGGTGAAAGTGACATGCATCAGCCAATCCTTGGGGTGCCTTCTGCTCATGGCCACTGAGGTGATCCAGTTGAAATGTATGCAACATGTATTACAACACATGCTTAATGCCTGTGTTCGAGACCTGTACCCAAGCATGTTCTGTTGACTGTGGTAGTGTACTGTAGGTACCCATGGCAGGCGGTCCATACAGGTTGTTGTCTCCTATATGTGCCACTTAGTACACAGCTGGGCAGATATGTCAGTGTCAATCAAGCATAGGTTGTCTGTATGTATCTCAGCTGGATACCTGCCATCTACACATCTGTAGAGGGACTCACAGACATCAGCTTGGCAAGTAGCTATGCAGTAGGATGAATGTGTCGACAGATGGATGTTTGACAACAATATGTATGCCAGTACTAATGGTTGTACACCCTCACTAAAATGTTCTGTACAGGCAGTACTTTACAGTGGCATTTCACATGTCTGATCATTATCCAGTAGGGGATATACATGGTGACACAGCCCACACATCAGGAACACGACACTGAGGCCTCAGAGTCCAGCTATGCCTGCAGGTGTGCTTGTTGTCAGTAGTACTTTTAGCACTATACCCTTGCCTGGGACAGCACTATCAAAAGTAGTACCACCAATGTTACACTAAATGCCAGTGTGACAGCATGTACCCTGGGTTACTACTCCTGCACGTAATACATTCATATGGATAACAGTGCTGTGCAGGTCTCATGTACTTGTGTGTCCCAAACATGACACTCACACCCCTTACTACTGTAATGACAGCACGTAGATGCATGTATTGTACATGACATTACATACACTTACTACAGATGTCAATACCCAGGGTTTGACATGGCCTTGTATGTTAAGCAGAGATTGTCTCTGAGTATACGATATGCCACAGAGTATAGCTGGAGGTTTTTGAGATGGTCAGCATAGGGCATGTGCTTTAGGCCTGTGATACCTTTAGTGATGTATTTCTGCGGCCTTTGCAGCTGTTGTAGATGTCATGTGAGGTACATACCAAATGGGGCATTGTACTCTATAATGTGTGCAATGAGGGATGAGTACAGTGGAGCAACTACCTCTGTTTTTCTGGATGAAAAGCCATTAGTGATGAGGTGTACCACATAGAAGGATCACCTCACTGTTGTGGCAATCTGGTTATTGAATCTGACACCACTGTCCACCTGTGTCCCTAAGTCTGTCATCACACCTTTGGTGTTTAGTGTACTGCCACCTATGTGGTAATTCATGGGTACATGGTACTTCCCGAAGGTTTTAACCACGCATTTATGGCCATTAAACTTGAGCCCATGGCTCTGGCACCAAGCATCTGTTTCTGTAATGCCCTTTAGTAGAATACCTACATCATTCAGGGATTCAACAGTGGCTCCCGGTTTGCAGTCATCTGTGAACTTTGTTATACAGGGTCCCATAGTGTTTGCATGTACTTCAGAGAAGTAGATACCAAACATGAGCAGTCCCAGGATTGAACCCTGAGGTACTCCACTTGTTACTTGTTTGTAGCTGTTATTGGAGTCAGCTACTTTTACAGTGTGTGTTCTGTCAGTAAGCCCAGTTGGCAACCCATCGTGTGATGTGGAAATGTATGGCCAGCTTAGTACATTTATCTATGTTTCCAGAATGGGCGATGGTGCCGAAGGCCTTGACGTGGTCCAGATAGGCTGTGTGGACCACCTTACCCCTTTCTACAGCTCCGGAGATTGATTCAAAGAAGTCAATCAGGTTCAGGAGACATGATTGGCCCTTCACGAGGCCAAACTTGGTAGGGTCCAGTGTTTGAGGCTTGTCAATGTCTTTGTTTATATGTTCCATTATAATGCATTCCATGTCCTTGCAGATCAGGCTTGATAGACTGATGGGACGGTAGTTCCCAGGATCCAAGGTGGATCCCCCCCTTGTGGAGTAGGATAACCATAGCTGTGTGCCACTCAGTGGGCACGAAGTCAGAGGTGAGGCTATTTTTACACGACACATAGGTGAGGTGCAAGTTCATTTTGTAGTTCATGTAGTACACAGCCTGGAATGTCATCTGTTCCCATGAATGCTGTATTCTTAGCTGTAAAAACTGCGGTTTCTACCTGTGTGGCCATGATTACTTGTATTTTGCAATACATTGGTATTAAAATAGGCCCTTTAGGGGGTGAGAGAGGGATGAAAGTGGCAGTACATTGATCTGCCAGGATATTGGCAAATTTCTTGGGATCAGTACATTTAATGCCATTCTGTTGTAGCTCAGATCAGTTCTGAGCATTGCCATTTAGATTCTGGGCATAACTATAGAATGGCGTGTTGTTATCTTTGGAATCTGTGGCTATTTCATATATGTAACTAGCTTTGGCGGATTCTATGAGGGATCTCAGCTTCTTAGTGAGGCTGGTAAGGGAGTTGTTTGCATCTTGGGATTATCCCTCTGTCTTCAACAGTCTCTTCCTACTGTTGTACTGTTTATTTATGGCAGGGGTCCACCATATTGGCTGTGTTTGTTTGGAGGGAGGCATCTTGGTTCTATTTGTGATAGCACGATACATGCATGAGTGGATGTACTCACACAGTGCTTCACTGTAGGATTCAGCAGTTGGTCTATCATCTCCCATCTCCATGGGTGTATCACAGTTTCTCATGTCTGACTTAAGTAGCATGAAGTTGGCTTTGTAGAGGATTTTTACGGGGGTGTCCTTCCTGGGGTTTGTGGGTGGAATGTGGATGTCAACGGTGAATAGCTTATGGTCAGACCTGACCAATGAGGGGGTGACCACTGGTGTGGAGCATCTATCTCACATGTTGGTAATGGCCAGGTCTAGGATATTGGAGCCCCTGGTTGGATAATGGATTACATGATCCAGGGCAATGGAATCCATGACCTCCAAGAACCATTGGGGAAAGGCATTGTTACCTGAATAGTTTTCCCAGTTAATGACGGGGTTGTTTGAATCACCAAGTATGAGGGTTTTTGGTTGTATTTCAGTAATTCCAGTATGTTTAGTAAGGTGTAGTAAGGATCTTGGGTCATAGTGGGGGATCTGTAGCAAGCTACAATTTGGATTGCAGTCTTACCTAGTGTTAGTTGCACCAGGAGATATTCAGATGCATTGTGTTGGAAACCAGCCTGGATGTGTGAATAACCTTGTTGAATATGGACGGTCCTCCTCCTGTAGTATTGGGGTCTTGTTTTGGTGGCTGAAAAATGTGGTAAGAGTGGTAGCCTGGTATTGCAGGGGTGTTCTCTGGAGTGTTGAACCAGGTCTCAGTTACTGGAAAGATACCAATGTTCTCCATTTGTAGGTGTGCCTTGAGAGACTGCATGTTTAGGATAAGACTTCAAGCTTTGAGTAGGACTACCTTCAGTTTTGCATGCTTGTATCTGTTACATTGGTGGTTTTGTCCTTTTAGCCTTTCCTAGAAAAGGCACTATGGAGGTGGCAAGAGCATTAGCCAGTAACATGAATCCCAGGGGCAACAGGTGCAGACCATCTCTGGCAAGGCATCGTGATTTGTCAATCAAGTCATCCCAGACAGACCGATACTGGATCCCCTTTGAATGACATCAGAAGCTTAGCCAATTGTTGAAGTCATTGCTGTGTATATGTATATATGTGAGTGTTTACATGTATATATATATATATATATATATATATATATATATATATATATGTACATATATATGTCCATATATGTACATGGATATCTATATGTCCATATATGTATGTGGATATGTATATGTGTATATATCTATATAGATATGTGGATAAATATGCACACATATATGTTTACCATATGTCCAGAACATGGAGTGGAGTTCTACCTCAACACCAATAGTCCCAACCGCTTAGTGCAAGGGGACGTCATGGCTGTATTGCAGGTATATATGCAGACTGTTGTTACTGTAATAGGGGTTGTCTTAATAGACATGTCAGGTGTGGAATGTCACATCTGCTGTAGATATGTGCGCCACTGCCTATGAACAGGCATCCTAAGGACATCGTAGTACAGTACCACTGCTAGTATAGTAATGATCCTGTGGACTACATTAGGGATATGACCAATATATGTGGACAGGCTGGCACTCTGTGGGCAGTCCTGAAGTGTACACATGTCCCCTTCATGCATGACATATGGATCATGCCTCTCAATTGGGATGTGACTAGCCATGTACATAGGTATATCACGACAATACTGGACTACATATGCCCACACAGTTTATGCACGCACACACACCAGTATGTCCTGACACATAATACCTGGTGGTGCAGAGGTCACATGGCCACATACTACTCAGAAAATACTGACATACATCTGTACAGCACACCATTGCTTTGCCAGAAATACACAACAGTTATGGTGGCCTGGCAGCAGTATGTCTTGCAAATAAATAGACATAACAGCACACTGGGTAATTACACTAGGCTTCTAAGCATGTCACTAAGCACTGTGCAAATTGCAGGCAGACTGCCACAACACTGGACTATATTTTGTATGGGGGAATACACATGTACCTTTCGTTATAGTGGGCTCTACATGCAGGTGACAGCACAGTGTGACAGACACCTATGCGAGTGCATACCCACATCCAATGTCAACCCAGCCACAGACACGTGATGCACAAGCTTAATATGACACTATAATGACTGTCTGTTAAACACCATCCTCATATGTGCCACTCACACAGTAACCCTACATACACTGGTCATGGCACAGTGTGGTCCGATGGCTGTCTGTGTTATGGGACACGTGTGTCTGGCCCTACAGACATGTGAGCCAGTAGGGTACCATACACTGGAGCAGCATGTAACATCAGACAGAACAGGACCATTAGCAATGGCATCTACTACAGTCTGTGCACAGCCCAAGGTACATATGTGCAATACACATACTGTCATCAATAATCCTAACTTGGGGTTCTGCAACCTGTGGCTCTGGAGGCACATGTGGCTCTTACAACCCACTGTAGGTGCTCCCTGTACCTCTGAGGATTAATGGCCACTCTACCGCACCACACACACACAGACACACACACACACACACACACACACACACACACACACACACACACACACACACACACACACACACACACACGCACGCACACACACACTCACACAGATCAAGCAATCCCAACATATGAACACAATTATGGATGTACGTCAGGTATTGTTCTTATACACTTAGTCCTTTTATATTTAGTATAACTATATGTGTAACCATATATGCTCTGTTATCTTCATTTTAGTCAAATAGTTGTTGTGGCTCCCGACCCATACATGGCTCTCTGGATAGTGAAAATTGCAGACCCCTGCCCTACATAGACAGACCACAGTACTGTACACACAACCACAGAATGTCCAAGTAATGTCCTCAGAAGCACCACTATTATACACAGTATGTCCAGCAGTCTATCTGACTGGCTTATCGGGTATGATGTCAGTGAATAATGGTGTACAGAACATATGCACCATATATATGTAGGTTTCATCTACACAACACATGTGTGCTCCTCTGCAGTCTGGAGGTCAGTGTATGTAACAGTGTTATATGCTCCTGTAAGTCAGTCTGTGGAGTGGGGTATGTGCCATAACTATCCTAGGGTGTTACAACATGTGAGGTATACCAGTATTCCGCTGGCTTAAGGTATACAGATGTACATTACCATACATTTCACCTTGTGAACATTGCTGACCTACTGGTTGCTGCCATATGGACTCTTCTGTTTGTCAGTGTGATGATTGCAGGTATGCATTGTTATGTACCAGATACATCCAATTTTGTCAACCTAGGTATTTTCCCCCTAGGGGTTGTGTACACAGTGTATTTAGAGGCTACTGGGCTGTACATCTGCATTACTTACTGCTGAGTGATTTTTATCCTGTGGCCCAGTCTGTCTTTCCTGTTGTACTACTTGATGCCTTGGCGTGGACACCAACATATGTTATGCTTTCGGATTAATGTATTAAATGATTTGTTGGAGAGCTGCATTCATCTGTTTGTATGTATTTCAAAGTCTACACAGCTATATGACATGGCATATACCACTGTAATAGTGCACAAATAAACCTTTAAAATGTAAGCAAACCTGCGTGTGGTGTTACATCCTTTGACATGTCTATAGGTATATGTTTCAGGCAACAATTGTTGTTTGTATGGGTGACTCATACACCATCTGTTGAGGTTGCAACTGTAGGGATATTGGCTGTTCAGTGTGGTGTGCACCCACTAATTATGTATTATCCCACTCTGTGTGTGTATGTATACATATATATATATATATATATATATATATATATATATATATATATATATATATATATAGACATATATACGTATCTGCATACCTGTGTCTGTGTATATGTATCTTAGGAATGTTTATTGCTTACACATTGTACATTCACTGTGGTAGCCAGACTGTACTGTATGATATGTTATCAATACCAGCCTCACATCATTCATGTGGCATGGCTTACTGTTAACATCTTGTGGCCCAACAAACCACTCTCACCTGAAAAAAAAACAAAAGGGCAATCTGTTCCCACAAAAAATCTCACCCCATACATAGCTGTCCATTCTGCACACGTATCCACTGGACACATGTAATCCAGTCTAACTGGCATCACAACTTATTTTTGTTTACCTCACCCCTCCCAGGGGTTTGAGTGTCCAAATCTACCTCCATATTCTGTGTATATGCGCAGCTGTTGCTGTAGAAGAAATGGGCAGTTATGGACCTTTCCTACACCCTTCCTGCACATCCCTGGCTATTTTCCCTACTGTCTTTCCCTCTTTGTGCCCCTTTTTTCACCACTTTCCTATCAACCCCTTTTTCTTTTCTTTTAAAGAAATTAGCATGGTGTAAGCGGAGGTAAGCACTTTTAAGCAGCAGTGAGCAGGTTTAAGCCATTTTGCATGGGGGTAAGCTATGCCTACACAGGTTAAGCAATATAGAAGCTAACTGAGTATAAGAAACTGTAACCGGAGGTTAGCAGTGCTTACCTACACACAAACCCATGCAAACCCACTTACAACTGCTTAAAGTGCCTTAATCACCATGTATCCAATGGCCCATGTTCTGCCCAGCAACAAAATAAACAGCCTATGCAAGTCTTGAACCCAGGACCCTGCACACCATATACAAAGTGATTTACCACTAAGCCCTGACAGATATACATAAATCTGATGTTTTCAGAAACATATCATTCAGCCCAGTCATGCTACAGTACAGAGAATGTTACCAACATATAGATGTATGTGTGTGTGTGTAAATATATTAATATCTAAACAGATACAACATATCCATACATGTGTATATATATATATATATATATATATATATATATATATATATATATATATATATATATATATATGTATATTTAGAAATATATGCATATATATAAATATATATGAACGTATATACATGCAAATGCCTACATCAACACATATAGATGTCTACACCTATATGTTGACATATGCACAGCAAGGTACATATATGTACGCAGGTATATAGCTATGTAGGTATATACGGACATAGTCATATATATGTAAGCTGATATATATATATCTATATAGGTATGTATGGCCATACATCTGTAGACAGCAATGGTAGATTAACAAAGACAAATATGTCCACGTGCACCGTTAATGGGGTTGAGAGGCCCCAAACAATATACGTCTTGTACAAATAGGCATACCCCCCCCAGCCAAACACGTCCACTCTGCAATACACTACTAAGTGTTGCAGATCCCATAACCAGTTCCTGACATGACATGGGCACAAGATGTTAACAGTACTATATCCCACCTGTATGATGTCAGGCTGGTATTGGTAACATATCATGCAGTACAGTCTGGCTCCCATAGGAAATGTAAAATGTGGAAGCTATCACATCCCCAGGATACATATACACAGACAAATATATGCAGATACAAATATACATATATATATATATATATATATATATATATATATATATATATATTTACACACACACACACATATATATATATATATATATATATATATATATATATATATGTATATGTGTGTGTGACTACACATTCACACACAGAGATATGTACAGTAAGATACATATGTAGGAGGTGCACAAAATATGGAAAGGCCACTATGCCTACAGTCCATGCCTGAACAACTGGACACTGTATGGGCCACCCATACAAATGACAATCATTGCCTGCAACATATACCCACAGAGAGGTCATAGGAAAAACACCACACACAGGTTTGCAGGAATGGAAAACCTTTATTTATGTACTATTACAGTTTTATATACTATTGTTACTGTAATTGGGATTGTCTTCACAGACATGGTGTGTGTAGGAGGGTCACATCTGCTTTCCATATGTGTGCCATTGGCTACTGACAGACATCCAAAGGACATCATAGTAAAGTACCGCTGCTAGCATGTACTGCCCCTGTCAACTGCAGCAGAAATATTGGCAATATGTGTGGACATTCTGACACACTCTGTACAGTCCAGAGGTATAAACAGAACCCCTTAGTGCAAAACATGTGTACCATGCCTGACAACATGGATGTTAACAGCCATCTCGATGGGTATAACACATAACAACTGATATACATATGCCGCCATAGGTTATGCATTCCCACATAGCTGTTTGGCATGACACATATTACCCACTTTTACAGGGGTGCCATGGCCACATACTACCCACTAGATATTGACATACATCTGTACAGCATCCTACTGCTCTGTCTGACATACATCACTGTTAAGGGAGGCCCGGCAGCAGTACATCTGGCAAGTATCTCCACATGACATCTCACTGGATAACTACACTAAGCTGCTAGGCATGTAACAATGCACTGTGCAGGCTACAGGGAGACTGGCTCAACACTGGCCTACATCTCCTATGGGAGAATGCCATGTACCTGCATATATAACAGGCTGTACAGGCATGTCACAGCACAGGGTAAGATACGCCTGTGTGAAAGTGCATAACCACAACTAATGAGAACAGAGCCACAACCACATATGGCAAGCTAGCATAATATTACAGTATATGGACTATCTGTTCAACACCATCCTCATATGTGCCACTCACACACTAACCCTACATATACTGGGCCACTACACAGTTTGGTCTGATGGCTGACTGTGGTATGGGACATGTGTGTGTATGGCCCTACAAACATGTAAGCCAATATGGTAACATACAGTGGAGCAGCATGTAACATCAGATAGGATGGGACTTAGGATGATGACAACTACCACAGTCTGTACACAGGCCAAGGTACATATTAACAATACACACACTGTTGACATTCACTATTAGTACACAGACTTCAGTACTCTACAAACAACCACAGTATGTCCAGGTTATGTCATCAGATATAACCCCTAGTGTATATAACATGTGTAGCAATCTGATATCTCACTGGCTTATCAGATATGATGACACTAATCATGGTCTACAGCACATATGCACCTCTTCATGCATGATATATGTGCAAAGGTTGACAGAGTTGGGGCTGGAAGCACATACACAGGGCCAATATTGACATGTTGCTGTGATAACCTCATACATTTACTGTTGTAACAGGGTTTGTTGCAACATATGTCCTATGAGGGATATGAAGTCAGTAACTGTCACGGCTTTCACCATTTACAGACTGCAATCCTCACACTACCTTCTGCAGTCCACAGACAGAAGCACCGTGTCTAACACATGAAACCAAAGGCACAACACTGCCCAGTCTGCAGATGACCCTGCAGATGGGGATTCCTCATAAACATAGAACTGACATGGCAGGTACTGAGACATGTAGGACAGCCATATCCACACATACACTGTTAAACCTACATTACTGCAAATGCAGTATAGCAGCACTTACAGTCTGTAGTCAGGTCAGGCACATACCCCTCGTGTGTGTTGCCCTGTTTCCACAGTGTATGCTGTTAGAGGTAAATCCCCAATCCATCTGAGATGCTGTTTGTCAAACAACAGATCTAGTTCCTGCTCACAGTGAATGAAAAGGGCCAACACCAACATGATGTTCCAGGATATTGGAGTGTGTTTCCATGCAAGAGGCTATGGGAATGTTACCACAGCTGTTCCACATGCAATCTGCTAGGGGAGGGCTGCAATTCATGCAGAGGCCATCAGCTGATCATGAGGATAACTTAAAATACACATGCTGCTGCCTAAGCAAAGCAGGTGTAGATCTCCACATCCACCAGCGAGGGAGTGGGAGAGGCAGACAGAGGCAAAGACAAGTCAGGGAGGGGTGGGAAAGTAAAACCTAAGCATGTTTGTGTCACACACCTACCAGAACAGAGTACTAAACCCCTGACGACTATGTAGTGCTATCACAGTTCTATGCAGTTATTGGATGTGCCACATGGGTTACCTGTTATGGAGCCCTCAGAACATATATGTGATGGTGAGTGACATCTGCAACAGGGATATGGTAGCTATACTGTAGGTTATGTACATGTGCCTGTCCACATGAACAGGTGCCACCGTCAACACAACCATACTCTCACAGGGATGCATACACATTGACACACTTGGCAGGGCCAGGATTAAAACTCATGAGTAGTGGGATTGCCACAACACATCACTGTGCAGGTATCATATGCACTACATGGGTCATATGGATGTTGTATGAGCAAAGGGTATGGGGATGTGTCTGACATCAGACAGCATGCTTCAGTATGCCAATGGGGTTGTAGTGAGTGTGGATGTGAACATACGCACCATACAACACACACACAAATACACAGGATGCTAGTACTGACATGCATGGGTGCATGTCTGCATGGGTGTGTGGTGGTCGACTGTGCCAGACGGCTATACAAGGCTAGGTGATGGGTACACCTTGGCATCAGGCCACATGACAATGGTCTGCTTTGTGGGTCAGGGCTGTAGTCTCTGCATTTGCCCACACAGGTGGGTATTGTATCCCCCATCTAGTCATATGGGTGACTATTGTGTTTGGCCAATGCAGTGCATCACTTGCCATGTATGTGTTCCTTAGTCCATGACATGGCAGTGTCTGGGATGTGCACACCTCCTACATGCATGTACAGTGACATGTGGAACTGTACCTGGGGTGTCTGGCCCTTGTTGTGAACACAGCTTATCATCAGATGCGCCAGTCTTGCCCACCTGTGGCGGGAACTGGTAATGGGCAGCAGGTTTACCCTACACCTACATTGATAGCATGCTAACAGCATTCCCTGGTGTCAGTGGCATTTGTCCATATAGGGCATGTTGTCAGGCATGGTATGCCCTTTGTGGGTCACATGTGATGGCACCACAGGTGTTGCAGGTGTCCATTGGGGAGGGTGCACTGCTGCATGTATGTGCATATTGGACAGATGGAGAGGGTGCCATGCCCTCTGTAGCCCACTGCTATCACTCCATAGTTACTATTAGTGGCTAAAATGCAGTGTACTACCCACATATTGGCTGTTGCCTAGGCATGTGTGTGTGTATGAGACATGGGTTGAGACTGTGCTCTGGGAAATACTGGGGTTGCTAACTGTGATTTCCTGGCCTTGATGTCAGATGTATGGTTATGGCTTTGCACCCCAGCCTCCCAGCTATTTCACATCTGTTATCCCTGTACAGTGGACATTGCGATATATAGTAGAGCCACCATATAAAAATTATGCAAAAGCCATTCCACATTGGCCACAGGTGTTACACACTCACAACCACCTCCACACAGGAAATGAGTTACAAACACACACACTGTCATGTCTGGGAGCAGAACCCCTTATTACACTACAGCACTATGCAGTTATAGTACGTACCACAGAGATTACTGGAGTACTCCTTCCCTAAAGGTGTATATCACATTGGATGACATCAGCAGGATTGCCAAAGTAGGACATTCTAATTGTAGTGAGTGTGACTAGCCTAAAATGCATTGCTCCCTATACAGACAGTGACATACACATAAAGCATCCACAGCCAACATGTGTGGGTATAGAACCCCTAACAGAGGTCTATATCACACTACAGCATGGAGCTGTTATAGGACGCACCACAGGGTGTACTGGAGAATTCTTTCCCCAAAGGTGTATTTCACAATGAATGACATCAGCAGGATTGCCAAAGTTGGACATTCGAATTGTAGTTAGTGTGACTAGCCTATAATGCATTGCTCCATACACAGACATTGAAACACACACACAACATCCAGAAATGCCATGGGTGGAGATGGAACCCTACCAAAGTTCTAAATCACACTACAGCAGTACACAGTTATGGCACATGTTATGGAGATTATTGGGCTACAACCTTCCCAGAGGTGTATTTCTAGGTGGGTGACATCAGCAGCCTTGCCAAAGTTGGGCATATGAATTGTAGGGAGTGTGAGTACCCTAAAAAGCATTGCTCTCTACACAGATAGACACACACACTTGCTGTGTCTGGGAGTAGAAAACCTATATAGCTACTAAATCACACTACAGCAGTATTCAGTTACAGAACACACTATGGAAATTACTAGGCTACAACCTTCCCAGAGGTGTATTTCTAGGTGAATGACATCAGCAGCCTTGCCAAAGTTGAGTATATGAATTGTAGGGAGTGTGAGTACCCTAAAAAGCATTGCTCTCTACACAGACAGACACACTTGCCATGCCAGGGATTAGAACACCTACCTAACTACTTTATCACACTACAGCAGTACACAGTTATAGGATGTGCTATGGAGATTACTGGGCTGCAGCCTTCCCAGAGGTATATTTCTAGATGGATGACATCGGCAGCCTAGCCAAAGTTGAACATTTGAATTGTTGGCAGTGTAACTACCCTAAAAAGCATTGCTCTCTACACAGTCAGACTGACACACACACAAACACAGGTGCACCCTCACGTGCCAAGTCTGAGATTAGAACTCCTACTTAACTAGTTTATCATATTACAGCAGTACACAGTTATGGGATGCGCCACAGAGATTACTGGGCTGCAACTCTCCCAAAGGTGTATTTCACATTGGATGACCTCAGCAAGCTTGTCATAGTAGGGCTATGGGGAGGGCAGTGTGTGTGCATGGGCCATAACCCATTCATCTAGGGGTTGACACACCACATGTGGGCACACACAGGGTCATATTTCACAGATACATGTATACAGCTGCTAGATGACTACTTCCTTGTACAGTCATGTTGCACAGCTGGCATGTGCACCACATAGTCTGTCATGCTGACAGATACTGGTGGCTAGTATCTACAGTGAGTGTCATCTGCACCTCATGTGTTTCGGGCTCTTTGGCTGTGTGCTGGGTGGGAGAGGCCTGGATGGCCTCTTGTCACGGTCACCCTCTTCCACACATCTATGTCTGTCTATCTTTGGCTTATTATAGTGTGTTGTCCTTACATATATGTCTGTATTCCTATCCACTGTGTGTGCAAGGTATGTGTGGTGCATACTGATGAGTGTCTGCACTAACAACTGCGACTGCCATATATGTCTGATCCACTGGTGTTTACAGACATGGCACTAACAACTGCGAATGCCATATATGTCTGGTCCACTGCCGTTTGCAGACATGGCCTTCATGCATGTGTGAGCATGCCCAGTATGACCTTTCAGTATGTTGTTGACTGACATTGCCTTCATTTCGCTAGTGTGTGAGTGTGCCCAGTATGGCCATCTGTACTGCATGTGTAGATCGAGTCCAGGTAGTTTGTACTGCAGTGGTAACCTTTGTGTTGTACACCGACAGGTAGCATGCTGTCTCTGCAGGGTAAACATCGATCATTTAGCATTGACTTTTACTACATTTCTGCATTGCAGGGGGGGGGGGCACACCAGACTGTTTCTACATTTCTACACAGGATTGGGGGGCACACCTGACTGTTACTATATTTCTATATAGGATGGGGGGGCACACCTGACTGTTACTATATTTCTACATAGGATGGGGGGACACACCTGACTATTTCTACATTTCTACACAGGATTGGGGGTGCACACCTGACTGTTACTAAATTTCTACGTAGGATGGGGGGGCACATCTGAAAATTTCTACAGTTCTACATAGGACTGGGGGGCACACATGAGTGTTACTATATTTCTAAGTGGGATGGGGGGCATACCTGACACTTGTACACATTTGCTAGGACTGTACTGGTATGTCGGGTACTCCATTTCAGTCTGTAGTCTTACCTATCGTGCTGGCTAGAGGCATACCAGTGTACTACAGATCTTAGCTTTTAATTACCTACATATTAGTTTCTGACATCCTACCCTTCAGAACTGACATCCCACTGTCTGACCTGCTGTAGTCTGTCTGTGTAGGCCTGGGGGGAGGTTACCCATAGGCCTCATTTAGAGGCCATAGCATAGCCTTTGTTTGTGTTTGTCTACACCTGTCCTGCTGGCTGTGACTGTTGTTGGTTATGTGACCCCCCCCCGACTGGCATGTGTGAGTCACTTATCTTGTGGATGCCCCAGTATTGAGGGTGGTACTGCAGGGCTGCCTATGTCGGATGCACATAGTACACACCCTAGACATGGTTAGGCACAGGTAATATAATGTTTGGCATCCCTTTTACTGTATGTGAGAGTCGGAGAGAGGTGTTATTCCCTGGGTCCCTCCTGTGTCAGTGTATGTGCTATGTGTTACCTCTTTGCCAAGGCCAGGGCATTCTGGGCATGCCTCCTTTTGCCTACTGGGGCAGGTTCAGGCTGTTCCTCCTCTGAGTCACTCTGTGCCTGTGCAGGCCTTGGCAATGGTGGGGGGGGGGCTATGTGGCCCTGCCCTGTGCTGTTCCTGCTGCAGCTGTTTCCACAGGATCATATTGTGTAGCATGGCACATACAAGGATGGTTTGGGTACATGTAGCTGGTGAGTACTGCAAGGCTCCACCGAATGTATCCAGGCAACGGAACCATGACTTGAGCATCCCCAACACATGCTCTACTAAAATTCTGGTCTGTGCATGTGCCTCATTATAGAGTTCTTTTTCGGGTGTGTGTGCATTTCTGATGGGTGTCATCAGCCACAGCTCCAGTGCGTATCCAGCATCCCCCACTAGGTGACCATGAGGGATGTCCCCATTGGCAAATCTCTGGTACAGCTGCGTCAGATGCCATATGTGGGAATAGTGATAACTTCCAGAATAGCTAGCACACATATTTATTATTATGCCCTGGGCATCGTACCGAACCTGGCAGTTGATGGAGGGGAAGCCCTTGCAGTTGATGTAGACCTTATCCCGCTCACTGGGTGATGCTTTGATGCATATGTGCATGCAGTCTATAGCACCCACTACCTCAGGGTATTCTGCTATTTGGTGGAACATATTGCTGGCCAATGCCTCACGGGTGTTGGGGAAATATATGTGCTCATCGACATGTGCTGACATGGCATCCAGGAACTGGTGGAGTACCCTGGATGCTGATGCCTGTGAAATCCCCATCATATCCCCAGTTGGCCTTTGGAAGGTACCTGTGGCTAGTATTCTTAGGCCTACACATACCTTGGCATCCACTGGGATGGGTTCCCCTCTGTTAGTTACTATGTGTCAGGCGTGGCCGGCACAACTCAACAATTTGCTGTAGGAGGTCCCTGTCTACCCTATAGTGCTCCACTATGTCCAGCTCATGTAGCCCCTGGTAGGTTAACCTGGGTCTGTACACTCTTCTCCGTCTCCTCACTGTGGGTTGATCAACAGTATTCACATCCTCACCACCCTCAGCCTCTTCCACAATTTGTATGATAGCTATTGCAGCCCCTATCATTTTCTGCTGTGAGTGTTAAAAGTTACCCACTTGTTTACACCAGTGGTGTTGAGTGTGGGAAAAACCAGAGGGGAAGGTGCTTGCTTAGTTTATAGTGGTGTTCTGAGCTGGGCTGGTCTGCTGCCTTTGTAATTGGCTGATTCTGAAACATTTCACCTGCCAGCTAAGCTAGTTCTCCTTGATTACCTTCCTACTGCTGTTTTCCCTTCCTGTTTAAGCTTGTGTGTGCACCACACAAACACAGTGCTTAAATGTGCACACTGCTGCTATTTCCTGGTTTAACTTCTTTTTTCTTCCTGTAAAACCCGGTGCACGGCATGCACACCCGCTTAGGCTTTGTAAAGAGTGCTAGGCAGGTTTAGACATCCCCTAGCTTAGTTGTGATAAGCTAGGAGCAAACCTGAGCCACAGGGCTCCAATCCGCTTACAGTATGCCTGACACCCACCCCCCATGATGTCACCTAACTCCTAGGCTTGTACCAAGCTATTCCTGCTCTTAAACTGTTGGGACCTGACTCACATGCTGGGGAAAAACTGGGATTCACTATCATTCCCCTCATTTGCATAGGATTGCCTGCTGATGCATAGTTACATGTCTCACACTGAGCCTCCCTGCTTAGCAACCACTACGCACTGGCCATGTTGTCTTCTGCCTGCCATTGACTTGCATGGCAGAATACTGATTTTAGTTAGAATGCTTAATTTAGGTTTATTTTGTTATTTTCCCCCCAATCTCATTTGCTTGCCACTGCCCTACACTTAAACAGCCGAGATCAGCTAAAAAAAAAAATTAAAAGTTGATTTTTTTATTTTTTGTTTTGTTTGCACTGCCAATGGCCTTATACTTGGCCATTGGCATGCTTCCTCAATGATCTGCAGCCTTTATTTGGAGGTGTCATAGCTCCTTTTTGAATTTTGCAGAAATGTATTCAGTTAGTAACCGAGTACATTCCTGCAGATTGCACTAGTCCTGCACGGATGGTCGCAAGCTTCCTGGATCGCAAAATCACCTCATTTGCATGGATTTCTCCTGCAAATGGGGTGATTTGCATACAAGGGCTTAGTCCATGCAGGATTAGTGCAGGAGCTCTTGTGCATGCCCCTGCAGGCTGTTCCTGGATCGCACAGCAGACATATTGCCTGCTAGAGCTCCTGCACTGATAATGCACGGATGCGAGGCATAGTGAATCCGGGGGATTGTATTCTATATTTTTCTTCACATATTCTTAAGTTCATCCAACTGGCTTTGCTTTATTCCCATATTCTGCAAACATTTCCTGGCTTCATACTTGCCCCACTTTCTGCAATTCTATCATTTTACACATTTCTCTTTGTAAGACATATTTTCCATCTGATTCCTGATAGGTCATCTTCACCATTCATTATTTCATGTGCCTGCAGCTTCTTGAATGGTACAATGATCAGTACTGCTGCCTCGCATCACTTGGTTCTCCAGTTCTAGGCTGCGCCTTCTTTGTGGATATATATGTTCTCCCTGTGCTCATATGAATATATATACCAGGTTGTCTGGTTTCCTCACATCCCAAGGATATGTAATCCCCTAAAACTGCCAGAAGGTATGTGTGTTGTGCATGCTTGTGTGTGTGTGTGTGTGTGTGTGTGTGTGTGTGTGTGTGTGTGTGTGTGTGTGTGTGTGTGTGTTCGCGTGCGTGCGTGCGTGTGTGTGTGTACATGTACATATCATAACAGACTGGTGCCCCATCCAAGATACATTTCTCTGCCTTGTGCCTACAGAATTCAGGGACAAGATTCAGCTTTTTTGTACTCTTGAAATTAATTATGTGGGTAATCAGAGAATGAACAGATAGTAAATATATTGTTTCTGTCTTTTTTACTTTTATGATTGGGATACACCTGTTTTTTTAACTGAATCCAAACTCTCACATTCTCTCTCTTTTATATATATATATATATATTTTATATATCTATATATCTATATATATAAATATATATATATATATATATATATATATATATATATGTGTGTGTGTGTGTGTGTGTGTGTGTGTGTGTGTGTGTGTGTGTGTGTGTGTATGTGTGTGTGTGTGTGTGTGTGATAGTCACTCTTTTCCAGCTTTGAGTCTTGTCTTTCGGCTTTTCCCAGTTAGGGGGTCACCACAGTGGAACTCCGGTCAGCTGATGATTGGCAGTGGACTGTTACGGTGCCGAGTTGCCAGCCCGATGCCCAACCTTCAAAGAAGGCACACCCATTCATGCACGCACCTACCTGCATGTCTTTAACATCACTCAACCATGGGGAGGACATGCAGACTCCACACAGAAGGTACTCCAGTCGAGAATCGAATGGGTGAACTTCTTGCTGTGAGTAATTTTCTTTATTTCATTCTCATCTTCAGTAAATTGTTAAACTCTAATGCATTCAATGCTAAATCTTTTTTTCACATAGGTTCATAAGTAAGTACTAGGCTAGCTGCTCTTGCAGGACATTTTAAGCCTAGAAAATTTCCCTTTTTTTGCTTGAATTAACCTATACCATTTGGTTAGAGATTGGCCTTCCCCATTCCATGTCGATAATTATATATTATCCCTAGTGAGAATAACTGGGATCATACCATAGATAATTTGAGGGGGCCAATGCATGGGATAAAGCATTTAGGATCTGCTTCTGTCCATTAATAGAACAGAGGGCAGTCCTGGGATAATTTTCTTTTTCCCTTCTATAGCTCTAAGATGCATTTGAATTTGGACAGGGATGAACTTTGTTTTATGTGGATAGGGAGTCTGTTCCAGAGCAGCAATATCCTCTGTGAGATATATCTGCCCCTCCAAACCATTCTGTTGATGTTGCAGAAGAGGTTTAGGTCCCTAGACCAAGTATTTCTGATGCCGTTTGACTTGCTGATATGCAGTAAATCCATCAGTTGGATCAGAGGATGCCTTGTATGCTAGACACAGGTAACCTCTTAGCAATATGTAGGATACCCAGTAAAGTGACAGGACTTTGAGTCAGTCCATGCAGGACATGCTGTTTAAGCCTTGTAATATCTTAGTAAGGTATCTCTGTAGATGTCCCAGTTTTTGCATGTGTCAGGATCGATACATTGCAAAGGAGACATTATATTCAATGTTTGGCCTAATGAGGCTAGGTAAAGGGGGATAATGACACCCTTAGATCTAGACACAATCCCTTTGTTTGTAAGTTGTGCAGTATAGAAGGACTCTCTCAGAACAATGGGTTCACGTTGGCCAAAAGTTATGTCACTGTCCACATAGGTTTCCAAATCCTGAACAACTGGTTAACTCTAAGGAGCATATTGTTAATGTGGTAGTTCCCTGGTAAAGATGACTTCCCAAAGGATACAATAATCTACCTTTTTATATTATTTTTCTATGTATTTCCTAATTTTTACTACTGTCATTAGTTCAATATGCTTACATTTATTTTTTAATTTCAGATTAAATGCTTATCCATGTTTCATACAAAGCCATTTGCTAATGGTCATCCCATCGTGTTTCAGTTTTTATCACAACCTTCTTTAAATTACAGATTAGTATAATTTTTTATTAATTCATTTGTACTGCTCTCACTTTACCAAAAAAATCCTCTTAAAGCTATATGATTTGATTTGAAAAGCTTCCTATGCCTTTAGTACTGAGGAAAAAAATCAGTTTCTGTAACTGAATTTCTCCAAAGTACATTTGAATTTTTTTCTTATGCAACAGTTAAAATATCCTAACCACAGGATTTTCCCTTTTGTATAGCATCTTAATTCTGTATTTGATGTCCATAGGTGCATACTGTTTAATGTAAGGTGGTCTTTCTCATTTATCGGAATATGTATGTACAAACATCAAGAGTAAAACCTATAATCATTGTTTCAATCTATTTTCTTACCTACATAATATTGTCAAACATTCTTCTTTTATAAAGTGAAAAAATCACTCTCCGCTTTCTTTTTTTCTCTCTCCCAAAGCCATTTTTAAATCTAACCACTTGCCAGTAAACTCAGTCTCCCTTCTTTTCTTTAATAAATGGTAAACCAGCTTCTATTTTTTTCTTGTTTAAGACTATTAACATTTAATGATACTAGTCTAATTTTCCTTCACATTTACAAAAGGGTAATTGTGGAACTTTGGTGTAGTATATTGCAAAGTGCTCAGCTTGTTCTGGTTTCTATGTGGGAAAAACTGAGAGGCCAATCAAGTAAAGAATCCATGAGCACTATTACAACATTTGGTCAAGGAATCCCAATAGAACTCTTTTTTAAACACACATTATGTACTGCTTTTAAGGATTTCAAATTTGCCATAATAAAAAGGTTGAAATTAACCCAGGGGGTAGTGGGAAATGAGATTAGAGTACAAGGTACTGCTTTGGCAGTTTAGGTTGAATGCAACCTCCCACTCCATTTTGAATGACAGCACATCAATAATACCTGTGTCAAAACTGCATTCTGCCAAACAGTAATTTTATTAGGGAACACTTTTATTTATTACTCTCATCCCCTTTTTGATGAGAATTTATTATTGTTATGTTCAGATGTCCATATTGTTTTTTTTAAAGATATATACTTTTATAGATAAAGTAGAGAATGTTATTGTTTTTTATGCTTTATATGTATATATATATATATATATATATATATATATATATATATATATATATATATATATATATATATATATATATATATATATATATATATATATATATATATATACATGTGTTAGAATGTGCAACTGTTCAGTCACTGTGCTTACAGTTTTAATTAAAGGACAACAATGGGATTTTGTTATTAAATGCTCAACTTCTCTGTCCTTTTTCACCCTATTTACTCTCCCTGCTATGAATAAACTACAATACAGCATGCAAAATATTTTAAATTGACTGTTTTTCTCCACTAGAACAGTACCTTACTGTACTGTGGCGGTTTCACTTTCAAAAAACTTTTGTCCCGCCCTGATAAAGCTTGCTGCAGTCTCCAATTCAATTATGTCATCAACACCTATGAGTACAGGTAGTTTTCTGGCCATTTCCTTCCCCAAACTGATATTTCAATGACCTTCCTAAAAGCCCACCCATCCTGTGATGTCACACCTGCCTGGTTCTTTCCCTACCCATACAGAAAGTAAAGGCTAGAACAAGGAAACAGTACGAGTGAAGTCTCCTGCTGTGGGCTGTCAATCACAGGTGGTAACAGCTCAAATTACCCTTGGCACATTGACAGCTAAGAAAGTTAGATGTGAAGAGGATGGGAGATGAGTCAAAGTAGTACACTTAAGGCTTTACAAAGCACTGCAGTTTGGCCATTCTAAAAAGAAGCAGAAGTAAAAAGCAATTTGAAAGTCTGTTCTGTGGCATTTGCACTATTTGTGTTTTAAGTAGTAACTGAATGGCATGAGATGTACTTAAAACTGACTGAAAGACAGCAGTGTATGCATGCAAAATCAATGCAGTGACAGGAACTTCAGACATATATGACATAATTATTTAGAGCCAAGCACTGCGTTATGGGACAGACTAAATAATCAGAATTATTTCAAGATGCCAGACCCCATGTGGTCAGACTCAGAAATTATGTATAAAAATATTTAAAAACCTGTAAATAGTCCCAGAGTGGTGTTAAAATGTAAGAAACACCAAACCGTGATGAAATAAACATTTTTTTTCAGTCTGTGGGTGCAGTTCTCCTTTAATGTTATTGTCTCTATTTATTTATTTATATATTGAATTTGAAAGAAGTAGTTGATCAATTATATATTTGCTTTAAATGGTTAAAAGTATGTTACTGGTTTTATTAACACTGACATTTTAATAATATCTATCTGTGTCAGCTGCTGATGACATAAAAGGAAGTGATATAAGTTGGTTGGTATTCTGATGAAGTCCCAGGTTAGGGATGAAAGCACTAAATCATTTTCTGAAATAAACATTTTTAATTGCACCTTTGACAGTGTGCAACCAGTTTCTTTCTATCCCCAGGGTGCTACTTTGCATTTGGTTCTTGGTTTTGTTTAGTATGCCCACTTCTTTCTTGTTTATTTTGTTTGTTTTTGTTGGAGGTATCTGGAACATGGAAGCACACATTGGCAGTGGTAATATAACAATTGTACAAGAACCAGTGGATTTATTAAAATTGGCTGCGGATGCCAACACTGTGAAAGGTGAACTTACAAGGTTGATTGAACTTTTTCACAACCACCCAGCAGCAGTTTGATCAAGTCCATAAACTAGAAAATGGAGAGATTTTATGGTTTTAGTGGGCCCTGGGATGACAGTACAGGGAGCAATCCATTATCCATCTTTAGGGCTCATCCTATGACCCAACAAGGGAATGGTACAATCAATCAGTAAGAGTGTACTTCTTGTGAAGGTGTTACCAGGTGTCCTGATCAAAGTATCATAAACATACATAATGTTTCTAGTGGTTCTATTCATCTCAACAATGACAGTTTGGTAGCCACAGAGGTAGTTAACATGAGTAAGTGGCTAGATAAAACCTTCAGTTTTGTAGAGGGCAATAACAGAAGGTCCATGATGGTGGAGATCTGAATACTCTTAGAGACAACATTTTTCTTCTGGATAAGAAACTTTTGAAAGTAAGGCATTTATAGCTGGTCAATGGGTATTTTTGCTAATGTCTAAAGTTGCAAATTGTCCACAAGGCTTAAGGGTTTATAGGTTTCCCAATGGCCTGGAATTCAGTGACGGTTTATAGTGTGAATTTACTGTAGTGTCTGACTGTCACGGGGCCTGAACTTATAGAACTCTTGATTAAGTATAATATATTGTCTAGTTCAAGCTTGTTAATTGATACTGAACACTTGAATAATGTTATTCAGAATAACATTATTTGAGAGCTATAAATTTCAGTACAACAATGTTTTTAATAAGATTGATAAGAAATGTGATGATATTGTCAAGCATAAAAATAACAAATAATTGTTAGGGACACCAATTTTGCAAAAAGACTGCATACCCATTACCTATTAGGAATACTTTGCTTTCACAAGATTTGAGTAATGAAGCAACAGGGAAGAATAAGGACCCCTCTTTATTAATGGAACAAAACATGAACCCCAATACTATGGATTTCAACTATAAGCAGGATTTTCCAATCGTACGTCAACTGGAACATTTGGCCCATCATACAGAAAACCTACAGGATCTGGGCCCAGCCAGGAAAGATTTACACCATCCCAGGGGCAACAACAAACAAACCACAGGCTATGCAGGGAAGGGCAAAGGGAAATGAAAAAATGGTGATAGTACCACACAGAAATGGAATAATGACTTCATACAATGGATTCAACATTTTTAATTATAGTCATATTTCCATTTCATTAGATCACTTTGCACTATCTGAGAAAGGTTGCAAAGTTATGCCCAGTAGACCTTTCGACGTAAGTGATTCTTTGATTGAATTAAAACTGTTTACTAGGAAATTTAATTTAGCTGTTCTTTTTAATGATAACAGTAATTGACAAATGGAATGGGCAACCCACAAAAAGTCCTTTTTAGAGGAAAAGCTTATCTAACCCAGTGTTACACCCAGTCATGTAGGCTTTTGAAAAGTCTTGTGTCAATGATTTATACAAATTGGCCAGGGTTAATAAACATGTTAGAAAGCATAATTTAAGCATTAATGAAAAGGCCACCTTGGACTCCCTAAAATGGGAAAATTCATTTGCATCATGAAGCCTGATAAGGGTAGAGGCAGGACTATTTTTAACATGATTGATTATTCAAGTGCCATGCTTAACATTTTGCATGAATGCATACCTACATTGCAGTATCTAGGAACAAGGTAAATTTGCCCATTCCAGGACTGATTTAGCACTTGAAAATTTTCTTTCTGAGAACAGGATTTCAGAAGCTTTATATGATTCCCTTTGGAATATGAAGCCTGTTATCCTGACTATTTTTAGGATCCCCAAGGTCCATAATGATATGCTGGCACCTCCTTTTAGACCCACGGTGGCTGTGCAGGGCTTGAAAACATACCCTTTGGCAGTGTTTATAGACAGAATATTGAAGCCTGCCCACAGTAATAAATCCAGTTTATTTAACGATTCTTGAGACATCCTTTGCAACTTATTGTGGTCCATGGACTTGGGGTTCCTTACTATAGATGTAGTTAATCATTTTACATCAGTACCTATGGAAGATGGCCTTGCTCCATGAAGGTTTGGTGGATTCCACTTTCCTTTGAGGTGAGTTTATTCAACTGACTGTGGAACTTATGCACTTGGTGCACAACAACTTTATATATTTTTTGGGGAAATTTTTAAGCAAATTAGGGGAGTCACAACGGGAAAGCTTATACCCCTATTTATGCAAATGTAGTGCTATTACCTTGGGTGAGACATATTGCGTTAAGTATCTACTTTTTAGTTACTGTAAATTCTATTTACAATATTTGGATGATATATTTATTTTATGGGATAAGGGCGGCCACGGTGGTGCAGTGGTTAGCATTGTCGCCTCACAGCAAGAGGTTCTCCGGTTCGATCCTCGTCTGGGGTGCCTTCTGTGCGGAGTCTGCATGTCCTCCCCGTGGTCACGTGGGTTTCCTCCGGGTGCTCCGGTTTCCTCCCACATCCCAAAGACATGCTGCAGGTGGATTGGACACACTAAATTGGCCCTAGGTGTGAGTGCATGTGTGTTTGTGTGCCTTCTGTGGAAGGTTGGGCACCAGGCTGGCAACTCAACACTGTAAAACTCCACTGCCAATCATGAGCAGACAGGTGAGCCACTGTGGCAACCCCTAACTGGGAAAAGCAAGAAGAAGAATATTTGTTTTATGGGATGGGCCAGAAGATGAAATTGTGAACTTTATTGAATATCTAAATAAATCAACTGGCTTCTTTAGGATTACATCCAGTTTCAATGACTATAAGATGAAATATTTAAACACTATCCCCAGGATTCAATAAACTTTGTGTAGGCTTTGCGTACAGCCTAGCCTACATGGAGTTTACATGTTAGCATGATGGTGCGGTGCATGCGGCAGTGTGCAATGCATATAAATGAGATGCAGTGCACCTAAGCTAGATTTCATCAATTCCTTATAAAACAGAGCACCTACAGTCTGCGGATTTGCACAGAATGCCACAGTGACCACCAGGGCTTCACAGATAGCTGGAAATCTGTTAGTTCAACATATCTCCTCAAAGGCCGGCATAATTCAGGGACATTCAACTAGAAATGGGGTCATAATTGCTATAGATGTCACATAGACATATGGTAGAATGAAACTCAAACATACCTTTCAACTCCTTTGTGCAAGAATGGGGACAAAAGCGTGCATAATGGAGGGGGACAAAGGCCCAAAAATAGGGACAGATATTTAACATTGCACTTCCAAACTTAGAAAGTTGATAGAATAAATAGGTCGTACATTAGCATGAACTGGCTGAATAGCATTAAGTATGAAACTCAAATGTCAGTCATCAGTTTCTGACTTCACTCCACAATGACATGCCAATAATTTTCCAGAAAACAAAAATGTAATGAGGAAAAGATCACAAATATGAGACAAAATCTGGGCGTTCTGCACAAATCAGGACATCTGGGAGGTATGAATGTGAAGTATACGGTCCAAAAACAGTATAGGGCAGCTTACCTACAGTGCAGAGTATTGTGATATCCCATTCCTGTCATTCTGCATTGAAGCTATGTTAATGATCTGTAACCGAACATGGGACTGTCATGTAAAATGATCACTCACAGTGTGTGTATTGAATAGGGACACACAGATGAATTGTAGGAATGAACACAGGGAAAGAGAACACGTGAAACTCCCTCATGTACAGCAGAGGAGTGCATGTCAATGGAAGATGGCTGTAGCAGCAACACCAAGCACATATCTCTATGGTACAGTATGGACTGTAGATTAAAATGTGTTGTGTTATCTGTAGCTGTCACACAAGGTGACATAACAATGGAGAAGATGCCTGTGTGAAATAAGTATCCTTACATGAATAATACAGATAACATCTATCAGGGATCTGACACACAATTGAGGTAGGGTGCATATTGTGAAACTGTGCAAACTGGTATGCCTGGATATGAGTGTGCTCTAAGCAGAGGTCTCCAGCAAGGTGGCCACAGGTAAAGGATCATGGAAAACATTGAAATAACCAACCACAATCGTGGGCAATATCACAATAATACCACCACTAATCCTATTCCTCTGACCTATCATACGTGATGTAGAGTGATAAGAGATGAGTCTGCACATATACACTTGAACAACTATTATGAAACATCCACACAATATGAGGGTAACCATGCACACTGTCCTAGCAGTGTAACATCTACTGGAGGTGTTAGGAAGGACACTGCTATACCTGTATGCGACAGTATGGGCAATACAGGCTAGTTGCCGAGTGTGCATGGTATATACATATATATATATATATATATATATATATATATATATATATATATATATATATATATATTTATGGGTTACCTTCATTTTGTCGAAAGCTCATTTGACTGAGACCAAATGACTGAAACTTCATTTCACTGACACTTCATTTCACTGACAGTTCATTTCACTGACAATTAATACTGGCAGTGTCTAGAGCACAGTAAGGCAAGTAAAAGGAATATGTCCTTTTTCCCACTGAAGTGCGACCCTGAAGTTAGTATATATAGTTGGGGTGTGTGGGGGGGCACAGCGCCCCACACTGGTGGGTATGGGGGTGTAGCCCCCCACTTACTTTCATGTTATATTCACTACTTTTGGTTTTATATTATTTAGTAAAACCAAAGTAAGTGGGGGGGCTGTGCCCCCCCACACACCCCTAATTATATATACTAACTCCAGGGTTGCACTACAGTGGAGAAAATGACATATTCCTTTTACTTGCCTTACAGTGCTCTAGACACTTCTAGTACTAATTGTCAATCAAATGAACTGTCAGTCAAATGAAATGTCAGTGAAATAAAGTTTCAGTCATTTGGTCCTAATAAAATGTTTGTCAGTCAAATGAGCTTTCGACGAAATGATGAATGAAGAGAATGAGAGAGAGAGAAGGTTGGATGATGTGGGGATAGTGAATCAGGAAGTGAAGCAGATTAGCAAGGAGGAAGTAAGGACAGCTATGAAGAGGATGAAGAATGGAAAGGCTGGTGGCCCACATGACATACCAGTGGAAGCATGGAGCTGCTTAGGAGAAATGGCAGTGGAATTTTTAACCAGATTGTTTAATGAAATTTTGGAAAGTCAGAGGATGCCTGAGGAGTGGAGAAAAAGTGTTTTGGTACCTATCTTTAAGAATAAGGGTGATGTGCAGAGCTGCAGTAACTACAGAGGGATAAAATTGATCAGTCACAGCTTGAAGTTATGGGAAAGAGTAGTGGAAGCTAGGTTAAGAAGGGAGGTGATGATTAGTGATCAGCAGTATGGTTTCATGCCAGGAAAGAGCACTACAGATGCAATATTTGCTCTGAAAGTGTTGTTGGAGAAATACAGAGAAGGTCAGAAGGAGTTGCATTGTGTCTTTGTGGACTTAGAGAAAGCATATGACAGAGTGCCTAGAGAGGAGTTGTGGTATTGTATGAGGAAGTCGGGAGTGGCAGAGAAGTATGTAAGAGTGGTACAGGATATGTACAAGGGCAGTGTGACATTGGTGAGGACTGCGGTGGGAGTGACAGATACGTTTAAGGTGGAGGTGGGATTACATCAAGGATCAGCTCTGAGCCCTTTCTTATTTGCAGTGGTGATGGACAGGTTGACAGATGAGATTAGACAGGAGGCCCCGTGGACTATGATGTTTGCAGATAACATTGTGATATGTAGTGAGAGTAGGGACCAGGTTGAGGAGACCCTGGAGAGGTGGAGATATGCTTTAGAGAGGAGAGGAATGAAGGTCAGCAGGGCTAAAACAGAATATATGTGTGTAAATGAGAGGGAGGGTAGAGGAAGAGTGAGGATGCAGGGAGTAGAGTTGGTAAAGGTGGATGAGTTTAAGTACTTGGGATCAACAGTTCAGAGTAATGGTGAGTGTGGAAGAGAGGTGAAGAAGAGAGTACAGGCAGGGTGGAATGGGTGGAGAAGAGTGTCAGGAGTGATTTGTGATAGACGGGTACCAATAAGAGTGAAAGGGAAGGTCTACAATGGGTAACAGAAAATACACCTCTGGGATCACTTCATTGGCCTGCACAGGCACATAGCTTCATAGGTTCATATGAGGCCACTAGCCTAATAGCTCTAGGGTGTTTAGAAGCTTAGCTGTCTAAAAATACAAGTAACCTTATTGAGCATAGTTGGAT
This sequence comes from Protopterus annectens, assembly GCF_019279795.1. NCBI lineage: Eukaryota > Metazoa > Chordata > Ceratodontiformes > Protopteridae > Protopterus > Protopterus annectens. Next base: position 327,066,813 of record NC_056727.1, read on the forward strand.
GGTCATGTTTAGTAGAGTGAATCTGAAAGCAGCACCAACTGGCCCTGTCCATGAGGGATATAGGTGCCAGCCTAGTGTTGACTTTACAATCACCCAACCAGTATTCAAGGTTGAGCTTGAACAGGGTCATTGAGGAGCACTACATCTCATGCAGTGGGAGCCTATTACAGAGGAGCGTGAATGTTTGTGGGATATATCTGTCTTCCCAGCATGTTCTGTTTATGTCACAGGATAGGTTGAGAGCCTAGGAGCAAATTATTCTTGCTCCATTTGAATTGCAAATGCCCATCATTTCCAGAAGGGAAAGGTCTGAAACAGCTCTGTAGGGCAGGCGTAGGTTTATTTTATTTATTTATTTTATTTTACATTTGTTGACCGGGCTAGTCCAGCTGGATAATTTCCATTTTCAGTGGAGGCCCGGGGAGAAAAGCTCCACAGTTGAAAACAAGGTTAAACATTTAAGCAACAATGCATACATTTTACTCTAGTAAAAAATACAGCTAAAAAAAAAACAGATGAAAAACAAATAGTCCTAACTATATATTAAGAAAGGTTGTATAAACATAATTGTTGAAGAAATTGTTTGTACTTTTTTTTTTTTTTTTTGGAACAGTACAGTAATTAAGTAATTTGTGATAGCAGAGAAAGATAGGGATATTTAAATAGGGAAATATGACTGAAGAAAGGAAAAGTCATTTAGTCTGGATTGGTACAGGAGCAGAGCCAGAAGTTGTTCAGATGTAATAGAAGTTGTTTTTTAAAAAGGTGAAAGGAGTCTAGTGAGGTAATGTGTGAGGGGAGGTTATTCCATATTTTCCCTACGGAGTTTGAAAATAGACAGTTACCTGCTGAATTTGTAATTCTAGTTGTGTTGACTTGTAGCTTTTCGGCAGATCACAGCTGTTTCAAGTTATTGTAGGGGGTAAGGAGGTTACTGAGAGCGGGTGTTTTTGTTGGTTGATAAAGAATGTTATGTGTAATTAAAAGTTGTTGATAGATAAGCTTGTTAGGTAGTTCTAACCAGTGTAAGTGTTTTAAGTTCTGACAGTGGTGAGTTCTGTACTGGGATGCTGTGGCAAAACGGGCTATATTATGAAAGGATGTAGTTAGTTTTTTCAGGTTACTTTTAGAGAGATTGGTGTAAATAGAGGAAGCATACAGTAGGGTGGAGATAAGATGTGATTGAGCTAAGGTGGTCCGTGCTTCTGGTGTAAGGAAGGGTTTGATTCTGTACAGTGAACCTATCTTTTTATTTACTGCTTTTATAGTGTTATTGATGTGACAATCATAGTTAAGATTATTATCAATAGTAACACCAAGCAGTTTAGTAGTAGAGTCTGGGGAGATAAGAGAATTGTCACCTGCAGTAATAGTAAAATTTAGTTGAGAAGATTTTTGGGTAGGTGAGAATAGTAATAGTTTTGTTTTCTTGGAGTTGAGGAGGAGACATCTTTTTGAGAACCACTGTTCGACGGTCGAAAAGGTAGATTGTGTGAGTGACTGGAGTTCAGATTGGGTGAAGCTGTGCAAATGATGGTAGAATCATCTGCATATTGTATGCAGGTAGTGTTTTGGATAGATGATTGAAGATCATTAATAAAGATAGAGAATAAGAGTGGACCTAATATTGATCCTTGAGGTACTCCTAAGGAGATAGGTAGTAGAGCAGATAGAGAATTTTTCCAGAGTACTGCTTGTTGTCGGTTTTCAAGGTAGGATGAGAACCAGGTTAAGTTCAAGGCAAGTGATTTTAGTATGTGTAGAAGAAGTTTATGGTTGACCATGTCGAAGGCTTTTGACAGGTCTAGGAAAAGAGAAGCAGTTAGTTTGTTATTACCTCTAGCAGCCTGTATGTTACAGAGTATAGTGACAGATCTGTCAGTCTTTCCATGTATGTCATGTTTGGAGGCCTGATGGATTCTCCCAGGCACAACCCTGTGTTTTCTCCAATTGTTGCAGGTGTCCAGTGAGGTACAGACAGATGTGAGCATTGTACTCCATTATTGGTGAGATAAGGGTAGAGTACAGCAGAAGCATGATTACCCTGGTCTTGGATGTGATGTCCATATGTATGATGTGTGCAATGCAGATTGTGTGTGTCACAATTATGGGCACATAGTGATAAAAGTGTAGATTGCTATCAACATGTGTTCCAGCTTAGAGTGGTGCTATGTATATCATAATTAGCAAGGGTACGTAATTGACAAGGGGGACAGTGAGTCATTGTATGCTTCAAGGTTCAGTCCCTGAGTTTGGCAGCAGTCATTAGTCTGTATTATGTTACCATCATTGGGGGACTCTATATAAGTGCGTCCAGTTAACAGCCATCTTCAAACTTGGAAAACCACAGGCCATCTACTGTTGCCTGTGCTTCAGGAAAGTGCTTTTTAAACAGTTGAGAGCCCAGCACAGATCCTTGTGGTATTCCACTGGTGAGTGGGCTAGTGGTGGAGGTGCTGTCCCCAACTTTGAGAATGTGTGTTCTGTCATTGAACCAGTTGTCTATCCAACTAGTACTATATGTACTAATTCCCAGATGGGAGATCTTCACTATGATATGAATGGGGGATAGTGTCAAAGGCCTTAGATAACTCAAAATAGGTATTATGTTTTGTTATCCTTCATTCAGGTCTTTGCAGTCAGTATCCAAGATGTCCACAAGTCAATAAGCAAGAGCTACCCTTGACAAAGCCAAAATGGGTAGGGTCAAATGTGTTGAAGGTCACCTATGTCCATGTAGATATAGTCCATGCTGATTCGTGTATTAGCCTTGCAGATAATACTTTTTAGATGTATGGGTCAGTAGTTGTAGTTCTGCATGTTACCAGACCGATGTGCATTGCATAGCACACAACATTTAGGTTCATAGGTTCATAGGTAGGTACTAGGCTATCTGCCTGAGGGCATTTATAAGCCTAGCAAGAGTGTGTCGGCTTTCACCACCCCATTGATTAATTAACTGAGCCTCTATCAAGCAGAGCCAATGAAGTGATCCCAGAGGTGTATTTTCTGTTACCCATCCACACGGCTCTGCCTAATGTAGTTAGGAATTTTGTTCCAAAGCATGGGGAGTCTCTGTGACAGGAATCTATCCCTCCAGCATGTTCTATTTATTGTTGTGGTGAGGTTTAGCTCACTAGAGTGCGTGGCTCGCAGTGACTTGGATTTCTTTAGGTGGAGCATGTCCATCAATTCTGAGTTGGACATGGCTTTGTAAGTCAGGCAGAGATCACCTCTGAGTAAGCGATATGCCATTGAGTACAGCCGGAGTTTTTTCAGTCGGGCTGCATAGGACATATGTTTGAGGACAGTAATCCTCTTGGTGAGGTGCTTTTATGGTCTTTCCAGCTGTTGGAAGTGTCTTGTGAGGTACATCCCAAATGGGGCATTGTACTCTATGATGGGTCTGATGAGTGATGAGTAGAGGGGCACTATAACCTCTTTATTTCTAGATGTGAACCCCTTAGCAATTAGATGGGCCACATAGAAGAATTTCCTAACTACTTTGGCAATATGATTGTCAAAGGAGAGATTACTATCTACCTGGGTCCCCAGATCTCTTATTACCTCTTCTGTATTAAAGGGGCTGCCGCCTATGTGGTAATTCTTGGGTGTTTTGTTTTTCCCAAATGGGATGACTATGCATTTTTTGGCATTTAGCTTGAGGCCATGACTTTGACACCGGGTGTCTGTCTCAGTAAGGCCTTTTTGAAGGATGTCCGTGTCAGCCGGAGAGTCATTTATGGCTCCCAGTTTGCAGTCATCGGCGAACTTGGTTAGCCATAGTCCTCCTGTGTTTGCCTGTACTTCTGAGAAATATATGCCGAACAGTAGGGGTCCCAGAGCCGAGCCTTGCGGGACACCACTTGTGACTGGTTTAGAGTTGGACCTGGAGCCCGCTATTCTTACCGTGTGAGTTCTGTCTGTAAGCCAGTTGGCAACCCATCTTGTGACGTAGGGGTTTATGTTCAGGCTGGTGAGTTTTTCTATAATACCCGAGTGAGGAATGGTGTCGAACACCTTGGTGAGATAAAGGTAGGCTGTGTGAACCACCTTTCCCTCATCTATGGCCTTGGTGACTGTCTCGAAGAAGTCAACCAGGTTTAGTAGGCATGATCTGCCCTTAACAAAGCCGAACTGGGTCGGGTCAAGTGTTTGGAGGTTCCCAATGTCTTTGTTAATGAGTTCCATGATGATGCACTCCATAGCCTTGCAGACCAGGCTAGTCAGGCTTATGGAGTGATAGTTACCAGGGTCAGTTGTGGCCCCTCCTTTGTGGAGCAGAATAACCGTTGCTGTTTATTGTGCGGTTGATATACTGTATGTGTGGCAAAAGTACTGAGACCACAGGATTGCAGTGCTTGGGGGGGGGGGTGCAAACAAATGGATGAATTATAAATATGTGACATACTGTTAGGTAGGACCCTCAGTTTGCAATGTTTCCACATGTATTTTCATGTTATAGACATGAAATGGACAGTAAACAGCAGTAATGCAACATAATATGAGATTAGCATAGTGCGGTGAGCAGTGGGTTTACCCAATGGTTAGTAAAGTGCATACGCATGCAAGATACACATGTTTGCCATAGGTAAGCCTGCCCAAATGTGATCCACATTGCTAATGCCTACTGCAAAGTTTCTGCTTGGTTTGTTAGTCTATGAAATACACCTACTGCTTAACTGAATCTGTGGCAACATGTGTTAATGCATTAATACATTTCGGTATTTTTCCGTTAATGGGGCAAGAACTGTTTTTGCTTGTTAGTGATTTTCTCATAAGGAAAGTTGTCATATCAACATAAGTACAAGTTAAAGAGAATACAATACTTGCAAAATCTTGGTTCTAACTTTTCTGGGGCACTGATGCCAATTGCCATTCTACTTTGGGTCCAGAATAGGTGAGGTACCTCCTAAGGCGTAAGTCATTGCAAGTATTCCTCTGCAGTCTGCACCGACTAAGAATGTGTACACATGTGTAGACATTATTTCAATTTAAGAGAATGCTCTTGGCATGTATGTTACTGATATCAAAAACACTAATAGAAAAGAATGAAGCGTTGTCTAATGTGAAAATGCTTTTGCACTGAAACTGATTGCTCTTTAGAACTGCATGAAGCAATTGCATTCTAACTCTGTGTTTTTACACCCATGATCAGGGCTGAAAAGGGTCTTCTGATCAGTTCCGAAGTTCGGCCTAACTAAAAAGATGTATGTGTGTGTGTGTGTGTGTGTGTGTGTGTGTGTGTGTGTGTGTGTGTGTGTGTGTGTGTGTGTGTGTGTGTGTGTGTGTGTGTGTGTGTGTGTGTGTGTGTGTGTGTGTGTGTGTGTGTGTGTGTGTGTGTGTGTGTGTGTGTGTGTGTGTGTGTGATTGTGTCTCTCTCTCTCTCTCTCTGTACCTGTCCATGTGCTTGCATGTGGTGTCAATGCAATTTCCCTGATTTTTGCTGATAATAAAGAATGACATCAACTAAGGATAGAAATGGCTCTTACTTCAGAAAATGGCCATTAGGCCACATTCTGTTAGTAAGCTAACTTCTCCACTTACTGTCCCTGAATACTCCGGATTACTTCCGGTCTTGTCCCTGATTCTAGAGGTAAGACAATGACAGCTACTGTGTGTGTGTGTTTTTACATAACACCTTACATATGTTATATATTTAGACAAACACATTGTTAAAAAATGTGTGTGTGTGTGTGTGTGTGTGTGTGTGTGTGTGTGTGTGTGTGTGTGTGTGTGTGTGTGTGTGTGTGTGTGTGTGAAACTGGTAATGAGGCAAAAACTGCTGTTGTCCTGTTAACGGAAAAGTACCTACATTTCTTTTCTGGGCCAGATGGCACTGGGTTCAAATACTGGTGTATCTAATACTTTAAAATATTTTTCATTACAGAGTGATAATGCAATGAAATTAATAGTTTATATGATATGTATTGCTGTGTGTTGGCATAAGATAGCAGAGTTAAGTGGAAATGAGCGGAGGTAGCCACAGCATTTTGTCACTGCTCACCATCGCTGTGCATTGGTGCATGAACATAGAGCCTAAAACATGAAGGGAACTATTGCTTTTTCTGCTACTTATGTGTGTTGTGTGTGATTCTATTTTTTGACCAGATTAAAGGTGTTAAAGGTGTTAAAATAGGGTAGTTAGGAAAGTGGTGAAATGGGGAGCAAGCAGAGGGAAGAACAACGTCTGACAGTATTAAGTCTCTGGAATGCACCTGCTACTTAATTGACTCAGTGGTAGCATGTGTTAATGCAGTTAATGCAGTGATATGTTCTTTTTTGGGTCCAGATAGTACTGGGTATGAATACAGCTTTAATACTTTTAACTACCTTTGCATTACCGTTGGTGCTCATTGGTGAATGATGCACTCCATTGCACAATAATGCATTAAAAAAGAAATGGGGAAAATAGGACAGTAGTAAAATGGGGAACAAGCAGGGGGGAGAACAAAGTTAAAGCAGGGCAGGAATGTGCAGGAGGGAGGTAGGAAAGAACCATAGCAATCCATTTCTTTAGCAGTGTAAAGTGAACAGGCATGCAAAATATTAATTGAATTTAGACTGTCACCTCCAGAGAGAAGGGTGACCATAACACAATCATGTTGTATATCCAACTGGACTGAATCAGGTGTGTCAAGAAGACACATGTGTGAAATGGAGACATATGTGTGAGACATTTTTTATTTTGTGGCAGGTGCCCATTTCTTTTGAGAGAGAGAGAGGAATATTGGGGAAGGGATGTAGATTTGTCAGACTCTGGTAAGTTAGGTAGGTGAGGCAACAATTGCAGACAGACAAGACAAACAAGACAAGAGACAGGGATGGTGATGGACACAAACGTTTGGGGTACGCCATGATTGGGGTGAGGGTGGCGACATCCAGAACCCATGGTCATCAGGTTGGGTGAGAGTGAGAATGGAGTCCTCATCCACTGGACTGTCATCATTGTCACCTCACTCCGCCGCTGGCTGGAGTACTTGACGTCTCCTTCTCCTCCTCCTACTGCATAAAATGAGGGGTAGCAGCCTCTCCAGCCAGTATAGATGTGTACAACATTGTGGTGCACAAACCTATGCACCATTCCTGACATCTTGGAGGGGGTGATAAAATCATCATCTCCGCTATTGCTCCTGGAGGTTACCACAGGACCAGCCTCTGGGGTAGGACTACCTGAGGGGGCAGGTAGTGCAAGGGCAGCAGAGGTAGTACTGCGAGGTTTCCTCCAGGATGTGCTGGGCAATGGTGCTGGAGCTGGTGGAGGAGGGGGCAGGCAGATCCTGTGGGGCAGGCCTACCCTGCTGTGCTGTGGAGCATTTAGTGATGTGGTACAAATGGAAGACATGGCTACATTTTGAAGATGTGTAATAAAATACAAAAAAAATAAAATAAAATAAAAAAGAGAGATAAAGGTTGGGGTGATGGAAAAAAGATAAGATTAGTATCTTCATATGTGACATGCAATGCATTATTACAATTATTTGACTCTATTATCTTAAGCTTTACTTTTAAGACTACCACCTCCTAACAGAGAACTTTAACTTTTAAGACTTCCAGCTCCTAACAGATGCACACTACACTACAGATTGCAGCAAGTACTCCTTGACATGTGCATACATTGCACATCTGTCTGTTCCAGTTATACAGATTACAGTTTACAGTAGAGCATGTGTGCCAATGGTTTAGAGCTTTTATTTTAAATCTTTAAGTTACACTTAATTGAAGAATTAACAGTATTGTATAGTTGGGAAGTGTGGTCTTTGAACCCACAGTCTCCAACTGAAGTCTAATATTGTACTCATGGTTTGTGCTACAGACTAATGCATGCATACTTGCTTTTACAGTTGAGATATGCATGCTCAATTTGCTACAACTCTATAAAGTACCAAAAAAGCTCTCTTTAACTTTTAATGCTACAATAACATACTCTTCTGCTGCATACATATCACATGCTTCCTTCAACCTTGTCAGTCTAGCCCCCATGGGTTCTTTCATTGACCTCCCAGTCCATGGCAGCTGTGGAAAAACAGAACAGAACAGAATACCATTATGAACACCAGTCCTGCCTGTATTCAGCTTTTAAATCTTGCAATTATTATCTGTAGTTGATATGCAGTTGTGGGATGTCCACAGTCTTAAATTCCTCAGTCCAAGCATTGAGGGTACCCCTTTTCCTCCACCCTAGGTCATTATAGTGATGCCTACATTGGTCACCAGTGTATAGAATACCAGTGGCACTGATTACAACCCAGGTCAAGCTATCCCAAGTCAGAATAGTCCTCCTGCAGAAGCCTGGCACTGTGGTGCTGAACTAGGAGTCCAGTAAAAATCTTGGACTTCTGGGCACCCCATCTCTGTGCCCTAAATCTGACACCTTCTCTAGAAACACCTGCCATGTCTACCATGGATCAAGAGCAATGGAGAGTGATGGTTTACTGCCAATGCTAGTCATCGTGTTTACTGGGAGTGCACACACTGTTTGAAAATGTTGTGCTTCACTTACCATTGTGCAAACATGGTGCTCGGCAGTGAGCACCTCCGAGCACTGTGTTTGTGAGATGTTAAGTGGAGCGCAACAATAGCAAGCAAAGTAAATTCAAGGTTATTGGAAGTACAGGCTGTTGTTTATGTGTGTTAGACAAATGTGAAGGCCATGGCAGTCTAGGTAGCATAAATATACTTACAGGACTATAGTACACAATATACCCACAGTCACAAAGACATTTACAGTTACAAAAACATGCCTCTGGAGCATTTCTCCCCAGGCCTCCTCTGAAAATTGGCTTTGTTCCAAGTCAGACTTTTATTGTTAACAAATGTTAAATAAATAAATAAATAAATAAATACATTTGAGAATAAATAGGTTCATAGGTTCATATGATGGTACTCGGCTATTGGCCCTAGGGCCTATACAAGCCTAGCTATAACAATTCCCTGGCTATTTCTTCACACAACATTTACTTCCCTGGACCACTGTCTAGCAGGGTCATAAATGTGATAATACATAGATAAATGAATACATAACTGACACAATACTAGTGTTTCTGCCCTCATACATATGATTAATATAAGTTAAACCATGTCAAGTGCTATAAGTGTGAGTAACTATAATGGGAAGTAGAACAACAGTAAAGGCGTGTGGAATATGCTGTATTTGAACCCAACACAATGTCTATGGCAGTCCTATACTTACATCTGTTGCCACAAGAAGGTTGAAAAAGCACTTGTCTATGTTGCAATTCATTGCTATAAACTGCAGTGTCACAAACGTAAAACAAAGGTTGCATACCCTGTACTAGAACGCAGGACCATCTGTACTCCAGCCTTATACTTAACACCTGCTACCACAGGACTCATTACATGACATTCCCTATTTTACTAATCATTCTTAAAGTTAAAATGTGTTAAAATTCTTAACTGCAGCACAATGTCACTTATTGGGTTTGTGTGATGCCCAATAGTATTAATTGAATGCATCCATTTTTTATTTTTGTCTGTCTGTGTCCTGTATGCTTCCTGTGTGGTCCGGATGTCCAGTGTGTGCTTTGCACAAATGAGATAAGCACAGCCAAACCTGACATTCATTTTTCTCCATTTCCCATGCTTGTGCTAAGTGGTGCATCACGCAAACACTGGACAATAAAAAAAAGAAAAAGAAAAAAGAAAGAAAAGGGAGAGGTTTTGAAATGAGGAAAAGCAACCCATGACGTACACACCAGAAAATGTTAGTACACATGAGATATTGCTACATAGGTCTGGATTTGAACAGTCATGCCAGTGCACCTTCAGAACACAGAATGGGTGCCTTATTCCTCTTTGCCACACAAACAGCTTTGCAGTAAGGAACTTAACTCAATATGCACACAACCAACTGCAACAACATCAACAGTGATATCAAACCATGCAAGTATTATTACATTTCCAACCTTGCATCTAACACTTTATAGATGTGATCTGACACACCCACTAGAAATAAGGCAGCCTGCAGTGTTGTTGTGTTTTCCTTCTTCCAAACACTACTCCGTCACAGTTGCAATCCATTAAAAACAAACACTGAGGAAGTGACTGCACTATGTTTACATCCCTACATGGATCCAGTTTTGTGGGATTAAGCAGTTCTAATGAGTTCACATCTCATTTGCATCTTCACCATGCTGACAGCCCCGAATCTACACCATATAAAAAGACAACCATGTAGCTAGGCAAACTGATGGTAAGGAGGCTTGGTTATGTGGAGAAGAGTGATGATACACTACTACTTTGGGATATATCTGTAAAGAGAAGTATTGAACTTCAGAAGTTATACTTCCATTTGTTCAGCTACATACTGCATATGCTGGTTTATATTTAAGAAAATCCTGGAGCAAAGCATTTTACACTTTTATCTATATGCATTACTTAGAAGTGTACTGATGGCATGGGCATGTTTGCCAAGCCATCTCAAAGGTATACATAATTGCCAATAGATGAAAATGCAATGCATTGTGATAAATATGTACAAATGTTTCAGGGACAGTTCCTTTGATAGAACTTTTAGCATTTCAAAGATGGTTTGTAGCAAAATGTGTCATTTTCCCATTCTTTTTTTTTTGGGGGGGGGGCAAAGGTGAATTACTGTTATGGCACAAACAAGGATAGACTGTTCTGTTGTGGGTGGGGGGCAAAGGTGTGTTACTGTTATGGTACAAACAAGGATACGTTGCTCCTGTTACTCTCCTTGCATCCTGCATGTTGCTCATATTTCACATCTATAGACTGTTTTGTGTTTCTACAGGGGATAATACTGACTGGCTACCTTTTCTGTTTTATCTGGAAACAAGTAATCCTTACGTATGTGATACTTAGGTGTATTATCCTTCTGTTGTCTTGCTGTGTCAGTCCTCAGGGACCCCTTCACTGATGCCGAGAACTAGGTCATAGTAGATGCCTTTAGACAACATGGTGCTTTTCTGCTGGCAAGGGTACAGGGAAATATGGCACATAGGAGGCAAATTTGACAACAGATAGTTACTGATCTGAATGCTATGGGTGGCTACGGCAGGACATACGAGCAGGTGTGCCACAGGGCTACTGACATGATCACATTTGCACAGAGGAGAGCAGTTGCAGTGGGCCTTGGCCAGATGGTTACTGGGGGAGGGTCTGCTAGGGAACCACCACTAAAACCCAATGAAGAGTTCCTTGCCAATATCAGGGATCCAGACAGCTCACAGGAGAGTGCAGTACAGCATGTCCTGGATGTGAGAGCAACAGTGTCAGAGACAGCAAGTATGTCCCAGAGGAGCCTCCAGGTAGGCTTTGCTATCTCAAACATTAAATACATTTATATAGTAAAACAATAAAAATCAATACATTACTTCTGTGTCACATACATTTTTATGGGGGAGGAAGACTGGTACAGCTAGCTTAGGTTTGAGTTGACAGCCGCATCCTTGTTGACAGTATAGTTAATGGACATATAAAGGATACAGGTATTACCACCTGTGTTACTTTTAATTGTGATAATGCTGCCCTTACCTCTTGCTTAACGTTTTCCAGGCCCATCCATCTTACAGAGGAGACTCTCATCTGCAGATGGTAAACTGTATATTTTTATGACAGTACTGATGAGCAATTCCTTCACACCACATGCTCCAGAGACCTCAACCTCATTACCAGAATCAACAGAACATACTGGAGGGACAGGTTTATAACCCAGAGACTGCCCATGCTCTGGAATAGACTTCCCATACATATCAAGCAGAGCACCTCACTGGCCCTCTTCAAGATAAATCTTGATGAGTGGATGAGAAATAGAAAGTTCACCCCGGGGATCACTTCAGTGGCTCTACTTGATAGAGGCACTGGGAACTAACATCAGGTGGCATGATGCCAGGGCACTTCTATGGGCTAGGCTTGTAAAGACTCAAGGGCCATTACCCTAGTACACACCTATGAAACTATGAAAGAAATATTCTAGTGTGTGCTGTTGATGTCAGGCCTATTGTGTGGATTGCTGTAATGTCTGTAATAGTAGCACCACTGTTAGTTTGTTAGCATATATTGGAAATATGTAGTCTAGGTATTAATATTGTCCTGTGGTTCTTGTTTTTTATCACAGGTGATCATGACAGGGAAAGGGTGGGCCCTCTGCCTCTTGATATCAGTGTATTATCAGACTGTGATGATGATGATGTCCAAACTGTGGCACAGTCAGGGGTTGCAGAGGATGAAGCTAACACTGAGGTTGATTTACAGCCATTCCCTGCAATTCCATTGGACACAGCCAGTAGGCCTACACTTATCCATTTGAGTGATACCACAGATATTGCACAGGTGGAGGGCGAGACCATTGATCAGGGAAGTGTGGTTACTGCAGCTTCAGTGCCTGTGGAGTCTGGCCATAGCCAAAGTGTGAGTGAGGTGCCATGCAGGAGGGTTGATAGGGGTGCTCGGATGGGGTCTGCTGACCCTCCTTCACCTGGTGCAGGTGTCTCTTCCCGTGCCACTCAACATAAGTTTAGAGCCATCATGCAAGCACAGGCATGTTCTCTTAGGTACTCCAGACAAATGTGCAGGGTTGTAGATGTGGCTCAGTCTGACATGAGTGAATGTCCCCAACAGGTTGCTGAGTCCATGGATCAAGTGAATGACACGTTGGAACATGGGGTGTCTGTCATGGAATGTGCAGTGTCTGTGATGGAACATCTGCTGGGAGAGGAACAGCATCTTGATGGGCATAGGTCAGCCACATAGGTTCATAGGTTCATAGGTTGGTACTAGTCTATCAGCCCTAGGGCCTATACAAGCCTAGCCATAACAATTCCCTGGCTATTTCTTCCCACACTATTTACTTCCATGGACCCCTGTCTAGTAGGGTGACTGACATGATCCCCGGGGTGAATTTCCTTTCTCCCATCCAATCGTCTAGGTTCCTTTTGAAGAGGGCCAAAGAGGTGCTCTGCTTGACATGTATGGGCAGTCTATTCCAGAGTCTGGGGAGTGTCTGGGTCAGGAACCTATCCCTCCAGCATATTCTTTTTATTGTGATGACAAGGTTTAGATTCCTGGAGTGTGTGGCTCTGAGGGATTGGGATTTCTTTAAGTGTAGCATGTTCAACAGCTCCAGGTTTGACATGGCCTTGTATGTTAAACAGAGATCGCCTCTGAGTAGACGTTATGTGACAGAGTATAGCTGGAGTTTTTTAAGGCGGTCAGCCTAGGGCATCTATCCCTGTTTTCTATCTTTATCATCATCTACTGTCAGCCAATGTGGCCATGCCCAATCACTCTCCCATAGTGGCAGTACTTCCACTGCACCATCAGTGAGTGCGCTGTCCTCACCAAGATGTAACAGGTCATGGTCCTGGGTGTTCCAGTGAAGGGAACTTGTCCAGCAGACATCTGTCATGTTCAGGAAGTAGCAGTGCATCTGATGTGGGCATGGACGTGCCAGTCCAACTCCTGGAAGAAACAGATCTCATGGTCGGGGTTGACAATGATGAACTTCTACCTCTACCATGCATGGCTCACACCTGTCTGACATATCAAGACTTAGAGCCAACACAGAGGTTGGCTGTGTCCATGCAGACTCTCATGTACCAATTTCACCTGGAAGACCCCCACAGACACATACACACACACAACAGTTACATGGTTCAGCCATGCAGGTTCAAACTCATTTTGTCTCACTGGTCATTTGTTGGTTTATACAGATGTCTGTCGGCTTCTCTTTGTTACTCACACGCACTCACTGACCTTTGGTGTTAGCATAGGCCTCCTGCTCCCCCACACAACACCCTGTGCAAGTGATGACAACTGTGCCATATCCCTGTTTTCTATCTTTTGTATTCAGGGATAGATAAGCTTTGTGTCTGATGCTCAGGGTGCATATCTTAAAGTGCTTACTCTAGCTGCATTTGTAGTGTTGAACTGGTAATTTTACCTTTGACATATATTGGCCTTGGAAAGTTCCATAATTGGTAGCATCAACATTTTCCAACTTTATTATGAATGATCTTGTGAGGTTTGTGAAGTCAGAAACTGCAATGTGTATCATTACTTTCTAACTTCTCTCTTTAATGAATTTCCATTACAAATGCATGGTGCTAAACTGGGCCATGCAATGACCATCACTACTTTTCAGGGGTATGACTGTGTGAATTTTTGATGCCAGAGATCTACTACTTAATAATGAACACATATAAGTCATAGATATCTCTGCTGTCACATTTTAAGATCATTTCAGTAAACTCTCCCACCTCTTACTTGCTTACATTACCAACTAGTGTGATACAAGGATATGCCACTCATTCATATTATTACACAATACACTCCAGGTTAGAGATGTGCCTTGTAAATGCAGCAGTTGCCACAGTTTTAGTTCAGAACTGACTCTGTCTGATGCGAACAGTACACAGGCAATTCATAGGGAGGTAAAGGTTGTGTGTGCTGCCTAACATCAATGTTACTATGAGTATGTATATATGTGTAGGATGAAGGTTTTAGGCCCTAGGTGGTGAGTGAGTGTGCTATGCGTTGGCTCTTATCCAATGCAAGGGTATACTGAGCATGCCTACATTTGTCTACACCCACAGCAGCTGGTGGTTCCCCCTCTAACTCCTCATCTGCCTATGGCTGTGGTGACCTTGGCATTGGTGCTGGGATGTGTGCCCCTTCCCCTTGCTGATCCTGCTGAAGCTATTTCCTCAGGATGATGTTGTGTAGCATAGCACATACTGTACATATTTCTGTACATGTCAGTGGATTGTACTGCAGGGCTCCCCCAGATGTGTCTAGGCACTGGAACTACTACTTTAGCTGCCCAAACAGATGTATGATATTTCTGGTTTGAGCGTGTGCGTCATTATGGTGTTCTTCCGTGGATGTCTATGCATTTCTGATGTGTGTCATCAGCCACGGTTCCAGTGCATAACCTCCATCCTCCAGTAGATGACCCTGTGGGATATCCCCCATAGCAAACATCTGGTACATTTGGGAGTTGTGCCAGATATGCGAGTCACGGTAACTGCCAGGGTTGCCTGCACACATGTTCATAGGGTCATAGGTTCATAGGTGCGCACTAGGCTAATGGGCTTGGAGGCTTTACAAGCCTAGTCCATAGGATTACCCTGGCATCGTGCCACCCGACATTAGTTCCCAGTACCTCTGTCGAGTAGAGCCACTGGAGTGATTCTTGGGGTGAATTTTCTATTTCCCATCCACTCATCAAGATTTCTGTTGAAGAGGGCTAGTGAGGTGCTCTGTTTGACATGTTTTCTATTTCAGAGCATGGGCAGTCTCTGGGTTATGAACCTGTCCCTCCAGCATGTTCTGTTGATTGTGGTAATGAGGTTGCAGTCTCTGGAGTATGTGGTGTGGAGGGATTGATATTTCTTTAGATGTAGCATTTCTAACAGCTGGGTCAGACATGGATTTGTAAGTCAAGCAGAGATCGCCTCTAAGTAGGAAATATGAGACAGAGAATAGTTGGAGTTTTTTGAGTCTGTCCATGTAGGACAACTGTTTAAGGCCTAGGATCATCTTTGTGAGGTACTTTTGCAGCCTCTCCAGTTGTTGCAGGTGTCTAGTGAGGTACATGCCAAATGGTGCATTGTACTCGATGATTGGCCTAATGAGGGAAGAGTAGAGGGAGACAATGAACTCTTTCTTCCTGGATGCAAAACCCTTAGTAATGAGATGTGCCACATATAAGGACTTTCTGACCACAGTGGCAATGTGGTGGTCAAAAGAGAGGTTGCTGTCAACCTGTGTTCCCAGATCTCTTATAACACCTTCTGTGTTCAGTAGACTACCATCGATGTGGTAATTCATGGGAACTGAGTTTTTCCCAAAGGGGATGACAACACATATTTTGGCATTGATCTTAAGGCCATGGTTCTGACACCAGTCGTTGGTCTCAGTGAGGCCTTTATGCAGGATGTCAACATCACTTGGGGAGTTAATAATAGCTCCCAACATGCAATCATCTGCGGACTTTGTCAGCCAGAGTCCCTTTGTGTTGGCCTGGACTTCAGAGAAGTAGATACCAAACAGGAGGGGACCCAGGGCCGAACCCTGTGGTACTCTACTTGTCACTGGTCTGAAGTTGGATTTAGAGTCTGCTACTTTCACAGTGTGGGTTCTGTCAGTGAGCCAGTTGGCAACCTATCTTGTGACATAGGGATTTATACCTAGTTTAGTGAGTTTGTCTATAATTCCAGAGTGGGGGATGGTGTTGAAAGGCTTGGTGAGATCTAGATAGGCTGTGTGTACCACCTTACCCTCATCTACGGCTTTGGTGACCGCTTCAAAGAAGTCTATCAGGTTTAGGAGACATGATCTGCCTTTTACAAACCTGAACTGGGTAGGGTCTAGAGTTTGGAGATTACCAATGTCATTGTTTATAAGTTCCATGATGATACACTCCATAGCCTTGCAGACCAAGCTTGTCAGGCTAATGGGGCAGTAGTTCCCGGGGTTCGTGGTGGCTCCCCCTTTGTGGAGTGGGATAACCGTTGCTGTGCGCCATTCAGTGGGCACAAAGCCTGAGGTGAGGCTATGATTGAACATGGTACTTAGGTGGGGTGCCAGTTCGTTCTGTAGTTCATGTAGAACACAGCCTGGGATGTTGTCAGGTCCCATGGATGCTGTATTCTTGGCTTTGGAGAGTGTGTTTTTTACCTGTGCAGCTGTGATTACAGGTACTTTGCATTCTTTCAGTATAGAGATGGGCTCTTTAGGGGATGAGAGAGGGGTAAAGTTAGCACTGAACCTATCTGCCAGGATGTTGGCAATATCAGTTGGTTCTGTATATTTAGTGCCATTGTGCTGTAACTCAGAGCAGATCCGAGTGTTGCCATTGAGATTCTTGACATAGCTATAGAATGCTTTGTGGTTGTCTTTGGAATCAGTGGCGACTTTGTTTTCACAACTAGCTTTGGAGGATTTTATGAGGGATCTCAGCTTCTTACTGAGGCTGACCACGGAGTTCCTCCAATCATGGGATTTTACTCTTTTTTGCAACAGTTTCTTTCTTCTGTTGTAGAGTTTGTTTATAGCAGGGGACCACCAGATTGGCTTCCTTTTTTGGAGGATAGCATCTTGGTTCTGTTTAAGACTGATTTTTAATTAATTGGTTTTAATTGATTTAAATAGGCAAATTATTTTATGACCTTAGAGTCATATGGTATAAATAGTGTTTTTTTTGTTACTGGTGTTATATCTGATGAAGTTCAGGACACAAACGTAATGAGTTGAGACATTTATGTGGATATTGAAGCTGTTTTGGGTTCACTAATAAATTGCTCCTGGTGTGTACCACGACGTGCCTTGGCTGTTTTGGGTTTAGCGACAGGTAACTTTCACAGACCAACATGGGACATGCTGGGGGTGTCACAGGCATCAGCATCCTCCACCAGTTCCTGAATGCTATGCTTCCACTTGCCATTGACCACATATATCTTCCCAGTAGTTCTGAGGAGAGAGCCAGAAATATGCAGTTCTACCATATAGCACAATACCCTGAAGTACTGGGTGCCATAGATTGCACATATATAGAAATGAATGCACCACCTGGGGGACAGGGTAGGCTCTACATTAACAGAAATGACTACCACTCTATCAGCTGCCAAGTTGTGTGTAATGCCAAGGGAATCATCTTGACTTATGACCTAAACTGATATGGAATAAGGTGAAGTCCCAAGACTGGAAAAACTCCGTTATCAGTCTCAACAAAAAGTTGAGATCCCACATCAAATAAGTAAGCAAAAAACACCCTAAAACAGCTGAAGATCGTTCCATAGGCAAGTAAAGCAGCTAAAATAAACAAAATCCTGGCATGAACCACCACAAGCTAAAAACAACGTCCTTATTTATTGACAAAAAAAACAAATAAAATTCACAGGAGCTCTGTTGTGTGATGAGCACTATCGGCTATGCTGCGGTAGCGTTGTCGCCTCACAGTAAGACGTTGTCCTGTTCGATTCTCAGCTAGAGCGTCTTCTGTGTGGAGACATGCGTGAACGGGCGTACCTTCGTTGAAGGTTGTGCGTCAGGGCCGGCAACTCGGCATGTAAAAATCTACTGCCAATCATTAGTGGACCGGAGTTCCGCTGTGGCGACCACTAACTGGGAAAAGCCAAAAGACTCAACATAGGGAATCTCCAAACTCTGGATCCCACACAGTTTGGTTTTGTGAAGGGTAGATCATGCGTGCTGAACCTGGTCAACTTCTCTGAGTCAGTCACGAGAACTTTGGATGAAGGTAAGGTGGTTCATACAGCCTACCTTGATCTGGCCAAGGCCTTTTATACCATTCCCCACTCAGGAATCATAGAAAAACTCACTAATCTAGGCATCAACCCCTATATCACTAGGTGGGTTGCAAACTGGCTCACAGATAGAACTCACAGTGTGAAAGTAGCTGACTCCAAGTCAGATTGCTGACCAGTCATAAGTGGAATCCCACAGGGTTCGGCCCTGGGCCCCCTCCTGTTTGGTATCTACTTCTCTGAAGTCCAGGCCAACACAAAGGGACTCTGGCTGACAAAGTCATCCCTTTAGATAAAAACTCTGTACCCATGAACTACCACATAGGCAGTAGTCTACTTAATGCCGAAAGTGTGATAAGAGACCTTGGGACACAGGTGGACAGTAGTCTCTCCTTTGATAATCACATTGCCACAGTAGTCAGGAAATCCTTCTACGTGGCACACCTCATCACAAAAGGTTTCTCATCCAGGAAAAAAGAGGTCATTGTTCTTCTCTACTCATCACTCATTAGACCCATTATAGAGTACAACTCCCCTTTTGGTATGTACCTCACAAGACATCTACAACAACTGGAAAGGCCACAGACATACTTCACAAAGAGGATTACTGGCCTCAAACAGATGCCCTACTCAGACCATCTAAAAAAACTCCAGCTTTACTCTGTCACATATTGCCTTCTTAGAGGTGATCTCTGCCTAACATACAAAGCTATGTCAAACCCAGAGCTGTTGGACATGCTCCACGTAAAGAAATCCCAATCCCTCTGAGCTACACGCTCTAGGGACCTAAACCTTGTCACCACAATAAGCAGAACATGCTGGGGGATATATTCCTGTCCCAGAGACTTCCCATACTCTGGAACAAACTACCTATCTATATCAAACAAAGCTCCTCATTAGCACTCTTCAAGAAAAACCTTGATGATTGGATGGAAGATAGGAAATTCACCCCGGGGATCACTTATGTGGCTCTGCTGGACTTGGGCACAGGAAAATAATTTTCTTGGGTGGCAAAAGCCAGGGTACCGTTTGGCTAGGCTTATATAGGCCCTAGGGCCAATAGCCTAGTACCTACCTATGAACCTATAAAAACCTAGGCAATAAAAACAGTCATGAACAGAATACATATAACCTCAGCTTAATAAAATTCCTAATCAGCCCAATTACTAACAAGCTGTATAGGTATAGAAGCTATAAACAAGCTAAAATATACTATAAAGGACATGATGTTATAAATATTCAAAAGTCTAAACATATCCAAAATCCTGGGTTAATTATAAACAATCATTGAATGTCAAAAAAATCTTAAAACATAGAGTGAACAAATCTAGTGTAAAAAACATAAATAGTTTTTAAAGAATTTTTCATATATCTGTGTTTGAATCGTATGTTTTAATTCCTTAAAATGCATAACACAAAATCATTTCAAGGGAAATATAAAATGCAATTAGGACCTGGGCCACATGTACATTACACTATAAATCCCACATTATAGTCTAGTTGCCTTTAACTTTAAAACTGGTGCTAAAGAAACATTCTCATTCAGTCCCGGGGCCCTATTGGCCTTCAAAATGACCTGCCAATAGACCTCCCAGTATTCAGTCTTGGCTTCCCATAAACCCCTCTAATATCTAGGGGTATTTCTTCCAATACAAAGAATGGGAATGTAGCTGTGGGGCAGTCAAGGGTGTGCTTGTAAAGTGCATAGTTCCGATTTTTATTGCGTATGTTCATATATCCTTCCCTTTAACAGTCTCTCAGTTTTCCCCACATAAAGGGCTAGACACTTTTTAGCTGTAGCTAGGATTCTAAGGGCTACACATGCCTTTGTCTCCACTGGGATGGGTTCCCTTTGGTTGGATCTGGCTCTGAGTTGAGGACGGCAGAGATTGCAGAGTTCCTGTAGTGTGTCTCTGTCCACCCTGTAGCACTCTACAATTTCCATATCATGTAGATTGTGAAAAGTCAAATGTGGCCTGAAAACTCTTCTCTTTCTCAGCCTAGGCCTATTGCCAGCAGCCTGTAGCACATACAAATGAATTAAAGCAGCAGCAGCCCCCTACCATTCTGTCAATGTAGACTACTTTCTATGGCTGTATTCCAAATATTTTCAAATTCACAGGGAAAACCAACATGGAGTCTACATGTATACTTTATAGCTTGTTGTATAGCTCCACTGTATTATATTGCATAACTAGCATGTAATTCAGCTGCTTATGCTGTAATTAGCATACCACGGTGTTTATCTTGTTTGAACGGGGTGCTAGCCTCTACACAGTGCTTACTGAATCTAGAACTTTCCACTCCTATGTGTGCATCATGCTGCAACCTGCACATTGTGAAAAATGACCATATAAACTTTATTGAATATTTGTTGGGGTATGATTGGATCATCCGATTGTGGTTTTACATTAACCATCTATATGAAACCCATTTTTAACAATTCATATTTGCATTATGAAAGCTCCCACCCTTTAAGGTATAAGAAATGTTTGATCAAGGGACAGTGTGTAAGAGTGGCTAGGGTGACTTTCTCATTATATGAAATGAAAAAGGAAATTCATAAACTTATTTTTATGTTTGTGGATACAGGTTACCCTGGGACTTCACTGTTAATATTGCTGAAGAAGTTTTGTAGGAATGGGGCAAAAAATACACTTTTGGGTCTTGATTTTATAAGCAAGCATGACAGTTCTGCATCTTGTAACCCACAGATAGCAACCTCAAATATGCCTTTTGAAAGAACACTGGTCATCCAATATAACGAAATCTCCAATCAGGTTAAAAGAATTGTGACTAATTATGGGAGCATCAATCCAACCATGTTTGAAATAGTTGGGTCTCACCCTAGATTTGTTTTTAAAACAGCTATGAAATTTAAAATTTACTTGAAAAAGGAAATAGTGGCATGATCCCTGATAGCAATAAAAAAAACTGTAACTATAACAGCACTAGGAGATGTGGTTGCTGAAAGCAGTGCTCATACATTTTTGTGGGTGAAGTATTAAGCCTTGATAATGGCCTTAATACCAAAATTCATTTACAAAAGGGTAATTGCGGGACTTCAGGTGTAGTATATTGCAAAGTGCTCGACTAGTGCTGGTTTCTATGTGGGAAAAACTGAAAGGCCTTTCAAGAAAAGAATTTATGAGCATTATTATGACATTTGGATAAGGAATCCCAATAACATTCTTTTAAACACACATTAACATGTACATCCTTTAAGGATTTCAAATTTGCCATGTTAGAAAATATTGAAATTAACTTGGGGGGGGGGATGGAAAATGAAACTAGAGTACAAGGAACTGTTTTGGCATTTTAGGATGAATGCTTCCTCTTCCCTGATTTGAACGACAATGTATCAATGAAACCCGTGTTAAAACTACGTTCTGCCAAACTCTAATTTTCTGTGGGAACACTAATTATTTATTACTCTCATCCCCTTTTTGATGAACATTTATTACTGTTATGTGCAGATGCTCATATTGTGTGTTTTAAGATATTTACTTTTATAGGAAAAGTAGGGAATGTTATTTATTGTTTTTATGGTTTTCATATATATATTTTTCACGTGTTAGAATGTGCGACTATTCAGTTACTGTTATTACAATTTTAATTCAAGTGATTGTTTACATATACTGAATTTGAAAGAAATAGTTGATCGTGTATATTTGATTTAATGATTAAGAGTATTAATTTTATAACAATGGTACCAGTTTTAATACATTGGCTGTTTAATAATGTGGATCTGTTTCAGCTGCTGATAAAAGAAGCAATGTAAGTTGGTATTCTGATGAAGTCCCAGGTTAGAGATGAAAGTGCTAAATCTTTTTTAGGAATAAACATTTTTGTTTGCACCAGTGACAGTGTGTGACAGTTTTTTTCCTACCTCCAGGGCATTACTTTGTATTTGGTTCTTGGTTTTGTTTAGTACATTCACTTGTTTCTTGTTTAATGTAATAGACATTACATATTTGTCTGTAAAAATCTTGTAGAGACAGAAATCGGGTGGGGAGATTATGATGCTATTACAGTAGTTATGAGTGAGATAGATGGCAGGAATAGCAAGGTATAAATGTATAACCCCCTGAAGGTGATGAGGATGAGGGGTGTGAGAGGAGTGAAGCAGGTTGCAAGTCATAGCCATTGGCAGTTACTATACACAGGCACTTTGCTTCCATAGTTCGCTCCCCTATAACTGCCTGAAAGTATGGCAAAGATAAAAAATGTAAACTTTAAGGTTGAAATTGTAAGTTTTAAAGCCTAAAGTGAAGAAGTGCCACCATGCACACAGCATTTCTGACGAGGTGTATTGTGATCTATTGGTTGTATGTTTTCTTTAATGGGAATTATACTTTTTGCTGGTTTTCATTTATTTACTCTTTGTCAATCAGGTAAGCCCCACTAGGCCAGTGTCCTCTTTTTGGGTGAGATCTGATGTGTTATTCATACTGACTGGGGGGGATTTGGCAAGGGCACCATGGGAATTTCCCCTACTCTTTTTTATTAAGTGTCATGGGCTCTTTTACGTACACCTGAACTACCACTGACTCAGGCAGATGGGATTAATGTTTCATCAAAAGGAGGGCACACTCAGGAGTCAGCAGCCCTCTTATGCCTTACTGCACTGTTACTATTGGAAAAAGTAATCTGTATTAATGCTGAAAGATTATCCTGTCTCTTTGTACTCCTTCTGGGAGGGTAACAAGGGATGGAAAGGATGACAAAATCTGTTTAATTTGTATGAGTCTTCTTATAGCTGAGCACTGGCTTCTGGTCTACATAATGTCCATCAGTAAATCCTAGAAGGTATGTATCTGATGTTGTTCAAATGTCATTTTTGGATTCTTCCACTACTTACTACAGATTTTACTCTGCTCAGACAAGGATGTGAATTTGAGTATAACAGGGTATGGATAATATTTGCTGCCATTTACTGTCTGTCCATCTTCTGTATTTTGTCTGTTGAAGGCAGAAAAGAAGTTGACTCAAATGATTTTGGAAGAATCTGGGAGGCAAGCAATTGAATGATCATGGTCAGTGGGTGGCAGTGGTTCTACTCTTCTTGTAGCCCACTACATCTCAATTCAAGATTAAGGTACTTCTCTCAAAGGAACATCTTTTCCTCTTGTAGTGTCCTGATCTGGGGTATCAGTCTGAGATTAGATAAAATCAATTTACTCTGTTTTTTTTTTTATTTGTTTTGCTCATCTGTCAGAAATGTTCAAATAAGCATTGTTTTTTTGGTTATTTGCTTTTGAGTTAGCAATATCATTTGCTAATAGTTGAAAGGAGTTGATTGCATTGGTGATCTCTTCAATCCTTTGCAACATGGCTTATGCCAAGCCTAATTGTTGTATCACTTTGCTTTATTCAATTTGCATTTGTTTCGTTGTTAATTACATGTCCAGTAGGGTCTTTACATCAGAAGATTGACTGTCATCAGCTAAATAAGAAAAGTAAAAAAACAAAGAAATAATTAGATGTGTTGCTAAGACTGGGTGACATAATTTATACTGATGATGACGGACCTTTATAGTTCCTTCTTTGCAATGCTGCTGCTGTGGAGGATGTAACTTGCACCAAGGACTTGGCTTATCCTTCTAATGATCTTTTTTTTTTTTTGGTAGTTACAATAGAACATTGTTATTAGGGTCCTTCATCTTTACCGATTAATGATTTTTAGGAGGCTATATATCTTCAAGCTCTGGTATCAGAGTACTAGAACACACCTCACTGCCATTTAGGCTAAACTGGGGTGACCACTTTATAAAAAAAATAGATGCCCAAAAAAGAACTGATCGTGTAACAAACTTGAATTTCTATATATTTCTCTTTTAGTGGTGTGTCAGCTAAAAATAAACAAGATTGAGTACTGACCAAAGGGGATGTCATGCAGCCAAAAAAATATTTTCTTGGGAAAACTGGTGCTGTTCAAATAATTAAAAGATAGATAGATAGATAGATAGATAGATAGATAGATAGATAGATAGATAGATAGATGGATAGATAGACATATAGACAGATAGGTAGACAGACATAGATAGATGGCTACACAGATAGATTGATAGATAGATAGACATATAGATAGACAGACAGGCAGACATAGAGACATACAGATATATATCAACAAATAGCACCAGGCTCATGTTTTTCTCTACATGAAAGTTATCATTGAACAGTACTATACGAGAAGACAGAATCTACATATTAAAACATACTGTAGTCTCAGTCTCATAAAGGGTGCAGGTGTGTTTTTATTTTAAGCAATTGTCTTCTGTTTCTCTGTTAACTTCTATGAGTTACGCTAATGAATACTCAATAGAACTGCTCCCATTTGTTCAGTAAACAAAAGCAGTTTAGTGGAGAAAGGACAGTATAAAGATGATGCTGTTTTTCATGGTACATAGTCATAGCAATGATGGTAATGATATTAATTAATCAGTACTCCATAATGCAATTACTTTGTGCATCTAAATACTTCATGACTAATATGAATAAGAAACACCGGCTTATACATGATTGTCAGACTAAAAGGTTGTCTAAGTAAGTAGCCTCCCTTTCTCTGTGCTGTATTCAAATCCCAATTAAAGTGAACCTCAGCTCATGAAAGGAAAAAAAAATGTGCTCCTTGGAACATTCAACTGCTTTAGGTTCTTGATATTTCTATAAATCAGACAGAGATTTCAGGGTGGAATACCAGGTCCTAATAGATAAGTGAAAAAGGGTGATGGTTACTGAAACCCAGGCACCAGGCAGTTACAAAGTATAATCCAAACATTCTTTCTTCACTATAGTTCACTTGCTCTCTCTGGAAATATTTCTGTTATCTTGGCATTCAGCTGTATTGGCTGTATCATGTAAGATAAGGTGAAACAAACTACAAACAAGATCCATAAAAGGACCCATGAGCCAAATAACCTCCTTTACATCAGAGATAGGCTATCAGTATCTGTTTTATATTCTTTTACTGTCATACTGAGTAAGAAATATTTAGAGAACCTGCACTATTGCCTGCTGCAACTTTTCAGAATTTCACCTGCGGTGTTAATGTCACACTCTGCCACACTCCCAAGCCTTCTGTCTTCTTGCTAGTATATTAGGTACTCTAGCAGGAAGTATAGAATTAAAGGTCTTTGCCAAATACAGAGATAAAAGCTTATTGGATAATCTAAGTCCATAGCCATACTTACATGCTCATAAAACCAGCCTGAGTGATCAAGAGTGACTCCTACTGTCCAATCCTTGTCGATTAATGTAACCTATTTTTCTTGTATAGCCTATTTCGGGTAGATGCATTCTCTCAAATAATTTCTGCAGGATCCTGGTTCTGCCATTAGACAGTAAATTAACAGTGCTGTTTCCAGGATAGTTTTTATAATAATCTCTTCCCTTTTTTATGATTTGGTTAGGAGGCCCCATTTGAAGGCGAAGTGAAACAAGGTATTTATGGGGCCAGTAAGAGAGGCCTTGATTTTATTTAGAAATTACCTAGGAAACAGATTAGACTCTGCATGGGGCAGTACAGTTTCTGTATTTTTTTTCCATTCAGAAGCTGTTGGAAGTACTCCTTCCATCTGAATTGGTAAACAGATTACTGTTGGCGTCCCATATGATCTAAAGATCTTATTAAGATCTTTAGTGGATATCACAGTATACAATCTCATGAATGAAGAGAAGCGTGTCCCAGATTGCATGAACTGTATAAACAATACATAGTGAATAATGAAAATATGAGCTAAATGTTTTGCTGCTCAGTGTCCACAATATACCAATTAATATTATATTTATAAATTGTGGTAATGGTATTCCAGTCTTTCAAACTCTTAGTATAGTATATATTTTTTGTTTACTGTGATCCATTTTAAAAACTAGATGGAATTCATGGAAGGCCTTGAACTATTAATACAGGTTTCAGCCTTCTGTCAGGTGATCAGTTTGTTTTAAAATAGCTAGAGGTATGATATTTTGGTAGCTCTCTTTTCTGAAGCATATATCCTATTTTAGTAGGTTAAAAAGGAAAAGCAGAAGAGATAAATGTGTGTGAGAAGGAGTGGAAATAAAGAGGACTAGACTAATATATGAACAGTATCAGCAGGATATGCAGTCAATTTTAGATATTAAAATCCAGTAAAATCATGTGTCAGACATGGGCAAACTTGTCCCCTATATAGCCTACCTATAGCTTGACACATTGACAGTTAAAATGCTTGTCTTGGGTATTTTTTACAATTTTCCAGATTCCTGCATAACTAATTGTGGCAATGCATTCCATTTGTAAACAAACTTTTTTATGAACCAGCTATTAGTTCTATTATTTTTGCATGGGATTCTCAAAGTTTGAAAGTCTTATGTTTTTAATGTTTTCTTAATCCAAAACTTTCCCATAAGAAGGGGTTGATCTGTGATTTAAACATTTGAATAAGACCTTCCCAGTATGATATAGACTATAATTCCAACTTTTCAAGCCTTTCCTTATAATTTAGTGAATTATAACCCTATACTAAGTTATGAATTTATACTCTAGATTTTCCATTTTTTTATTCTATTTCTTGGTAAAATGATATCAGTAGAAGATGTAATGCTCCACTCTCGGATTAATTAAAGAGACCAATATAATTTTGATACATCTTCTTTTATTTACTTTCTGTACCTTCTTAAATACCCTGTCGTCTTATTGCCCTTGGCCAACACCACAACCTTGCCCTTTTCCCCACCACAGTGCAATCTTGGAGTTGGTGTATATAGTTGGGAGAGGTGTGGGGGGTTGTGGGAAGTGTGGTGGGCGTAGCCCCCCACTTGGGTGGGTTTGATTTTGTGTGGTTTGTGTTCCAGTGTGCCTTTGGCCAAATGGTTCATTACCCTGGGAAAGATTTTGTCGATCGCTGAAATGACTTTTGACATATAGTGGTTGATGAATAAAGGTTTGATGAATTCCGCATTCGATTAAGTGATATAGACCCCTATATCCATATGCTCAGTATGGCTTACTTTTCATCTACTAGAATTCCAAACTCCTTATATATTTCACTTTCTCCTTTTCACTGATGTTGTGCACATAAACCTCTTTTATTAACTGGATACGTTTTTTTCTCATATATTTTCATGTTGTTTTCTATGGCCACAAATAAAAATTTGGTATGCAAGTTTGCATTATAATGGTACCCTCACCATTGTATTGCATATAGGCAGAAGAATATTGTAATGGAACATTAACATCACTCAGATATAAGCATGACAAGCAAGGGCCCAAAACTGCACACTTCTGCATAGCACCTCAACCACATCCTTAGTCTCCCATTAGATTAGTAAACACAATTTTCCATGTTCAGGAACTAAGCCTCTGTCTAGTCCATATAATCGGGGGTGAGGTGGAGTTGATATGACTAAATTGTTCAGTTTATTAATTAGCAGTGTATGGTACATCCTATCCCATGCAGATGTAAAATCCGTAAACATTAGCATTAGTCTTTATGTTCTGTTGCACTGTTTTACCATGTTGTAGGTTCATAGGTTCATACTAGGCTATCTGCCCGAGGGCATTTATAAGCCTAGCCCATAGTTTTGTGGCTTACGCCACCCCTTTAGTTTGGAGAAACTATGCCCATTATTTTGCTGTGCCTCTGTCGAGCAGTGACACTGAGGTAACCCCTGGGGTGTATCTGCGATCTCCCATCCATTGGTCAAGATTCCTCTTGAACAAGGCCAGTGAGGTGCTCTGCCTCACATAAACCGGGATTTTGTTCCACAGCATAGGGAGTCTTTGGGTGATGAATCTATCCCTCCAGCACGTCCTATTATTAACCGTGTCCAGGTTTAAGTCTCCCGCCCTTGTGGCTCTGATGGATCTAGATTTTTTGAGATGAAGCATGTTCATCAAATCTGGGTTTGACATGCTACATGCTTCTACTTACCTATCCTTTTCTTAAGTATGCTGTTTTATGTTATAGACTCCAATTTTCCTATGTCTTTCATGAGATAATTTAAAACTAGCACTTCCGTTACTACAGATGCAAGTAAGTACATAAAATAAATGGGTCTATATTACAAGACCGAAAAATCAGAACCGAGAACGTTTAAACATCGAAAGAACCAGAACCTCAAACTTGCTATTGTGGGGGGCTGTGCCCCCCACACCCCACACTAAATATATATTCCAACTCAGAGATCGCACTACAGTGAGAAAAGGGCAAATATTCTAATATTCACTGTACCTCGACCTGACAGAAAGCACTTCGAGGTCTGGTCTTTTCAATGTTGTCAGCATTTGCTATTCAGATCTTTCGGTCTTCTGATATAAACCCAAAATAAATAATAAGCATCTTTTATGAAATGTTGTAGTAGATCACTGCCTAACATTCATTTATCTGTCTTATGTCATGTATTTCATCTTTTGCACAAACATGTGCATCCATGAGTAAGCTAGAGTTGTCAACAAGTATGCACCCTTTTAGTGACACAAGTTTTTAATACATGAATTCACCCAGGCAGTTATATTAACAATTACCTAGTCAGATGTTCTATACATGATTTCAGTGTAGATGGGTTTAACACCCCTGTCAGAAATCATTCTTTGTAGTTTTGTAATTTCTTTTACCACACTAGAAGGTTTTTTCAGTGTGATGTCATTTATCCACATAAGAACAATTATGCTTTCATACTTTTCTTTCTTCTTTTAGTCTTACTCAGTATCTCTCCAATATCCATAGTTTTACTTCCTGGAAGACAAATCCTTATCCTATTTATGTTGTTTTCCTTGCAAGTATGAGTGCACTCCCTTAGTATCAAATCTGATATCAGAAGGATGTTTCTTTCGCTTGTTTGTAAGGTGATCATTAGCTTGTCATCATCATCACAATTATCATCATCATCAGCCCTTCTTTTTTTCCCATATCTTCTAATGGAGATATGGGTGTCGTATCAACTATTGTAATCTCTCTCTCTCGATTCTTCTTCGAAAATCATGTCTGTCTGTTGCAGGTGTTGTCTCATGCATCCTTTTCTGCTCTTGGCTGGATGCATTTTCCTTCTTCCAGTCTTTTCCAAATATTGTTCACCAAATCATCTTATGGTATTCTGCACATGTAACTCAGCCACCATAATCTGTTCTGCTTGACCTTCCATGCAATTGGGTTTGCTGCTTTGGTTTCTGCTCTTTATGCCCTCATTTCTTCATCTGTGCCACAGTGTGCATCCTACCACCCATGTCAGGTACATCTTTTCCACCATCTCATGCTTCCTCAGCTGCTGTGCCTTCACTGCCCAGATGTCTGTGTCATGCAGATGCACTGGCCACACCACTGTTTTGTACATCTTATTTTTAGCTTCTTTGGCATTCTTCTGTCATACACCACTCCTGGCACTCTGTGACATTTTGCTGTGGCCCCTCTGATTCTAGCTTTGACCTTCTCATTCAGACTTCCTTCTCATCAATTAGCCCTGTTAGGTACTTGAAGCTGTTACTTGGTTCTACTATTTTCTGTTCTATCTCAATTTTCAGCTTATTCTAATTTCTCCCATTTGCTGCTATGAGAACTGAATTGTCTGCACAAAGTTTTGCCCCACATGCCTTCAGTTTTGCATTACAGTCCACTATCATTTCCTGTTCAGAGTAAGCTTGTAATGCCAGATCATTTCATAAAATAGCTTTGTTGAATCTTCCCACCAACCTGTTTGTTAATGTAGTCCATCACCAGTATGAACAGCAGTGGGCTCAGAAGAGGACAGTGATGTACCCCCACTCCTACTGGGACTCCATCAGTGGGCCTAAATACAGTTAGTATTTGTGCATTGGGATCTTGTAATTCTGTCAATGCATCAGGGACTTTGAGCCATCATAAGATTGCCCAAAATAAGCATTCCTGGACCCTGACATATGCTTTCTCCAAGTATAGGAATGTCCGGTTGGACTCTTTCCTCATTTTCATCTTCCTCTCCACTATTTATATGTTTCATTGCAAACATTTGGTCAGTTGTGCTGCATCATGATCAGAATCTGAGCTGCTCATCTCCCATCTTACATGTTGCTATTCCACTGATCCATTTATAAATTGCCCTCTCCAGAACTTTCATGAATTGTGACAGGAGCATGCTACATCTGCAATGGCTGCAGTTGTGGATATCCCCTTAGTTCTTGTACATTGTCACCAGAATACCTATTTCCAGTTACCTGGAATACACCATTGTCTCCATGCTACAACGAGTGTCCTCAGGAGCCCTGTCTCCCCAACTCACCCAACATATTGATAATGTCTGCTATGATTCCTGTGTGCCTGCTGCTTCCCCTGACTTTGTTTTCCTTGCTGCTATTCTAACTTCTTCTACGATGAGTTCTTTTTCCTCTTTCATTGTTGGCTGTGCATGAGACAGTATAGCTTATGTGGAGTTTTCTTAAGAAGCTTCTGAAAGTGCTCGTTCAATCTACCTTTGATGTTCTGTGGAGTGGTGAGCAGGTTGTTCTTGGCATCCATTACAAAGAGTGTCTAATAGACTATCTTCTTTATCTTTCTGTCTTTGCCTTACAACCTGATAGAGTTTCTTTGTTCCATCTGCTGAAGTAGCTTGTGCTACATGTTTAGTTTGTCAATTGTAATAAAAGATGTATCCAATGACTCTGTTATTCCTTTCTGAACATGTTTTTTAAATATATTTTTATAGCTTTCTTCACCGTCTCATGAATATAGTCTTTCTTTTCCCCCCAAGTAGTTTTTATTTGGTTTAGTACCTCCCTTCTTCGTAGACGTACTCATTTTTTCATGTATTGCACTATAACATCTTTCACGTCTTTCCTCTGAGATCCAGTTGTGACTATTATCACATAGTTCTGTCTTTACTTTTGAAATGGAAAATATTGTATATTCTTTCTCATTCCATTTCTCATTACATGTACTCAATTTGCTGATTATCTCCTTATTGCTTATCCTTTTTTTATTTTTTTGCTTTTTTTTCTAATGCAGAATGTTTTACAAACAATTTTTTTGCTTTTATTTTAATATAATATATTTAATTTTTTCTTTCTCTTTTTATATAATTCTAGAGTTCTAGTACACCTAATTTCACTTGTGGTACTTATTACAAACAGATCCATCACAGAGGCTGAGCTTGGAAAACCTGGGAACATAATCCTTCCAACACCAGCCTCCATCAAACATATCTAGACTTTAGAAAGTAAACTAGAGTCACCTTCAACTCAGCTAAAGCCATCAATCTAAAGCAAAATCAAAATGATCTCTCTATCTCTACTAAACAATTTTGGAAAGAAGTAAAAGACTGTCAGGCACTTTACTTGCCACCCCTCACACTTCAACGAACACCTTCTCCAAGAGAACTCCTTCTTTGAGAAAATTTACTGCCAATTTTTAACTCCCAAAGCAGCCTGTATCCCTCAGCATTCTCAGGAGGTAAGTCCTATTGAACTGTACCCTTTAGCATCCTACTGTCCCAAATTCTATTTCAGGGAAATGTCCATTAAAAAGGCTAAGAATCTGCTGCTAGAATGGCAGCTGTGAACATAGTCAAACCACGTACCTTTATTTACAATCTCTCCTTGACTACTAGAACATTCCATAAAACTCTTAAACACACCAACATTCTACCCCTGCCAAAAAACCCTCTCCCACTGACTGCAAAGACTTTATGCCATCTTAAATCTGTGTCTTCTCTCCAAAATATGTGAAATGATCCCATAAAAAGAAATATTTGAATACATCAATAGCTATGGCCTCCTAGAAAAGCCTTTAGCACAATGACTGCTTTAAAAACTACTGCTGATGCTATATATTCCAGCATGAACAACATCTTTATCATAGAAGGAATATTTATTGCTCTGACAAGGGTTTTTGAGACAGTCAGCCATTCACTCATTTTCAACAAACTTCACAAATTCAGCTGTGTTCAGAACACCGTATCTTGGTTCAATACTCACTCAAAGCACAGGTCCTTTCAGGTTTACTCGAAAAATATTTTCCCAACATAGAAATACTCAGTACTGGTATTTCTTAAGGTTCAGTCCTTGGGCCTCTATTCTCATTTCTACATATTAATGACATAACATGAGACAGTTCCTCTTCAAATCTCATTAGGTATGCAGATATCTTACTCGATGAATATGGCAGAACTTCATCCTCCCTTCATGACAAACTTTAGCCAAGCTTTTCCGGAACTTGCAATTGTGTCCTTAAAAAACACCTATTAATAAAGCAAATCAAAGGTATTATCACAGTATTCTAAATACCCCAGAAAATGTAATCACTTCACACCATAAACAAAATGGACAGCAAGAATAACTTGTTACCCAATGTCATTGAACAGAAACACTTAGCCATGATTTTAGATCCTTCCATAGCCTTTACAAGGCATAATGAGAATGTGAACAAAACAAGGTCACAGGTGAAAATTTGCTATGAAAACTCTCTCCTGTTATTCCCCAATGCAGGTAAAGAAATTGTTAGGAACATTCTCATCCCAGAACTTGAATGCAGCCTTCCCCCTCATCTTCCTTCTGATCATTACAAATACCCAGATGCTTCAAGCAACAGAAAATAACATTTTAAAATTTGTTCTACTAGCAGCAACAAATTTTCATCACTGAGAACTTCTAAAGGCTTCCTGCTATCTACAAGTGTGCAGCTGAGCCACCTTTCCCCTCAGTATTGATTATGACTACTGATACTTTGACAGTGCCCTCCATTGATCTCAAGACTGACAATAAAGGATTAAACCTACTGTCTCTGTCAGGGAAATACAGGTTAGTACAATGGCCCTTGTCAGACCTACATTCATCCTAGCCATAGCTAAAAAGCATTTAACAAACTAAGACCCTCCACTTAGAACCATATCCCCTCCAACGTTAGGAATCATTCCACGTTAGACATTTTTTTGGGACAATTCCAAAAGAACATCTTGCAAAACAATCAACTTGGATATACTTTAGAGATGCTGGATAATTATGCAGTTAGTGTCTCTTAGCCAAATTGTAAAGGAAATATTTGTATTTTTATAACATTAATGTATGTGTATATTACAAAACCCTCTTGTGTATTATGACACTGTACTTTTACCAAGCCATATCAGTCCCTTGTATATACTGCATTCTATTACTTGTCTCTCAAGCTCTCAAACCTCATGAACTCATTATCAGGAGTTAGTATGCTGCTCACGTCAGATAAGTTGCTTTAAATCCCACTCGTGCATGGGAAGGTAGTTCAGAATGGTTATTCTACATGTGGCCAATGAGCAGGGATGCTAATTTTTCATTTCTCAAGTATATACAAAATTAAAAGAGTTTCTAGGTACAGAACAGACAATAAAGCAATATGACAGTATTATATGCAATAAATATTAGAAGAAATACAGGTTGCAGTGAATGGGTATTCTTGTCTAAAATGCCAAATCCCATGACCATCTCAGGTTTATCCAACACTCACTCTAATCTAAATGTGGGATGTACCATTCATTTCTTGGAAAAATGAACATTAGTGCCCTTGCCAATGAGTAATGGGTTAACCATTCTCTGTCTGATTTTATTTCGCTGGGTTATATTTTCCTGATAATATTTGCTGCAAATCCATGAAATTCATTTAATTAAAATGATCCTTTTGCTGATCCCTTGTCACTTCAGTCTAATTTGGCTTCCATATCACCTTCTGTCATCTTGTATGTGATTCACTAAGATTTCAAACATTTGTCAACTGTCCTCTTCCTTTCAGTTAAATGCTAGAATAAGACCTACAGTTATAGAGGACATGCATCTGAGGGCTACCATGTTAGAACTGCACTTTTTTTTACATTTTATACTTGAAATCAGCATGAATGTGTTAATCCCTGCATTGGGCTAAATGTAAAGATTGCTCTAGTTCAGAGGGAAATAAATGTGGCTATTTTTTGTCTTGTTTGTTTTAACTAGCAGACATCTACTTTTTTATCATTTGGGGTGTTACCTTATTTTAGCAGTTTGATTTATGGCAATTTTACACATGCATGAGCAATCCACTTGCAATACTTCCTTTTTTTTTTTAATTTCTCCAAGACTTCTGGGTTACTAATGCCATGATGGGAATGGACCCCATTCCTAGGTCAAAGTATGATTAAAGTTCATGGAATTAGTATTGTTTCAATATTTAATGTTAGACAAAAGTGCTCTTTGCAGCACCCGCAATGTGCTAGGAATTGACTCCTTCAGTTAATAGGGAGTTACATGTATTGATAATATATCCAGATATGACTATAAATTCTTTTTTATGAGACTCGTTGCTCTTACTATGATTGGAACTGTCTGGGTATCCTTCTTCTACACTGCCCTTGTTTCTGCCTGCAAATCTTGGTATTTTATGACTTTGTGTCTCTTCGTACATAAGACACTGTAATCTCTGGGAGTAACAATTTAAATGATCAATGCTACTTTTGTCTTCTTTTCCCATACTACTACATCTAGTTTTCTCATATCTATTTTTTTGAACCGTTGGTAATGGGTAATCCCATATGATATAAACTTCATTATTTTCCATAATGCTTTGTGGTTCATGTATCCAATGTTTCTCAGTACTTCAATATTACAATGTCTGCAAAATTCCCAATTCAACAGTCTTGGCACATCATTATTATAGCTTTCAGTATACAGTCCTTCTGACATTAGTGTATCACACCCAGCAACAAGATGTGTGACATTTTCCAATTCTGTTTTATAAAACCTACATTTGTCTGTTTTTCTGACATGCTCAATGGACTTTGTAAACCAATGTGTACATAGTCCACTATCCTGGACTGCCAATATTAATCTTTCGGCTTTTGGTTTAAATTCACCTCTCATTAACCATTTCTACTTTAAATCCTGATTGACATGAACTTGTTCCAAGAATTTTCTGTACTTGCAACTATATTTATGCATTTTCCACATTTCTTGCCTTCTCATCTGATTGTTCACCTTTTATTCTTTCTTTTGTTTTTTTTTTTTTTTTTTGGCATATTCAGTTGCTGCCTGATTTTTATCTACTTCTGGTTTGATTTCTATTCTCGCTTGACACTGATATGCTTCTGCTGAACTTAGCAGGGAAGTCATCTTAAACTTCTTTTCCTCATGTTTTAAAACTTTCTCCATATTTGGATCTTGTGAGATCAGCAAATATGTATGCAGTCCTACAATTGCAGATCTATACATGTAATCAGTTTTGAGAAGGCCCATGTCTCCTTCAGAATGGGGAATATATAATCCTGCCCTACACAAATTTTTATAAATAATTTGATAAGCATGAAACAATTTTCTTGTTTTCCTCTTCAACTGATTCAATACCTTTTGGAGCCAGTCACCCCAAAACTGTAAGTTAGAACAGGAAGAACAAATCTGGTTTATAGCATGGGCTTTGTTCCTCAATGTTAGAGCTGTTTTCAGTACTAATTTTAGTCTTCTAAAATATTGCTTCCTAAGTTTTATTCACATTTGTTCATATTTTATTGTTGATCCTTCATCAATTACCAAATATTTATGCATTCTCTCTTCCTAAAGTTCTTTTATATCATGTTTATTTATTTATTTATTGACATTCGTTGACAAAGAAAGTCCACTGGTTCCATTGACCCATTTTCAGTGGAGGCCTGGGGAGAAAAGCTCCATACAATCACAGAAATTTTTACATAACATCAGCTTAAATTTGAAAGTCAAGAAAGTTTTTACATAATATAAATTAAAGTAAATATACAAAGACATACATATTATAGAGGTATACAATACAAGAAAATAAACCCAGTGTGTTAAATCTTTAGTAATTCTGTTTGTATATTCTCATAAGTAAGAATAATGTTTAATCAATTCTGTTTATTCAGCCACAGAAATAAAAAAAAGCAAGAGAGGTTGGATTGGAAGGCAGATAGTGTAAATTGAAACTATATTAAGTTAGTAAACATATTTGTAGTGTATAGTGGCCAAAACATTTAAGGTGGTTTAATCATATGACTACAAGAACAAACAAGGTTACTGAGATAGTGCCCTTTTAGTCCAAATTTAAATGCTTTTAAAGAGTCTAGTTGGGTAATAGAGAGAGGGAGTGCACATTCCTGTCCCAAACTGATGTTTTCTTGGTGCTACAGCTTTCCTGCCTTAAAGGTTGTTTTTGCACATTTATCAAGACCAGATGACATTCTTATATCATTTGAGAAAATTTTGACCACTTACAGTTGTGATTTCAGTTCCTCGTCTAATGAACTACACAGTTTTAAATCATCCACAAAGAGAAGATAAGTCTTTATACTTTCTTTTTTTTCTGGGAGCCAAATTATAACCATCACATAATCTATTAAATAGACAGCTTAATGGGTTAAGGGCAAGACAAAAGAGCAGTAGTGACAAAAGAGTCACCTTGGAATGTCCCCCTTTAAATTTTTATCCCTAGGATAATAATTTGTCCTTTATCATGGCTTAGCAGCAAAGTGGTTTGACACTGTTTCATGGTCACTGTAATGTAATTGATTGATGTAGCATGTATCATATACATTTGTAAGCACTCTTTTATCCATGAATGTGGGATGCTGTCAAATGCCTTTTTGTAGTCTGTCCATACCATACTTAAATTCTTCCCCATTTTACAATTCTGCATTATGAATTTATTTAACAACAAATGATATGAATGTATTTTGTTACCCTTTTTGTGCTATTGCCATGATTGAGTTATCTTCTAAATGACTATAAACTCTGCCAAACCAATTTCAGCATATAGTTTATACATTGTTGGAAGTCAAATTATTGGTCTATAGTTTTTAGGATATCTTGTAGGTTCACTCTTAAGGAGGAGTATCATTTTTCCTGTTGTTAACCAGTTTGGCATCTATTCTAGGTGTACATATAGATATTTCTTACCCATGGTTAAATCTTCATATAAAGATGTTAATACTTTTAGCCATAAGTTAGGTTCTGCATCTGGGCCTGGGATTTTCCAATTAGTAGCTTTTCCTAATTTTATTTCAATTTTTCTGGCTATTACTTCATCCTATGTTATATCCTGTACATTTGAACTTCTTATTCTTTCTTTCACTTCTTCTAGCCATTCAGCATCTTTGTTATGTTCCGCATAGATATTTCTCCAAAATGAGCCTACTTCTTCTTTTTTTTTGGTGGTGTTTGTTTTGCCTTGTTTTCGCAATTCTCTAAAAAAACTTTTTTGGATCATCAATAAATTGCTTATTTTGTAGTTTTCTTTTATATTTATCTGCATATCTTCTAAGTTTTTCTGTCTGTGTTGACGTCTTTAGATTATTGTTTACAATAGTGTATGACAGATCATTGTCTGTTCTGATACTACACATTTCTTTATTCATGTCTAACTTTCTGAGTATTTTTTGATCTGCTCCCTCTTCTGTACTCTTCTAACAGCGATAATTCTTATCTTACTTACTTTATTGTCTTCTTTATTTGATACATCCATGGTGGCATTTGATTTCTCCACTTCCTTTCCTTGCTGCCTGTATTTTGTGGTAAGATTTTTATCTGTTATTAATTTAGCTGCACAGTAATATATCCTATTTACTTCTGTTATATCACATGAATTTCTACAAACAGTCTTGATTACTGTGTTCATTTGTTTTAAGAAACTTCTAACATTTTGGGTCTTATTGACTTTCTGTAGTCTATTTCTTTCATTGATCTTAATATGTCTGCCCATCTCTATTAAATTAAGCAATTCTTCCCTTACATCATTTTCTTCTAAACTAAGGGGACATTCTGTGTTTTCTGTTTCTGCAGGCATTCTACAGAAAGTTCTAGAAAATCTCCTGTGCTATATTCTCTTCAGCTTCACCCTGTGTCATCCATTGCTCTTTCATATGGGAACTCACTGGTCTATCACTTCACAACATTGACTGTGTCAGAGTTGCTGCAGCTTCCTGTTCCTTCCCTTTCTGTGCAATTCCAGCTGAACTTTTGTGCTGGTTTCCTACTGAAGGCTCCAAAGTATCTTCATATGGCAACTGATCAGATGCTTCCCACTCCAGTGGTTTCTCCAGACAGGTTGACAGACGAGAACAGAAAGGACTCCCAGTGGACTGTGATGTTTGCAGATGACATTGTGATTTGTAGTGAGAGTAGGAAACAGGTTAAGGAGACCCTGGAGAGGTGGAGATATGCTCTGGAGAGGAGAAGAATGAAGGTCAGCAGGACTAAGACAGAATATATGTTTGTGAATGAGGGGGAGGACAGAGGAATGGTGAGGATTCAGGGAGTAGAGCTGCCAAAGGTGGATAAGTTTAAATATTTGGGATCAGCAGTTCAGAGTTATGGTGAGTACAGAAGAGAGGTGAAGAAGAGAGTTCAGGCAGGGTGGAGTGGGTGGAGAAGAGTGTTAGGGGTGATTTATGACAGATGGGTACCAGTAAGAGTGAAAGGGAAGGTCTACCAGATGATAATGAGACCAGCTATATTATATGGGTTGGAGATGTTGACACTGACAAAAAGACAGGCGTCAGAACTGGAGGTGGCAGAGTTAAAGATGTTAAGATTTGCATTGGGTGTGACAAGGATGGACAGGATTAGAAATGAGTATATTAGACAGTTAGCTCAAGTTGGACAGTTTGGAGATAAAACCAGAGAGGCGAGATTGCATTGGTTTGGACATGTGCTGAGGAAGGATACTGGGTATATTGGGAGAAGGATGCTAAAGGTGGAACTGCCATTTAACAGGAAAAGTGGAAAGCCTAAAATAAGGTTTATGGATGTGGTGAGGGAGAACATGCAGGTGGTTAGTGTGACAGAACAAGATGCAGAGGGCAGGAAGAAAGAGAAACTGATGATCCACTGTGGCGACCCCTAAAGGGAGCAGGCAAAAGAAAAAGAAGGTTATTATATCATGCTGTTATGTTATCAGAGTTAGATTTTCTGCACTAAATCCTTCATTTTGCAGGGAATCCATAACTTCAGTTTTTATTTCTTTAACTTATCCATTACTAATCCCCTTTTATTTACTCCTTTATTTTCTTAATTTTTGCACTGTAAAATTTTCCATATCTCGATATCTTTGCCTGTTTTCTCTTCAAGTATCTTTGGTGCTGCTTTTTTGTATTGATTAGTTTTGTTTTCTCCTTTGCATAAAAATTGCACCATATTAAATCTCTTTTTCTTTCCCATGTCCATAGTTCTTCTTTGGATGTCTCCCACTCTTCATGTTTCTCCTTACTTGCACATTGTTCCATCATGCTGTGACATAACCTGTGTTAGACTTTCTACACAAAATCCTTCACTTCACAGGTATTCCATAAATTCAACTTCTATTTTTTTTAACTTTTACTTAACTATTCTTCTGTTCTATGTCTGATCTTGTTTTTTACATTGTGAAATTTTTCATATCTGGGTGCCTTTGCCTGTATATCTCCTTGAATATCTTTGGAGCTACTTTTTATATAAATTAATGTATTTTTCTCATTTGCACAAATATGGCACCATATCAGATCTCTCTTTCTTTACCATGTCCATATTTCTTTTTTATATCTTTTGAAAATCTCTAAATTTTGTTCTTTATATTTTCACACTTTCTCAATCGCTTCTTTTTCCAAATGGCCAAAGGTTTCTTGGCCTATATAATATTTTTCACGATCTGTTGTATTAATGAACACAAATTTGCATTTGAAACTTTTGACAGTTTTTCTTGTGCAAGTATTTTTCTTTCCTCTAATTTCTCTCTTAATTTTTTTTTTTTTTTTGTATATCTTCTGTCTGGAAATTTCGGGCTTGTTGGATAATAGTAGCAATACAAAATTTCTTTTTTGTCCTCAGTAGTCCACTCTATCATCCTTAGGGCTCTTTTTTGGCCTGTCACTTTTGTTTTATTTTTGTGGACTACTACTTGTGGTAAGAGGTTGGAGATGTTACATCCATCAGTGATTTACTGATAACAAAGTTACCTTATCTGCATTAAGTTTATAAATAAATGTTTTGCTATACTGTTGAGCAATTTTTAAGAATTATGGGTATTGATTCTCTAGGATTACATAGAAGTAGTAATGTGTTATCAGCAAATGAAGTTATATTTACTTTCATTTTACCACAGGTGATCCCCCAATGATTCAATCTTGTGAAAGAAAGGTTCTAAGCAGTGGACATGTGATGGGATGCCCTTGTCTCATTCTAGGTACAGATGTAATTGGAGTGGTGGTTTCCAATTTATTGTAGGGCATACTGATGTAGAGTCATATAAGACTTTTATGGCTTTGGTATAGCATTCAGAAATGCAAATTTATAACGGATTGAAACAAAAGGGTATATATATATGTGTGTGTGTGTGGTCAAAGGCTTTACTGGTGTCTAACATGAAAGAGTAATTTGAGGTGTTGAATGAAGAGAATGAGAGAGAGAGAAGGTTGGATGATGTGAGGATAGTGAATCGTGGAGTGCATTGGATTAACAAGGAGGAAGTAAGGATAGCTATGAAGAGGATGAAAAATGGAAAGGCTGTTGGTCCAGATGACATACCTGTGGAAGCTTGGAGGTGTTTAGGTGAAATGGCAGTGGAGTTTCTAACCAGATTGTTTAATGAAATCTTGGAATGTGAGAGGATGCCTGAGGAATGGAGAAAAAGTGTTTTGGTACCGATGTTTAAGAATACGGGTGATGTGCAGAGCTATAGTAACTACAGAGGGATTAAATTGATCAGTCACAGCATGAAGTTATGGGAAAGAGCAGTGGAAGCTAGGTTAGGAAGGGACGTGATGATTAGTGATCAGCAGTATGGTTTCATGCTGGGAAGGAGCACTACAGATGCAATGTTTGCTCTGAGAGTGTTGATGGAGAAGTACAGAGAAGGTCAGAAGGAGTTGTATTGTGTTTTTGTAGACTTAGAGAAAGCATATGACAGGGTGCCTAGAGAGGAGTTGTGGTATTGTATGAGGAAGTCGGGAGTGTCAGAGAAGTATGTAAGAGTGGTACAGGATATGTATGAGGGTAGTGTGACAGAGGTGAGGTCTGCAGTAAGAGTGATGGATGCGTTTAAGGTGGAGGTGGGATTACATCAAGGATCATCTCTGAGCCCTTTCTTATTTGCAATGGTGATGGACAGATTGACAGATGAGATCAGACAGGAGTCCCTGTGGACTATGATGTTTGCAGATGACATTGTGATCTGTAGTGAGAGTAGGGAACAGGTGGTGGAGACCCTGGAGAGATGGAGATATGCTCTAGAGAGAAGGGGAATGAAGGTCAGCAGGACTAAGACAGAATATATGTGTGCAAATGAGAGGGAGGATAGAGGAATGGTGAGGATGCAAGGAGTAGAGGTGGTGAAGATGGATGAGTTTAAATATTTGGGATCAATAGTTCAGAGTAACGGTGAGTGTGGAAGAGAGGTGAAGAAGAGAGTACAGGCAGGATGGATTGGGTGGAGAAGAGTGTCAGGAGTGATTTGTGACAGACGCGTACCAGTAAGACTGAAAGGGAAGGTCTACAAGAGGGTAGTGAGACCTGCTATGATATATGGGTTGGAGACAGTGATATTGACAAAAAGGCAGGAGTTAGAGCTGGATGTGGCAGAGTTAAAGATGTTAA
Organism: Protopterus annectens; assembly: GCF_019279795.1. Classification (NCBI taxonomy): domain Eukaryota; kingdom Metazoa; phylum Chordata; order Ceratodontiformes; family Protopteridae; genus Protopterus; species Protopterus annectens. The sequence goes on from NC_056727.1 coordinate 327,108,579, forward strand.
GATTTCCACTGGGTGTGATGAGGGTGGACAGGATTAGGAATAAGTGTATTAGAGGGTCAGCACAGGTTGGAAGGTTTGGAGACAAAGCCAGAGAGGCAAGATTACGTTGGTTTGGACATGGGCTGAGGAGGGATGCTGAGTATATTGGGAAAAAGATGCTAAGGATGAAGCTACCAGGTAACAGGAAAAGAGGAAGGCCTAAGATAAGGTTTATGGATGTGGTGAGAGAAGACATGCAGGTGGTTGGTGTGACAGAGCAAGATGCAGAGGACAGGAAGAAATGGAAACAGATGATCCACCTTAGCGACCCCTAATGGGAACAGCCGAAAGAAGATGATGATGATAATGATATATTCAGATTATGATTGTGTTTTAAAATTATATCAATTATTATACTATTGTCCTGTGTCTGTCTTCCCTTCATCAAGGCAAGTTGACTTTTACAACTTGTATGATTTGCAATTAATTGAAAACAACTGTGTAGAATATCTGAATGTTTTTTTTTTATATCAAACTGTATTAATCATGTTGGACATAAATTCTTAATGAAAAGAGGGTCTGAGATTGGTTAATGGATAGCAATGGTTCTAGACTGATTTATGTTCTCATCTGATATTCCATAGTGTTTATATGGTCAAATAATCATAATAAGATTGAGCTAGATGCATTTTATATTTACATAAAATGAAAACATAGGGGCCAGGAATCTTGCTAGATTTAAGTATTGAGATAACATTAGTAGAACAAACACAAGTGCATCCACACGGAGAAGGCACTGAAGTCACTGAAAGTACTCACACAGTCAAATGATGAAACCAGTTCAAGTGAGACGAAATAATATGAAAATTCCTCTTTATTCGATACATAAAACCACAAAGAATAAGCGCTTTCGCGTAGCTGTAGTACGCTTCATCAGATTCTGTTACAAGCTCTGTTATTTCAGTTTATATAGTCAAGCATTGTATTCAATAAACAATTCAATTCAATTCAATTCAATCAACATTCTGATTTGATTTAGGATATATATGTATATAATTTTGTATTTGAATGAATCTATTTACAAAAATGAATACATAGCCCTTTAACTGAAATAAGAGGTTGTCTTAAGTTAAGCCATTAAATGGTTCTCTAATTAATTAATTATACTAATTGAATACAATGCTTGACTATATAAACTGAAATAACAGAGCTTGTAACAGAATCTGATGAAGCTGCTACAGCTACTAAAGCTTATTCTTTGTGGTTTTATGTATGGAATAAAGAGGAATTTTCGTATTATTTCGTCTCACTTGAACTGGTTTCATCATTTGACTGTGTGAGTACTTTCAGTGACTTCAGTGCCTTCTCCGTGTGGATGCACTTGTATTTGTTCTACTAATTTACTGTCTGGCTGTGACAAGTGCTCCTATATTGGTGTGAGCAGTTTTATTTGACTATTATTGAGATAACATCTAACACTTTCTGTGGAATAAAGCTTTCTTCTGTTACTTTAGCATTGCAATTGGGTATTTGAATGAGATTAAAATTTGCAATTGACAACTTTATGTGGGTATTCTCTTTTTCATAAACCGGCTTGTACTTTTTGTAAAAGGCCTCAATGTATTGTTTTTTATTATTTAGTAATTGGAGAACCTCCTGTCTATGGAGGAAATTTGCCTTTAGTAAACTTGCCAAAAGTTTACTGGGAATAGTAGCCCATTTGGCATATCTGACCAAATGTTCTGACTCAATAAGAGATTGATTAGATGGTTATAGAGAGACTTGAGGTCATCTTGGACTATTTGTTTATTTATTTTACATTTGCTGACTGGGAAAGTCTGACTGGACACATGTCCTTTTTCAGCAGAGGCCCGGGGAGAAAAGCTCCATGTACACAGTAAAATATTACATTAGTTGATATACAGTTAGATTACATGCTATCATATATAGTATCCATACTTTTTTTCTATTAATGCTGTTGAAAAATAATACCTTAAAAAGAGTTTAGACATCAAATACTTTACAGTATTTGGGATGAGTACTATAGAGTCTTTAGAATTTCCCATCAACATATTCTTTTATGTAGCTAGATGGTTTATTTTTCAGAACAGCTATTTTAACCTTGTTGTAGTGTGACACCTTACTAATAAAGAACACTTTAATTGATGCTTCTTGAGTTGCCCATCTTACAGAAAAAGAGATTTTCTTGTCCTGTTGATTACGAAAGTTGCAACTTAAGAAAATCCTGAATTGTAGCACATATATCAAGTCCTTTTAGAAGACATGGGTTTATTCTCCAGTTAGAAGTTATGCCACTTATGTCAAGTTCTTTTAGAAGATATGGGTTTATTCTCCAGTTAGAAGTTATACCACTTATATCAAGTTCTTTTATAAGACATGGGTTTATTGTCCAGTTAGAAGTTATATGATCTGATTTTTTTAACGTTAACTTTAAGATTTATAAGAAGGTGGTATGAAAAGGCTTTTGGTTCAGTTACAAACTCCAATTCATATTTGCACCATGATTTGAACAAAAGAAAAAAATAAATTCTAGACCATGTCTACGTGCTAAGGAGAAAATGTAAAATCTATATTCCCAGCATATGTTTCTGTAGGGATCAAAAAATTGAAATACAGGTATTAAATTGTTCAACAACAAAATGTCCTTTTTTGTTTGGTGGCTTATTAGAGTCTTGGAAGTCCATTATATCTGACTGCAGCGATAGTTTTTTTTCTAAGTCCATTATATCTGACTGCAGCAATAGTTTTTTTTTCTATTTATTTGCCTTATTAGATTCCCTTTTATCATGCATGAAGCCAGGAGTCATATTCCAATTACCTCCTAGCTATGATTTTTAAATTTTGAAAGAAAGTCAAAAAGTTGTTTTGAAAAGCCTGTATTTTGCCATCTAGCACACATACTAATATTATGGGTCCCTATTAGTTCATCGAAAGTTCAGTTCAGTGAACAGCATTTTTCGGTGCACTTACATCAAACATACTGTTCTTCAAACTGTTCATACTGAGATTGTGGTACAGTGAAGATAGGAAAAATTACCGTTTCCTCACTGTAGTGGGATTTCGGAGTTGGTATATACTGTACAATTAGTGAGGGGTGTGGGGGCAGCAGCCCCCCCACAAGAGCGGAATTCGATGAATGGCATTTCCAATGAAATGCTGTTTGTTGAAGTGAGTTTTTGCTTATTTAATGTAGACACTGATATTATAGTTATTGGTGTAGTTACCACATGACTAACATTCTGCTAAAATAAAGGCTCCTATTTGAATTGTTGGGAATTGCAATGCAGAATCCCAAGATAGTGCCCCCCCCCAAAAAAAAAGGAATGTAGGAAAAGAGGAAATATTGACTATTGCTGTTTCTGAGATAGCCATGCCCTCAGCTTCAATAAACAAGTGCGTGTGAGTTGGGGAAGTAAAGTGTGCTGTGCTTGGTGTACAGTATATGGTTATATAGGTACAATATGTAGAAGTGTGCTACAGCATGGAGGACATCCTGCATGCTACCGTAGTCACACTTATGTTCCAATATGTGTTTTAAGTAATGTTTCCTAGATACTATGAAGGGATAATAGCCCTCACTCACTTTTAATAAAGGCACTGCCTATTGTACTCTGCATTTCTACTGCCAATAACCTGCCCACTGGGCAACCTGCTGATAATGCCTGCCATACTGCCAGAAGGCTCTTGGTGCCTTGGGGGGCCATGGATATTATTTTCCCCCTATGCATTTGGTTATTTGAAGTAGTGGGCATGGCACGTGTGCTTCTTTTTGCCCACAGGGTGTAGATCAGAATGTGTGATATACCTTTAAGAAGCATTCCAGTCAGTGGGCACGTGCAAGCAAGAGTGCCATTTTGAGTGAGCAGCCAGAGTGAGAGAATGCAAGTATGTAGTCAGTCAGTTAGTTAGTTCGTTTAGGTTCAGTGTTTTTACCATTCACCCTGATGTGTTTTTATACAATAAACTACTTAAATGAACACCCTAACCTCATCATCTTCTTAATGCATATAAGATGAGTGACATAGGGTATCCACAGTGGCCATATATGTCTGTAGCTGAATGTCACTTCAGTCATGTGTCCCCAACCAGATGTTCATCAGGGAAATATCTCTCAGCTTAGGCACTTCAACCCACTTATTTCAAATATTTGATGTATTATTTGTATTCAGTGGTGAATATGGACATTGATAACCAACCTTATATTGAATATCAGTGTATCAGTGATAGTATGCCATCTGCCATAGTAATTTAAGGACATACAACATAGAACACTTTTACTGCGGTGGTGGTGTTGCGGTAGCGTTATCGCCTCACAGTAAGATGTTTTCCTGTTCGGTTCTCAGCTAGAGCGTCTTCTGTGTGGAGACATGTGTGAATGAGCGTACCTTCGTTGAAGGTTGTGCGTCAGGGCCGGCAACTCGGCACGTAAAAATCTACTGCCAATCATTAGCGAACCGGAGTTCCACTGTGGCGACCCCTAACTGGGAAAAGCCGAAAGACACAACAACAACATAGAACACTTTTGAAGTTACCTATTATAGTAAGAAAGCACTCCAATAAAACATTTTTAACATTAAAAATGAGCATCCATCTATAGGTAACTTTGTTATCCCTAGGCCTAACCCCAGAGCCTCTTAAAGAAACCAGCTAAGGGGTCTGAAAAACAAAAATTAAACCTCCTAATTAAATTATTTACAATAACCCATTGTTGGTTCTCCAGAACTGCCAGTATTTAGCAGCCTCTGTCTTTGCTGCTCTGGTATGCAGTTATTTTACTATATAAATAGACTATATATATATATATCAAACCTCTTGGTGTGGAGAATAGTGAATATATTAAATGATGTAATATACAGATGGTTAGTACTAACATGACTAAATTTATCCCAGATTTTCCACTATCTTTCTGGGATCTTTTGCAGTCTATTTAAAATAATAAAAGAAAGACACAAACTCTTGCTTACCTAAAGTCAGCTTTAAACATAGACATTGAGTCATGTTAGAATTTAATCATCCTGTTGGTTTCTGCTAGGTGTACCCTTACAATTTATAAACCCAAAAAGTCCATTGGACACTCACTATACTCAGACTCAGTAGCCAATGTATGGGACAATATCCTGATGGACATTACACTAACATGTAGCACTCACTTATTTAAACACTTGCTAAAACATTTTCTCACCCAATCCTGGCTGTGTATGTGTATCACACTAGGATGAAACATCATCCTTTCTCTTCCTTTGGTCATCCTGTCCTCTTCCTCTCTTACAGTTCTTTTCTTCTCTTCCTCTCTTATCTTCTTGTTTTCTTTACTGCCCACTATCCCTTTCATGTACATGTATTAAATGCCCTGTTATTTGAGCTTTCCTCCCCATGCTTCCTCTGAAAATGGGTCCTATGCCCATTTGAACCTTACTGGTAAACTAATATCACATAAATAAATAAATAAAATTAATAAATAAATTGTAAGTACCCAGTTATTGTAACTCTAAGACAGTGTCTTGTGTCTGATGTATTATAATACATTATGAGACTTCCTATCTAGGGGTGAGAGCACATTCTCCTGACCCAGTCAGTCAATAAACAATAATCAATTAATCATTAAAAATATTAAGACCTACAGTTAGCCACTCCCATATAGGTTATGAAATCTCTGTTTTATGCTTTATAAATTTAGTAAGTACTATTATGAACCAGTATATACTTCATCTTAGGAATTTAGTTGGAGTTTTGCAAATATACCTCCCATGTTACCTCTGTTACAGCTACATCATTCATGCACACACTCCAGAAGGGTGTGGCATAAGGTTTCTCCCATGTATTGCAGTATACTCATAGGGCTCAACCACAGCCAGTATGCCTTACTTCATGTTAGGAGTTTTACTTCATGACTGGGTATTGTAAATGGTTAAGGGTAGGAAAAGGTAGAGAGCATATAATCTCCAACATTTCTATAACTGATTATGAATGTGAATTCAGAAATGTATTTTCATGTTTTTCTACTGTATAATACCTTCATATCACCAGGAGTACTTTCATACATACCCATCTTCGTACATAACCCAAAGGCATTATCCTAAAGCCAAACACTCTGTGCTGGACATCAATTCCACTTACACTACTGCTTACTTATTCTCATATTTGACCCCCCCCCAAAAAAAAATGCAGACCACAATAATCATAAATTTCTTAAACCTTCCTAGTTCATAATAATTTTACCAGACTGCTGAAGTGCTGAACATATTCAAGAAAAATATTCTTTATCCCTTGCCAGAAGTTCATTTCTGTTTTTTGATGTTTACATTTTGGGTATGATACAGTCTAATAATTACAAATGATCTGAACTGAAGACTGTGAATGGATATAATATGTCTTTGGTCTAACAGTTATCAGACATGCATACTGCACATAGGCCATCTCATTCATTCTGTCTAGGCATAAAAAATCTGTATGGCTATAGTTTAAAATGTTCTTCCTCATGTTTATGGTTTTGTCATTAGGTTGTTCTTTTGTTTAACAGATAAAATACAAATACATATGTGTTATTAAATGAACCTGTAGAAAGAAAAGACCTAAACTAGGTAACACAAATTTCTGTTTTGTCCTTATTAAACCATCATTCCCAACATTGCAAAAACTCCATCAGAAGATTTTTGTGGACTTGTTTCCTCCTTGTATGCAATGTCAAAATTAGTTATTTGTCATTAAGAAAATTCAACCATTTAAAGTGTCACACAATTTAAAGCCACATCTTTCATGATACATTTACTCATCTAATGTTCCTACTGAGAGAAAGCAAAGATTAGTCTTATGTGACTATTTTCAGTTCTGATGAACTTTTCAGTGTGCAAAACAGTACCAGTTAGCATTATAAAGAGTAATGCAGTACTAATAAGGGTCATATCTCTTTTAAAACAGCAAAGTGCCATTACATGCCTCAGCTGGATTACTTATAGCTGGCCCTTGTATCAGGCATGGCCTTTGGGTAAAGTAAGAACCAGGTACTTAGAAGTCTTATTAGAAGAACATTTCTCTTCAGAGTAAAATCAACTCATTAGAACTTTGATAAAATGACAGTCTCAAAATCCATATTCATTTAAATATTTTGTTGGAAATTTATGTTAGCGATACATTGTTAGATGAATTGAACTCTGCATCTTTTCATGTAAATGTCATTTCTGTAGGGTATTGCATTTTGAGTGTAGTTTTTTTATCTCTGGAGCTGTTTTCATGTGTTCCATCCTAACTTCATGTGGTAAGTTTGTTCCTCTTTTCAAGTTTAAATCTATTCAGTGGTACAGCTGTTATCTTCTTGTCTACAAGTTGGACCTTAAATGTACTTGCTGCACTCAAAAAATTTAGAAAAACTGCTGAAACAGCTAAGCCATTTAACCATGGGAGGCAAAATGAGGAGTGCACTCTATCAATTTCCTATCTTGGGTTTGCAGAACTGGGTTCCTTTCCTGTCTGTGTAAAATATCTTGCACAGCTTGTCATAAATTACTTTTAGGTATTCCTCACCTCAGCTACTTAATATTATGTCATCCCTTCTAGATCTCCCCTGTAATGATAAAGTTCCTACCTCAAGAAAGTTCACTTTAGGCAGTATGTTGTTGTTATGCCCTCGTCTACTGATGAATGTCTCTGCTCATTTTCTTTTATACAACTTTCCATACCCAATGATGCTTCTTTAACTGTTGTTGTCTTTCGGCTTTTCCCAGATAGGGGTCGCCACAGCTGAACTCCGGTCCGCTAATGATTGGCAGTAGATTTTCATGAATGCCGAGGTGCCAGCTCGGCGTTCAACCTTCAACAAAGGCATGCCTATTTACGCATGTCTTTTGAACGCCCACCCAACCGCGGGGAGGACATGCTTCTTTAACTGTATTTATATTATTTAGGAATTTACATATTGTAGAGCAAGGAAGAGTAATTTCTTTATACAGAACAAAAGCTATGAGACGTGATAGTTCTTGTATCAAAAAGAGGGATCCTCTTGATGCATTTTATGCTGTGCTACAATGTTGCATCTTCCGGTTATAGAAGCTATTGTCATTTAGAATTGTTACTTTATTCTTCCATATATACACTGATTAGGCAATTGTCGTAAAAATGATCAGCTGATAATTTTTTTAGATATTTTATCATCTGGGGAAATGGAAATCTTGGAAATTCACTCACTTTAATTTACCATATTTCAGTAGTGTTGATTGGTGTTTTATTTTTGTCATGATACAACTAATTTCAGTATATTATTTTTTCTATTTTTCCCTCTAGTTTAGGTTTTAGAATGAAATATATAGTATTACGTGAGAATTGTTTTTATATGCAGGTCATATACACACTCCATCACTAGAGTTATTATTTTTCCTATAATGGCAACTATCTGACCAATCAATGAGTTTGCTTCAAGTTCCCAGAAAGTGTGTTCAGGATCCAAATGAGCCAACAGCCAGTTAGTTATTTACTTTTGTCTGTTATTCAGCATTTAGCAGTTTGCTCAATATTTACTACTGGTCACAACCAGTAAAAATACCACATTGTTAGGACTTCCCATCATGCAGCATCATTGCTGCATAATTGTCATTTGTACCCACGATTTCAATTTTATGATTGTCATGATGTGCACCTCCAGTTGCCCAGTAATGTCAAACAGGTGTTTCATTAATGCTAGGATACATTAGCATTTTAATCAAACAGGTAACTTTTATTCTGTACAAAATGGCAGCCCACTGAAATGATGTTAGCAGTTCACATCATGAACATGCTTGCACTAGGCATTAGATGCAATGCATTATGGGATATGCACATTCTTAAAAGGCAATACTAGACAGTAATCTTAAAGTGGCAATGGCTACAACACATGTTTACAGTATATAGATGGAGGCTGGCATAATGGTTAAGATATTTGCCTTACAGACAAAAGGTGCAGGTTAATGGGTTAATTGACTAGGCTTAAAATGGCCCACAAGGGCAGCTAGCCTAATGCTAATCTATGAACTATGAACCTATATAGAGTGAAGAAGCTCATTTAACTTATGATATCTTCCACCCAAGGAAAGAAAAACCTTTCTTTTGAATTACAAGGTATGGCAGCAGTGCACAACTGATGCACACATACATTTAACACTCCAGACTGAAAACTGTTTCTGCTTATATTTAAAATTTACAAATACTTCAATCCAATTATTTCAAAACAGTGACTTGAGAGAAACATCACTACAAGGGCACATTTTATAAGGAAAATGATCCAGTCATTTATCTGACCAAAAGACTCTGGCATAGTTCTGATAACGAATTGGTACTTTGAATTTACAAACACGTTATGTGTTACTCAGCCTGCACAGGAACTGGTATTGGAATCTGTAAAAAAAAAGCACTATTAGAAAAGCACTTATAATGGACAGTATCATTTTTGAGTCATTTTGGAAAAAGAGTGTCACAGGATCAGAAACATCACACTCACTCAGATAACACAGTATAGTATCGCACATTGTGGATTTTGAACTTCTACCCATGTCTCAGATATTAGGTGATAGTAATGCTTTTATAGTAACAGGAGCACTTGTATTAGATGTGAACTTGGTTATTCTAATTTCAAGCATATCACGTTTGTTTTTCAGAACACTATTTTCAGTTTGAGGCTTATTAGGAACTACTGAAACATGCCTGCGATTTCACCTATGTCACCATCTTCTGTGTGCATCATGTAGGACCTCTGTTTATTGGCTTTCTGCACTGCACCCACTGTTATGTGGCACCTTTTCTCCCCTTGTAACGTCAGGTGTACTGGTTGGTGTGTCTGAAGGATGGGTACTCATAATGCAGCGTAGCATCACACATTGAAAATTTTGTACAATCATATCCTCATTCTCATCCAGAAAAAAAGAGGTCATTGTTCCCCTCTACAAATCACTCATTAGACCCATTATAGAGTACAATGCCCCTTTTGGTATGTACCTCACAAGACATCTACAACAATTGGAAAGGCTGCAAAAATACCTCACAAAGAGGATTACTGGCCTCAAACAGATGCCTTACGCAGACCGTCTCAAAAAACTCCAGCTTTACTCCGTCACATATCGCCTACTCAGAGGCGATCTCTGCCTAACATACAAAGCTATGTCAAACCCAGAGCTGTTGGACATGCTCCACTTAAAGAAATCCCAATCCCTCCAAGCTACATGCTCTAGGGACCTAAACCTTGTCACCACAATAAACAGAACATGCTGGAGGGATAGATTCCTGTCCCAGAGACTTTCCATACTCTGGAACAGACTACCTATCTATGTCAAACAGAGCTCCTCATTAGCACTCTTCAAGAAAATTCTTGATGATTGGATGGGTAATAGGAAATTCACCCTGGGGATCACTTCTGTGGTTCTGCTTGACAGGGGCACAGGAAAATAATTTTCTTGGGTGGCGAAAGCCAGGGTACCTTTTTGGCTAGGCTTGTATAGGCCCTAGGGCCAATAGCCTAGTACCTACCTATGAACCTAAAGCTTTAGCTCACTGATCATTATATTTAACTGTATGGTATGGAAGAGTATTGGGTCATGTTTTGACTCAGTATTGATTCATTAGTCCATATTTATCTTCCAAGAATTAGCTGCGAAAGTCTTATTCCTGTACCACTGTGGGGGAGTAGCTTGTTAGGACATGAATGCTCTATGACGATCAGGTTGTCTTAAGTTTTTTTAACTGTTTAAATTGTTCTTTTAACTTCACCACTTCATTGAGGATGGTGGGTACTTGACATAGTACGAATAAAACCATAGTCATTAATAAACTGTTGAAACTCAGTTGATATAAACTGTATACCATTGCCTATGACTAGAATTATTAATAAGTGCAAATAAGTGTGCATCAAAGGTTTCCCACTAGCTTTGTTGCTAGTAGCTAAATGGCAAATAGTCACTCTATGTGTCATGATGTTCTGATTACTTTACTTCTTTCTTGCTTCCTTCTCCTGTCCAAGCTCTTATCCTGCTGTACTCCAAACCACAATCAGAATGAATCCTCTGTGGTTTATTGCAAATCATATATATCGGTCTACTTGACATTACCAAAATGTCACTAGACCCAATTGAAACTTCACTATGCTGACGTTCAGATGACTGAATGTTTGAAATGCAGAATCTCAAGCTGAACGGAACAGGAAATCCACTCATTTCCGCAATGTAATGCACTCACAGAGTTGGTAAATTTAATTTGCAGGGGATTTGGGGGTTGCAGCCCCCTGCATCAATGTTTTATTTGGAAGTAAGTGGTTGTTTTTATTTAAGAATTCCTACTGAATATTCATGTCGGTGCTATAGTTACCATCATGAATATTTAGTATGATTTTGTTTGGGTTTTGGTTGGTGGACAGGTGAATTGAACATTAATAGTTTCTGCTGTGTATATTTGTTTATAGGTGATAGATGCTACCACATATTATTAATGTTTTCTTACTTTTTAGAGATTATGTTCGACTATCCCAGGAGCTTCTTGCAAGGCATTTGCTGTATTGTCTTAGGTAGCAAGTATGAATTTTTTAAGATACAGCTTACTATTTATATGGGATACGTTTAGAGCTGTGCGGTGAATACAGTCAATGCCTTACTCTGTCAGGCAAATGAAAGTCGGGTGACTGAAGTGTCAGTGTTTTGAACTTTCGGTGATGTGGTCTCAGTTATTTAAAAGTAGGTCTATGGTATTTTGGGTTTGTGAAGTAGACCTACTGTGTGTGTGTGTGTGTGTGTGTGTGTGTGTGTGTGTGTGTGTGTGTGTGTGTGTGTGTGTGTGTGTGTGTGTGTGTGTGTGTGTGTGTGTGTGTGTATCTCATTTGCACTAGTGAAAGAGAACTTGATCCACATGACTCAGCTGGTACAGTATTAGAGTAGGAATAAAAATTTATATCACAACCTCTTGTTACACCCTGCTAAGCAGCTGGGATGTGTTCACTTTACTATGGCCCTCCCATTCTGATCAGGTAGAATATGTGCACAGTACTAATTTTATTTTCCTCACAGCGATCTTCACTGAAATGCATGTGTGTTTTTAATTTTTGAACCTGTATCTACTAGTAAACTTTATTGAATAAAACTTTGTATAGACTAACTAGATTATGTGTATTCTGCATCTTACTGTATGTATACTATTGCACTATCTAATTATTGTATTTTGCTTATATTTCTGTGGAGATTTTCTCCCTGGGCCTCAGCTAAAAATGGGATTCTAGCTCAGTTGGACTTTACCCAGTAAACAAATGTAAATAAATAAATAAATATAAAATAAATAAGATGTGTTACTCCAGTTCAACAAACATACACAAAAATTTATACCAGAAGTATTTCACTTTTATTAACAAGGGAAAAATCAACTGCAAACCTGCCCAAGACTTTCACAAGTTGTGGACTATCTTACACTTAAAACAAGCAAACCATATATACTTAAAGCTCTCCCTAGGCAAAATATCTCTCCCTTGCCCAAGTAGCAAGAGGTCACAAGGAGAAACGTTGTTTTGCACAATTAGAGTGCTTATACCACCTAATGACTAAATATAGGCAGGAGTCAAATGTCAAGTGCATGCAGTAAAGTTAAACAGTTGCAAGCATATGGAAATCTTTTCAGTCCAAACATTTTAGCAATAACTGAAACCTAGCAAAAAACTCATATAAAAGTATAAGAGGTAAATCTATTTGGCCATAGTATGTTCTGATGAGAAAGAACCCATAAAAGTGGAAGGAGGTGTTGCCATATTAGCAAATGCATACCTAAAATGTTCCCCATTTGAAGAATAATGTTCTTGTTATGAGAAAAGAGAAGTCAGTCTACTAAATATTTTCTGAGTCTTACAAAGCCTGTAACTTATTAATAATGCACATCATCCAAAAAATATTCTTAGTGTTCTAGAGGAAGCCTTAACTTGGCTAATGGATAACACAAAGTCTAATTAATCCATGTTGGTGATATAAATGTGGAGTGGATTAACATAACAAGCTAAACTGATCTGGAATCAGTTCAAATACCTGAGGTCATTCAAGTCACATCACTTTTGACCTGCACTGGTAAAAGATGAAAAACAGAATGCATACTGGATTGGGTGTTGGTATTTTATCCATACAACATGACATCTGCTGGGATATATTGATAGACATCATCAGTGACCATCACATAATGTTTGCCATCAGCTTTCAAGGTAAGGAGCATGAAAAGGATGACCAACAGTCAGTACACCCGTAAGATGTACCTGTTTACTAACATTGTCTTGACCGTATCCCAACCCTAGACCAAGCCTTAAATGACTTTGCTCAGCTAATCATATATATCTCAGATACTGTCAAACTATTAAAGACCTTATGCATAAAATTGCATCCCAACCATTAATAGTTGATAGTTTAAAGTCACTTATGATAGGGGGGTACATAGCCAAGGCAAAAAACTCCTAGATTAATGAGCAGAGCCTGCGACATTGGGTGAGGTGAATCACTAGCCACCAGGTACCTCTTTAAATTCATGCCTGAGCAATATTTAAACAAAATGGGGATCTGGGTGGGAAGAACTACTAGCCAACAGGGATAAGTCTTAAGCTATGTACCTTAATGGCACTTAGAATGGGGATCGAGGTGCTGGGGGAACAACTAGCCAGCAGAGATAGTTCTTAAGGTACAGGCATTAATGTCACTTACATAGAATGGGGATTGGGTTGGGGAAACTACTAGCCACCATGGATAAGCCTTACGTTACATGACTTAATGACAGACAGGCTCAGGGGAACATGACACCAGGGATTTATGTGCATAATGTGCCTGGAAGGCACTTAAACACAGCTTGGGTCAGAGGGGATGATAGATACTAAGGAGAAACCTTTTACATCTTGTGCTTTAGTGGCACATAAGCATAATGATAATGTGGGTTGGGGAACCACTGGACACCACAGATAATTTGGAAGGCATGGGTAAGGGGAGCACTAGCCACTGGAGATATTCTATATAGAGTGCCTAAAGCACTTACTTAAAAAAAAAAAAAGGAAAACATGGTGCAGGGAATCTCTAGACACCAGGGATAAGTGACATGTCTTAAAAGGGATTCCAACCCTGTGTCTTCCCATCTCTTGCAGATAATATTAGTCCTCTGCACCACCACTTTACACAAGGCATATTATATAACAAATAAGTGATAAACAAACAAAAAAATAAACAAAGATCAAGTACAAAATGATTTGAACCCTGCACCCCAAACCTCATTATTAACCTGCTGTGCTAACTGATAAGTTAGTATAGTAGGTTTTTTTACATATATTGAGGATCTCAGGCATTATGTAATGCCTGCAACAGTTTGTGGCTTAGAAGGGAGATGGCTAGGGAATATTAAACATACCTCTCAACCTCACAGCGTAAGATATCAGGACTACTGCCAGAATTAATGACTGGACAAAATCATGGAGGGATTTTAAGTATTTCTCATACAAAGGTAGAAATTCACTAGGATAACAGGTTTTACACAATCACGCAACTGATGAAGGATACAAAGGGTGATACTCAAATGTCTGGCATTAAGAACTGACTATAATCATCCATGAATTACCAAGGTAATACCAAAGGAGACCTCAGGGACATTCTAACAATAGGGGCAGGTATTGGGTATGTGGTATGCATGCATGTGTATATTTTACTGGGTGTTGGTATATTAACCTGCTACAGGAAAATGATGATCTGTACTTGCAGTAGTTAAGAATGATTCAGAGATAAGTATGTTAGCCAGTAATGAGGTATTTCTTTATTATGGTTAACGTAGCTGTGAATCCATAATCTTTGCATCGTGGCAACAGGGCCTTTTTCCAGCAGCCCTTAATGTGAGCACTGGGGTCCTTTATGAATCTTTAGGATAGTGTGGAGATGCACAACACGTGTGAGTCTATTGGTGTAATTTATATTGCAAAATGTTCTAGCTGTGAGAGCTTCTATCTAGGTAAAACTACAAGGAAGCTTTTGCATCATAGGTATGAACATTTGAGTTCAATTAAAGTTAAGGATGAAACTAGTGCATTCTATAAGAATTCTATAGTTTGGACATAACTTTATGAGTTTTTATTCTTTGACATTGAGAATGTGCAAATTGATGTTTAAAGGGTGATTAATAGCAATACTCAAGAAAACAAAGAAGTGAAATAGGAAGTCATTTTGAAAGATGATACACTGTCATATTTAAATTAACGTATTAATATAAAAATGTGTTTTAGAAGCTAATTTGTAATGTGATATTCTTCATGTATACGAATATAATTTTTAAAATATAATGTTTGTTATGTAGATTTTATAACTGAATCTGTGATTAGTCATGTGACCAATTCAAAAATATATATGGTTTCAGTCTGTTTTATTTGGTTGTTCTGATGAAGTTCCTGTGAACAAAAGCACTCAAATGCTTATTTAAAAAAGTAAGCTGAAGGTGCTGGTTCAGCTGTGTCTTTGTTGTAATAGCTGCATTATTAGTAACAATCAGCAGAAATTAGATGTGTGTAAATTGTTAGTCATTCAGATGCACATTAACTGGTTACTGTGTAGGTTTCCTACACTGTTTTTATACACAAAGCTTTCATAATCATGATAGTCAGAATATGACATGGCTAAAACTGATAGTTTAATGAACTCCATTTAATGAATGCAGATCGGCTACAGAAATGACCTCAAGTGTTATTACAGCAACCAATGATATATTCCTGCATGGCTACTGTGACTGAAAGGTACAACAGTAAAACCTTAAACCATTTAATATTTTCAAATGGCAAGGTCTAATTTTATATGCTTTCCTATAGGCAGCTCACAAATTGATGTTAGAAAAAACGGATGATGTAAAGTGGGAGACCATTCATTGTATCTGACAATTTCAGACCAATTTCCATTCTAAACAGCATGTCTAAAATTATGAAATGGGTAGTTTATGAATTGGTATACACATTCCTTGAAAAGAACAGCACACTAAGCCTATCACATGTATTGAGAAAATATTTTCCACAAACACTGACTTTCTTACAGTGACTGCATACATAATAGACTGTATCAAAAGGTGGAAAGCCACTGTAGGACTTTCTCTTGACCTGTCTAAGACATTCAGTACAATCAGTAATGAATGAATTCTAAATATTCTACAGTCCTTTGGAATAAATGGAAATGCACTCTGCTGGTTCAGTAGTTCAGAGGAGGTCAGAATGCAACTCTTCAATGCCTTGTTTGCAGATCAGTGTGGTGGGGCTCTGTAAAATTGAATCTTAAGTCTACTGGGGAAGTCAGTGGTGGTAAGACTTACTGCTGCTTGCATAATCCTTTCTGAATTCCAGACCAAATTCCTTATCCTAAACTACAAAATAAGTCATGTAATACACAAACCAGACCACAAGTATAATCTCTTTAGCCTTTCATCTTCTTCTTCTACTTTTTTTTATCTTAATTTTTCAACAGAGTCATGAAATTTCCATGTGCATTGTGCAGAAGACATTGTGTTACTTTATAAGGGCAGAGCCTCACTCAGAAATTCAATGAAAAAACAATCCATTTTTTTCCAAATTCTGACTGAACAAGGCTCATTTCATCCGAGAATTCCTTAGAAAAGAAATATAAGATGGGCAGAGTTACTAAATGAAAAACAAGCAAAATGTAAAGTGAAGTATGACTGTTAAAGGGAAAGTACTGCATAAAGATAATGTAGTTACCTATTGCATAACTAAAAACTAACTGCACCTGTGAATATTTAAATGTTTCTCACAAAAGGGATCTGTGGTTGCAATCCCATGGTATAACTGATAAGATTCTATATCACTGACAACATGCCATTTCAGCTGGGCAGTTCCCATTTAGATGAATACTCAAGCACAAAATAATAGTGATGAAGTTACTCATCTTTATAAATCATTATCTGGCATAAGAGGAACTAGCTGTATTTCTGACAACCCCTCCCCAGAAGACAGTATTAGGCTATATTGTTGTAAACAGATCAGAGATGACATTTCTGGGGTTGCACCATCTAAAAACAGTAAATTATTAAGATAGAGTTTTATCGAGCAACATAAAATACAAGGATGGGAACAATTAAGATGTAACAGTGATCAGTTGTAGCACATTACAGTATAAGCTCTAATCCCCTAACTGTGCTACATATAGACAGTATCATCAGTTGTACCAATTACCCTGTTACAGAGGCTAACCTATTAACACTCCATCAAACAATGTCATATTTGATTCACATGCAACCTGAAACATGAAAAACTATCAATCTTGCTAAACTTGGAGAAAATAATTTAAATGTACTGCTATGGTATAGCAATGTCTCAAGGGCCAGTGTACCACTCATCTAGCCCTGTATTTAACAGGCAAGTCACTCATAACCAATTACTTTTGAAAGTGCAGGGCATTACAACCAACAAGAAGCAAGTGGTTCATTAAAGAGTCTCCCATTATAACCATCTAAAATATCCTTGAATAACTGAATCTCATGGATACTGTGAAAAGGGTTGTATGCTACACAAATGTCAAAAGAAAGGCATTAGCCATCATAAATACAGTAATGAGAAAAACAGAAATTCTATTATGATGAGACTATACTAGGAAAATCATACCAATCTTTAGTCACTTCAGGAAGTGAAAAATCTTTAGTGACAAGTAAAATCAAATAATCAGTTATGTTTGAGACTACATATTGTATTCACCGAATCTCCGAATGACCATATTCATATCTACCTTAAACAGGTAGTACTAATCACTATACAGTACTAAATTAATTTAGTGATGATAGGAATAGTACCAAATTGACTGTACTCATGGACTTTCTGAAATTTGAATTATGGTTGAGTAGTATAAAACAGAGTATAGTGACAACCCGTAGAGGTACCAGTACATTATCCAGTGCAACATTATATGAATTGTTTACCTTTACCAGGGAACTGTTTTCTATGCCTATTACTCAGAAAGTATCATCAACATCATCATCATCCACATTAATTACCATCAGCCCCCCTCCCCCAGTTTTTCCCATTTTTATGTTTGGTTAGAATGATGTATCAACTGTCACCATCCCCTCAGTTCAGAGATACTCTCCTACTTTCTTTGCCAGTCATGCCAAACTGTTGCAGGCCTTCTCTCAAGGAATTCATTTAACTGTTGCAGACTTTCTCTCAAGGAATTCATGTAACTGTTGCAGGTCTTCTCTCGTGGAATTCATCTAACTGTTGCAGGCCTTCTCTCAAGGAATTCATCTAACTGTTGCAGGCCTTCTCTCAAGGAATTAATGTAACTGTTGCAGGTCTTCTCTCGTGGAATTCATCTAACTGTTGCAGGCCTTCTCTCAAGGAATTCATCTAACTGTTGCAGGACTTCTCTCAAGGAATTCATGTAACTGTTGCAGGCCTTCTCTCATGGAATTCATCTAACTGTTGCAGGCCTTCTCTCATGGAATTCATATAACTGTTGCAGGCCTTCTCTCATGGAATTCATCTATCGCTTGGCTAGACATTTTTATCTTGTATTGCTATCTTCCACACTCTCTCTCCCCCAAATCTTCTTTACATGTAATCTTCTGTTCTCCTGTACATATGACCAGGCCACCATAAACTGTTCTGCTTGACCTATTCTGCAAATGGGGCTACTTTATCTTCTGACTTCTTCTATCCCACAGTGCATGCCCTATAACTCATCTCAGGTACTTCATCTCCATCACCTCTAATTTCTGCAGCTGCTCTGCCCTCACTGCTCAGATTTCTTTGCTATACAGAAGCATTGGTTTCATCACTGTTGTTTACGCCTCTTTGGTGTTCTGTTATACAACACCCCTGACACTTTGTACCAATTGGATGTAGCACCTCTGATTCTAGCTTTAACCTCCTCATTCAGATTTCCTTCTTCTTAGTCATACCTATCAGATACTTAAAGATTTAACTTTCCCTTCCATCTCATTTTCAGTTTTTATTTTCCCCTATCTGTTGCCATGACAGCTGTGTTGACTGTACTTAGGTTCATCACATGTGCTGGTACTTTTCCGTTAACAGGGCAACACTCAAAATGAGTGGTTGATGTCAACTCGGCGCTTGTTAGTTTTTACTGCTTTTAATTTTGTGTTCCTCCTCACATGGGATGGGATGACATCAGTAACAGTGCCAGAAGGAAGAGAAGATTAAAAAAAACAAAAAAAAAAAAAAACAGCACTCAGTTCAGATGGTGTACATTTTGGCTGCTGCCCCTGTTAAGGCTTTCTGGCCATCTTCATTTACCCTTCTCAACAGAAGTTCCCATTTGTCAAAGTCGTTTGTCCCCATTGCCAGTGTGCACCTTGACAGATGTATACACGTCAGGAAATCAATCATAGTGCGACGACGAACACAAAATTAAAACCAGCAAAGAATAATCAGCAATGAGTTCACTTCGACCACGCCTTTTTCCTACTGCCCTGTTAATGGGATCCACCATGCTGCTAGAAAATTACAGTGGACTACAAACATAGCATTCTTTAAATTACTTGGGCATATATTCTATCTAATATTGTCATGCTTGTCAAACATTATAATCTGTCAAGAATGTCTTCCTGTTTGCCAAACTTACAGAACTTAAGACACAGCAAGCTGTCATTCAGCTGTAAATCAGCATAGACTGCTTTAGTGTGAAAACAGAATGTTTAGAGTTTGTCTATAAACAGAGGTCAGCTTAAACAGAAATTGTATAGTCTAAAAACATCTACATGCATTTCAGCCGAATTATGGTATTTAAGTCTAAGAATCGTAGTTTGCATTCTTGATGGAGAAATTCCATTTATAAAAGGCATAGCACTTCCACAAAAGTCATCAATAGCTATCAGCAAAGCCACCGTTTTCTGCTACTGCTGCATAGCATCTGTGCTTGATCAGATATACAGTATAGGAAGCCAATAAAAGTGCTGCATTAGTCCATTATCTTTTACCATTTCATGCATACATCAACTGCTCATTTTGAGTGTTGCCCTGTTAATGGAAAAAGTATGTCAACCACTCATTTTGGGTGTTGCCCCATTAACAGAAAAGTACCCATGTGCCTTCAGTTTTGCATTCCATTTGCTGAAGTTCCTGTTCAGAGTTTTTTTGCAATGCCATATTATCTGCATACATCAGCTTTGTTGATCTGTCCCCTCCAACATGTTTGCAAATGTAATTCATCACAAGTATGAACAGGAATGGACTTAGATCTGAACCTTGATATCCCCCCACTCCCACAGGGAACTCATCTATGAATTGGACACTGTTCATGCTTGTATTATTGGGTCCTTGTATATAGCCTGTACTAATTTTACCATTGTTTCTGGGACATTGAACCATAACAAGACTTCCTAAATGAGCTTTCTTATAACCTTGTCATATACTTCCCCAAAATTTAGTAATGCCCATGTGGACTCTTTGTTCATCCCTAGTTACTTCTACGCTATCTGTCTCATGGTAAACATCAGGTCAGCAGTACTGCATCCTGATCTCAATTCAAACTGCTTGTCTCTCATCTTACAGTCTACTAATCTGCATATTTGCTTATCAGTCATCCTCACTAGCACTTTTATGCAGTGTGACAGGAGTTTGATACCTCTATACTGCCCACAGTTGTAAATTTGCCCTTTATTCTTGCACACTGGCACCAGAAAGCATATTTTCCAGTAATCTGGGGTGCATATCTCTCTCTCCCATACTGCGATGAGTACCCTCAGGAGCCATGTGTCCCATAATGCACCTTAACAACTTGATTATATCTGCCATTACTTCATGAGAGCCTGCTGATTTCACTGGCTTCATTTTCGTTAGAGGATTTCATACTTCTAGGTTGGGCTCTTCCTTTTTCATTGTAGGCTTTGCATGGGAAGTACAACTTCTGTGTGGGATTTCTTCATTCAGACTTTTCTTGAATTCCTTTTTCCATCTGCCCTTGATATCCTGTTGAATTGTGAGCAGATTGATGCTGGTGTCCATTATGACGAGTGTCTTATCACTATTGTCTTTATCTTTCTGTCCTTGCTTGCAACATGATAGAGATTCTTTGTACCTGCTACTGAGTCACTTTCCAAGGTGGGTAGATTTTCCCTGAGACCTTGTTGTAACTGCACTTTGGCCTCTGTCTTAGCTAACCAGTTTCCCTTCTTACATGGTTTGTCTTTTCTATCTCCCAGTTCTTCCTGCACTCCTCCTTTCTTTTGACAACTTTCTGAATGTCTTCATTCCACCATCAGTGTTTATTTATGTACCTTATTTCTATACATGGCTCAGCCACATAGCTGTTCTATCATCTTTAAGCATCCTGTTTTGAGGTGCTGCCATTCTTCTTTGGTCCAACCTGTGCCCTCTTCTTCCTGGTGTACTAGAAACCCGAGCCTTTCCTTGAACTTCTGTGCTTATCCAGTCAACTTACAGATCTTAAGGTTTCACTGGGAGGTGAATTTTGCAATCTCTGATTTGTTGACACTGCTTTTCCTTAATTAGGAAGATGTCTACCCGAGTTGTAAGCTGACCACTTTTGTATGTGATCTGATGACTGTCTCTGCAGCTGGAATTTATCAGTCAGATGTCTAGAATAGCTTTTCCTTTAATATTGCTATTGCCTCACTCAAGTGGATCCAGACAGTTCTCATATCCTGTTCTGTCTGTCCTGAATGGAACATTCTGTTCTCACATTTTCAAGGCTAACTCATTTTGTCTCACTTTCTCAAGGAAGTCATGTCACTGCTGCCTGAATGCCCTCTTTTCCTCATAATCACAGGCCTGCTGAAGACTAAGATTATAAAAACTGCCCTATCTTTACACTGGAGTCTGATTATCATGAGTCTGTCACTGATTCTAATTACTAAGTCACTCAATGTCCTCAGAACATTCTCTTTCATCACGTTTCTCACACCATTGCTAGTCTGTCCTCCCCCTGAGTAATAGAGTCTAGATCTCAGGCCAACAGGCATTGCTGCACCGCTTTTCTACTTTGTCTTCTGGATACATGCTGGCCTAGGGCTGCTGGTATTTATGGCAGGTACAGACTGGCTTATTGGAGTTGTAGATGTAACCCATCATTCGCACAACAAAATACTTAAGCCCATTTTGGTGACGTTAGTCAACTTGATTAGAACACCTAAATCATTTTTACGCTGCTTAGTGACATGCATGCTGTGTTCCATGGTCTATGTTCGCCTCTCTACAGTATAATGTGCACTACAAATGATGCCAAAGCTGGTTGTCTCACCTGACTGTTTCCCCAATAGGTACCACCTAGAGTTTCAGTTGCTGCCCACAACTGTGTTGGTATACTTCTCAGGTTCAAATGGAAAGACTGAAGTTGAACCCATTACTTTACATCCCAGGGATGAGGGCATAAGCTATGACAGAGTTAGATTGTTGTGCACCCTACTTGAGATTATACTTGAGAATAATGTGTTTATTTTCCATCAGAAACATTACTTACAGAAGACTGGCGTGGCAATGGGCACAGCCTGTGCCAATATTTACGCCAATTTATCGCTAGTTCAATGGGAGACAGAGTATATTCTCTCTAACAATGTTTTCTGTACCTCAATAGTTTGCTATAAACGTTTTGTAGATGGCATATTTTTGTTTTGGAATGACACCGAGGAACATTTGCATGAGTTCTTGAGATATATAAATACTTTGAATACCTTTCTTAGGTTTACACATAACTATTCCCTGACTAATATTGAGTTCCTAGATGTAAGAGTGGCTACAGATGACATCTGTTCAGTTTCAACGTTATATAAGAAACCAATAAGGAAGAACAATATCCTACACAAGAAGAGCATGCATCTGAAACACACTAAACGGAATGTATTAAAAGGGCAGATTTACCACATTATGCGTTTATATAACCACGATGAACAATTGAGAGCTGCCTTGGGCATGTTGAAACAAGAATTTATAGATAGAGGTTACAAAGAACATGACATAGATTTTGAGATCAGAGAAGCATGAAAACATAGGCAAGATAGGTGTGCACCTTACTACACCAAGAGAGGCACTGAGCCTCGTCCAGATAACAGCGGAATATTAATTCCTCTTGAGCCACATATGAGTGATGACATACTTAGAATGCCTCTTACTTTCTCCAGTAATACTCAAGTGGTTTGTGACATCATCAAGAATAATTGGGATATTTTATCCACCATAAGTGAATTAGATGGATTGATAGGTAATACACCTCAATTTTCCTTCCGTAATAATAAATCCTTGAAAAGACACTTATGTTATAAGACTAATGACACCCAGGGAACTACTACATCTGATAGACTAGGGACATATAGCTGCAGGAGGTGCACAGCCTGTACCTATATTCACAGAGGCGCAGTCTTTGTACACCCCACGTTAGGTTTTCACATTAGTTGTAACTTCTACGCTGATTGTACAATGAAGAATGTTGTTTATTTTTGTTATTGCACAGAATGTTACTCTTTTTATATAGGTAAAACTAATCATTTATTTAAGGAAAGGGTCCTAGAACACCTCAAAGATATAAGAAATTGTAAAGAGAGTAATGCCTTAGCCATGCCTATTAAAAAGGAAGGTGTCAGTCATACGTTTAAGTTTCTAGTTTTAGAGATTGTTAATATGAGTATGAGGGGAGGTGATGCTAGAAATAAAACCAAGAAGGCTGAGCAGAGGTGGATACTGCTGCTTAATTCTGACAGACCTCCTGGTTTGAATAGCAGGATATCGCTTAAACCCGCCCTCAAATCAAGGAGTTTGAAACATTGAAATTATAATATTTTAAATACAAATTTTATATTTTTTTGTTATTCTTTATAAGTATAATGCATGTGCCTATTAATTTCTGACTTGTAGGTTGGTCATATATGTGTGTGTGTGTATATATTTCCTAGATGTATATATGTATAAAGATATATTTTTTACAAGCATTTTCACAAATGTGTACTGACCCTTTTAAATATTTTCATGTATTAATTAGTATCTCAGTGATTGGACAGTTTATATTGCATCACAAATATAAAATGAGTATGTTTGATTTTATATGTAGTCTGATGAAGCAACTGTTATTGGTTGTGAAAGTGCTTACTTCTCTGCTATCGAAGATTAAAGTTTTTATGCAATTGCACTGCTGTGTATAACCAGTGTGTTTCTACGTTCACGTCTGTAGTGGATAATCTTTGGTGCCTGTCCAACCCTTCCCCAATGTCTGGTACCAAACTGTGGGACCCCATTGAAGTGGTACTCTCTTTCAGAGGAGCCAGAAACTCTGCTGTTGCTATGAGATGTGGTACACTCAGTGTCCCCCCATCTTTTGACCTATGTTTCTGTGCACAACTTCTGCTCTTTGGGTTGCAACCTAGATCATATCTGTGGCCCTCTGTTACATCATTTTGTAACCACAATCTTGACATCCCTGCCCACCAACCCCAATAACATTGATGACCATTTCAGCCAAGGGAGGGCCATGGTAGGGCTGGTTGTCTGCATGCATTACAAAGAGCATCACCCATGGAGATGGAGAGCCTAGGGCAGCCCCTCTTTCTCCAGATCAGATAGCCTTGGCTTATGTGTGGATGTTGATGTCCCAGTAAATGCATTACTCTTTTTCTGCTCCCCTGTTTTTCAGGCCTTGCTGTGTTGGTATGGGAAAATTAACAATCTTGTTCCTGCATGACCCTTACAAATCCTAACACCACTGCTATCCACCTGGCCATATAACATGCTGTTTTTGTTGTTGATAGTTACATATCCATATACACATTCTTTAAGTTATGTCAGGTATCTAAGTTTACTGAGCACATCCCCCACAAAACAATCACAGAAATGTAAATGACTAAGAACACAACTGTTACTATCACTGTTACAAGTATTTTGACAAATAGCATATGTGCAATGCATGCAATACTAAAATTGTATTGAACAGTGCTCTGACCACAAACTCATGTTTGTGCCTATAATCCAGCATAACAATCCTGCAGCTCAATAATTGCTGTACCGTTGTGATCCTCCTCTCAATTCACCTTGGCCAACACATTTAAAAGTACTGGCAAACTTACATCCCTTATAGTCAAAAGGATGAATAGCAGTTAAAAGCATCAGTCGTATGAATGAGTGGAGTAGTAAGAAGTAGCACTTACCTTATACAAGAAGATGGGTTCCATTGGTTGACAGAGAGTTTGGCTAACATATATTTAATTGACTGCATTTGGTCAACTATACAGATAATTGACGGGTGTGCAAGACTGACAATCCTCAGGTAGGGGAATATTCTGTTTCCCTGTGGACTGTACGATCTCAGAGTTAGTACATATAATTAGCAGGAGTTATGGGCGGCACAGCCTCCACATGAGGGAATGTTTATGTTTTCTTAAGTAATATTTGCATGTGCCAAGAAGCTACTTCGACACATGGATGCTAGGAAGTTGCCATTTCCATTTTAGATGTAGAGTTCTTTCAGGGGGGAACTGCAGTTCCATGTTTAACCATCAGTACATATCGTTACTGTAGTGCCTAATTACTTCACATTATATACAGGGATGCATCATGCACATGAGGTGCCTGTCATTGCATGCCAGATGGGACATACAAAACTTGATTTGGGCACCAATTCTCTGAAATTCTCCCCTGAGATTTTTAAAGTGTGACACTCATGGCTAGAGAAGGACAAGCTAATGTTCCTTTAAGGGTGCAAATGTGGTGTGAGGAAGAGTCAAGGGTATTATTTTATCTCCTCCGTAAGAATTACAGCTGGGGCTCATGCAGGACTGCTATAAAGGGCCTCAGTATAAGACTGAAGCCTGGTATAGTTTAGCTCCGGCTGTCACCCATGCAACTGGTATCCTTTGCATGGGGAAACCGTGCCATCACCATTACTGTGACATAAGGTCTGCAATACTGACCTCCTTGACTGATGGGAGGATGAAGTTAAACAGTAGGCAATAATAAGTATAAAATATGGTAGGTACATATTTAAGTTGGAAGTGCATGCCATCCACAAATATTACACAGTGCTCTGTTTACGTCTGTAGTGCCTGAATATATCAAAGTAAATAGGCAGCTGCAGAGATGAAGATTGGAGCTCTTAAGAGAGTGCTAGGGTGAGCATACCTGCTTCATAATGTCATGGCTTTAATTTTAACAGTAGTAGGAATTCATTCCAAAAATGTATCACAGCTATCATTACTGCAATAGCTCAAAGGCGGTAGTATGACTGTTCACTGTTATTGGAGTGTTTGTGTATGCATCCTACTGTGTATGTGGACAAGTGGGTCAGGATGTTAAGGTTGTGCTCCCACATTGTGAGGATGCCTTTGAGTTCAACCCCCCCCCAAACATCACAGTTGCATTACCATGAAAAATATTTAAGGTTTATTTTTCTGTCTCATTATTATAACTGCAGGACTACACAGTGCAAATATGTAAGCTCATCATTATTATTTGAGTGCACATGCATAATATAAAATAAACATTTCCTCTGCATATAACTTGTGAGTGAAATGTATGTCAGAATAGTATGTTTTCTTTGTATTTGGTACTTTTGTCTCAGATTGCACCTCTGACTAAAGATACCTGGTGGCCTGTCTAAATAGTTCATCACATTAATCCTCCAGCTGTCAGTCTGCACATGATGATGCCTGTTAGTTCAAGTACCTGTCTCAGTTCTATATACTAATAGCTTTGTTAAATTTATATATATTTTTTGTCTAACATCTAACACGTATATTAAGCTTAACTGTGTCAGTCTCAACATAGTAAGAACTTCAGTTTTTCTTTGTATTTGTACTCCCCCCCTCCTTTGTCACTATCCTGTCTCTTGCATACATTTATTTTATTTATTACTTTATTTTTGTCCATTTCTTTTACTGCTACTGGAAGCAGTACAACAATCTGCACCCATCCAACTGGCAAGGCCTGTTGATCCCACCCAAAGGTAGCAGCAGCAATGTCACAACCACAAGAAGCACTCAGCACACCTGGGTCCAGCCTTCCACAGTTGCCTGCACACCTTCTGTCCTACCTGCACCACCTGCTTCGTGTAGTTGTGCAGTGGATCCTGGTACAGTTGTACTCTCCAGTAGCAGTGCAGTTGGAGATGATGTTTTTGTCACTCATTGACAGATGACAAAAATTGTGAAACATATTTATAGAAAGGAGGGTGCATGCCCAACGTGGCCAAATGGAACCTTTTCCAGTGACTTGTTGAGACATGTCCCTGTCTAGCGCTGATTCTGCCATCTGAGCCAGGGCCTTATGGTGAAGGTACCCATGGTGGTGAATAATCTCCCACTGGGTCACGGCTGGCAAAGACTGCAGCTGTGAATACCCCTATCTTATCCCCCAACTTAGTGTTTCTCTAACTTTTGTGACCATGCCCACCCATATTGGTTACTCAAGCCTCCCCTCACCATTGTCTTTGCTCCATTTGTCTGATTTCTCCTATATCATTGTAATCCTCCTCACTGAGTGTGTTACCACATACATTGACAGTCATGTCTGGCTTCCCCCTCTACCTAACCTTACCATCTTACCATCCTCTTACTTCCCTTACTTTCTTCCCCAACTTACCCTTCTCTTCCTAAATATAAAATGTACACCTGTCCCACACAAAAAAAGTATTTCTCTCCTTCCGAACATCAATCATGCTCATTCTTTATTTGGTCACCTTCTATTCTACGCTCTGCTTGCTTGCTCTTTTCATCTCTTTCCTATACTCCCATTTCCAACCTTTAATGTGATAAAAACAGAGAGAAACACACCACATCTGCCTATATAGGTCTTCTAAACCACTTATCTTTTTGTGATCATACTTTGTGTGATGGGTCATGAAGAACACCATTGATGCCCATGTACCACCAACAAGGAATAACACTGCTCATTGGATAGCAACAATTAAGCCCAGTCACTGTCATCTAATAAGTATTACAATGTCCTTCCTCTGGGCCAGTAACCAAGGAGCCTCAATCCTCACCACTGACATCGCTGAGGAACATTCACTTGGAACCGAGATAGATGTGCACAGTATTTCCAGATGCAGCTCTCTGCACCAAGCACAATTTCACTTAGGAGCACATAGGGAACACACTCCCATCCTGGGGCTGAGTTTCCCTTTCTCTATCTCTCCAGGCTCAGCTGTAGAGTTAAGTCCTTAGCCGGGTGCTCCAAGCCAAGTCCTCCACCACCCCCTCTGTGAAATCAGTGCTCTCAGTGTCCCTGTTCAAAGTAGTTGACACATACACTTTCTTTGAGCTTTGGTTTTCACACACACACACACACACACACACACACACACACACACACACACACACACACACACACACACACACACACACACACACACACCTGGGAAAGGCAGGTACAACTTTACTAGCTCTACCACCTTTACCAGGCTATAAAGTAGATACACTGCCACCAGAACACCTACAAAGCCAGCTACTCTAAGGCACTTACCAGGGTACCCAATTATACTGAGTGAAATTAATACTAATACCAGTGGTAATGTTGACCAAAAAGTAAGGCTTTCAGGAGTGGGCACAGTGTCCCTACATAACTATAAGTACTCTCAAGGGTTAAAATATTCTCTTAAAGACTGGCCACAATGAAAAGTTTAAATATATTTAATAATAAATAATAAAAAAACATGAAAATACTAAATATCTATTTACAATAAACAGCAGAGTGTCAGTCACAGGAAATATTAAAAATAATGCAGATGGAAAAGTTCACACAGATATAGAAAAACTATACTTAACTAATCTCACTATATTTTCCTGACTGATATAAAGAATTACTGACACCTAGTTCACATACTAGAGCAAGGCAAGATGACGTGGGTGAGTGGCCTTTTTTGTCAGGTTTCACAAACAGAATGCCCTGAGACTTCTGCTCATCTAGTATTAATACATAATTTTAGTGCTGGATTACAGAATGTCATCACATACATCTGGACACCTGACTTCTGGTTCCCATGCTATCCCCTTTACTAGAAGCTGAGCCAGAACCTTGCACATATGCATCACCATACACACACATAGAGCTTTGCTAAGATGTGTTATAGCATCTGGAAGCTATAAAACCATTTCATAAACTTCAACCCTTTCAGGGTAGCAATTAGTTCACCGCTATGGACAATGCAGTATGATTCCTAGTCCCTGGTTTTCACAGACATTTGTCTCTGGCTGCAATCAGACCTGTGAGATGCAATCTTTATGGCATAAACCAGACTATTTTTCAAAATTAGATGGACTGAGATTAACCTCTTCTCTTTGAATATCCTCTGTTACAATATATTCATTTCAACAGTTACAATACAGTATGACATAGAGGTGTATTTATTTCATGTCCAGCAAGACCCACTGTTGGTGCATTTTTTTTAACACAAGCAACTTTGCAAATACATTTTCAACACAAGCACCTGTACAAATCAGTTTGATATACAAATGACATATGATTCTTTACAAAACACCAGCTAGCTATGCTGGCATTACCTCACATCATCACATCTCTTCCATCTTTGAAGATTCATGCTAGTTTTTCCAGTGAACCTGGAGAAATGTGGCTTGAGACAAATGAGCCTGTCTGGGAATACATTAACCCATACCCCATCTTGTGAACCCATCTGTACTGGCATTGCCAACCCCACTACAGTGCTACACTGTCATGTCATATGCCTGCAACCTTAGGCTCCACTTTAATAACTTGGCATTTTGTTGTCTGGCTTGATGTAACCATAGATACCCATCAGACTCCTCCTGCCAATCACTGCAAATAATCAGCACCAGGGCCTCCCTATCAAGGTAAGACTTCATCATGTTAACATGTTAGAGTTTGGGCCCCTGCCTCCTGCCTAGCAGGTTTACCATTTAGTTAACATCACTAACCTTCCTTACCACTTTGAAGGGTCCCTCCCAAGCTGCCTGCAGTTTATTGTGTCTGACAGGAATGAGCATCATAACCTGCTGTCTAGCAGCATACTCTCAGGATCAAGAATTCTTGTCATACCAGAACTTTTTCTGCTGTTGGGCTCCTGACAGGTTCTCCTGGGTCAAGCCCATGAGCTTCCTAAGCTTTGTCCTGAGGTTTAGGACATATGCCACAACAGACTCCTTGTGGGATTCACACTCACTCTCCAACTCATCACAAATCAAATTTAAAGGTCCCCTCATCCTATGCCCATACAACAACTCAAAGGGTGAAAAAACTGTGGATTCCTGGAGTACCTCTCTGTAGGCAAAGAGCAGATGAGGTAAATATTGGTCCCACTCTTTCCTAAACTGGTCTACAAGTGCCTGTAGCATGGTCTTTAATGTACAGTTTAACCTCTTCACAAGACCATTATTCTGGGGGTGGTAGGGGGTGGTCTTTAGGTGCTTCACCCCACAGCACTCCCACAGACAAGCTAGCAGGTCTGACATGAAATTGGCACCTCTGTCAGTCAGTATTTCTCTCAAGAAAACTACCCTGCTGAAAATCTCTAGCAAAGCATTTGCCACCTTCTCTGCCTCGATGGAGGACAGAGTCACTGCCTCAGAGTATCTAGTAGCATAATCTACTACCACCAGGATATAATTTTTCCCTGTGCAACTTGGGGTAATCAGAGGCCCCACAATATCAATAGCTACCTTCTGAAATGGTTCCTCAATGACAGGCAAAGGTATCACAGGAGCTTTGACATTGTCTCCTGGATTGCCTACTTTTTGGCATTGCTCACAAGTTCTGCAGTACCCTCTTACATTCCTTGCAATCCCAGGCCAATAAAAGTTCTGCATAATACATCTCTTAGTACACTTTATGCCCATATGATCTGCAAAAAGAATGTCATGGGCTATGGCTAGAAGTGCCAGATGGTAGAGTCTGGGCACTACCAACTGCTGTATTACCTCACCCTCTAGCCCTTCCTCAGGGGTCAACTTTCTATACAGTAATCCTTTGTTCCAGTATACAGACCCCCCCCCTTTTCCTTGAGAATCAGGTGCCTCCCTAGCTACCTCTCTCAAGCTTCATAATGTAGGGTCTGAGAGCTGAGTCTGTCTCAACTGTATCTTTGTGACCCTTCCCAGCTCCCCTTCCACAGGACGTCTGGTATCTTCTGACAGCTGTGTCTCACTGTCAGCCTGGGTAGTACCACTCACATCTGTCCTTGCAGTCACTCTGTCAGTACTTATCAACAGCTGTGGCTCACCTTTAGGCTTACTGCTACAGCGTCGCTCCCTCTCTGAGATAGCCACATCACCAGTCCCAGCATTAGGTGTGGGGTCAGTCTGGGTCTCCACCAGGCTACCAGACCCACATGCCTGTCTCCAAGCCTGACTGCATATCACTGCATGTACACAAGGTACTTCATTATCAAAATCATTCCCTATCAAGACATCATCAGGGATATCCTCAAACACACCTACTTGCTTGCTTTCTTTTCCACCCTCCCAGTCAAGGTGAACCCTGGCCAAAGGTATTTGGAATGGGGTCCCTCCTAAAGCTCTGACAGGAATGAAGTGCCCAAGCAAGTATTGCTCCTCTTTAACCACGGCAGGCTTCATAATGGTTATGTCAGAGGCTGTGTCACTCTTAGCAGTTGTCTGTCTTCCATCCACTAAGATAGGATACAAACCCCGGTGATAGTTTGGTGTCCCTGTTGTCTCCAGGCAACTTACCACTGGCATTCTGTTATTCCCACGTGCTGGCTCTCCCACCTTTTGTTCCCCACCTTGCTTCTGTGGACATCTGTATGCTACATGGCCCCACTGATTACATTTAAAACATCTAACCCTTGATCCTGGCTGTGTAACTGAACTAGTGGCTTCCCCTGTTACTGGTGGACTCTGTTGGGGTGGGTTAGGCTGCCACCATGGGTTCCCTTATATCCATGTGCAGCACTGGATATTCCCTTCTTGGGCAGTGATGCACTGTTTGCTAAGGAGTGATCCCTTTTTCTCCCCATTTCATCTGCTGAGTTACATTCCTGGTCTGCCAACCAGATTCCCATGTCCTCAGGCAAAGTGCTAAGGGCTTGTTCCCTCACCAAAAGGTCTGCCAGCCTTTCAGAAGTGGTGACCTGACATTCACTCATCCACCTTTGAAAATAAGTGCTTAACTCAGCAATACAATCACATACGCTTTTATCTGCTTTGCTTCTATGCTCACAAAACTTTTTTTTTCTGTAAGCTTCAGGTGTTAACTTAAAACATTCCAATAAACATTGTTTAACTTTACCATAGTTTAAACAATCAGTATCAGGGAATTTAGAAACAGCAGTTACAACTTTACAATTTAGTAAGGGGGTCAGGAACCGTACCCAGAGCCCTTGGCCAGCATTATACTGTTTATATACTCTTTCAAATATATGAATAAAGCTATCAAAATTAGCACCTTCTGTAAACTGTGGAAGAAATGTACTGACCTTTATTGCTTGTGGATTCAGTTATTCCCTTCCCCATTACCTCCATGACCTTGACAAAGAGTCAGCATCTCCTTCTCATGTTGCAACTGTTTCTCATTTTCTTCGGCTTCCAAATGCCACAGTCTCTCTGCTGATTCTAATTTCATATGGTTTGCCTGCTGAAGTCTCTCATTTTCTTCAACCTCCAAATGACGCAGTCTCTCTGCTGATTCTATTTCCAAATGTTTGGCCGCCAGTTCAAATCTGTTTAAATCCAGATGGGATTTTAAGTCCCCTGAGGAAAAGCTGAACTGTTCTGTTTCTGGGGGCTGCAAATCCCCATCACCAGACTGGTTATCCTCCTGGTTGCTGATTGGTGCTGCATTTGTGACTAAGGCTGAAATAATTTCCTCTTTAGTCGGATTGGCGTGCACCAGTTCTTTGACTTCCCACACCTTGGCCAACTAGTTCATCAGCTTGCCATAAACCTCTGCTGACATATTTTCCTGCTTTTCCTGAGTAAACTAAACTAATAAAAAAAAAAAAAAAAAAGCTGTTGTGAAAATGAAACTCTGTATTTTACCTTGTGGCTGCTGAGAGTATGCACACCTTCAGTGACAACTGCCTACAGGCTACAGAAGTTCAGTTAATACCCGCATCACTTCTCACCAATATGGTGTCCCTCCCCTGGGCCAGTAATCATAGAGATTCAAGCCTCACCACTGACACCAATGAGGGTCATTCACTTGGAACAAAGATAGATATACACAGTATTTCCAGATGTAGCTCTCTGCACCAAACATAATTTTCCTTAAGAGCACACAGGGAGCACACTCCCATCCTGGGGCTGGGTTTCTCTCTCTCTCTCTCTCTCTCTCTCTCCAGGCCCCAAGTAAGACTCCACACTAACAGAGCTATAGAGTTAAGTCCTTAGCAGGGTGTTCCAAGCCAAGTCCTCTACCACTGTCTCTGTGAAATCAGTGCTATCAGCGCCCCTATTCAAAGTGGCTGACACATACATTCTCTTTGAGCTTTGGTTTTCACACAAACACACACACACACACACACACACACACACACACACACACACACACACACACACACACACACACACACACACACACACACACACACACACCTGGGAAAGTTGAGTATAGCTTTACTAGCTCTACCACCATTGCCCAGGCTATAAGGTAGATACACTGTCACCAGGACACCCACAAAGCCAGCTACTCTAAGGCATTTACCAGGGTACCTAATTATACTGAGTGAAATTAATACTAATCCCAATGGTAATGTTGACAAAACAGCAAGGCTTTCATGAGTGGCCATAGTGTCACCAAATAAATATAAATACTCTTTAAGGTTAACATATTCTCTAAAAGACCAGCCATGATGAAAAGTTTAAATATATTTAATAATAAATAATAAAAGAACATGAAAATATTAAATATCTATTTACAATAAACACCAGAGTGTCAGTCATACGAAATATTAAAAATAACACAGATGGAAAGGTTCACACAGATAAAGAAAAACAATAATTAATTAATCTCACTATATTTTCCTGACTGATCTAAAGAATTACTGTCTCCTAGTTCACTTACTAGAGCAAGGTAAGATGACGTGGGTAAGTGGTCCTTCTTTGTCAGGTTCACAAACAGACTGCCCTGAGACTTCTGTTTCCTCTAGTATTAAAACATTATTTCAGTGCTAGATTACAGAATGACATCACATACATCTAATCACCTCACTTCTGGTTCTCGCACTACTCCATTTACTAGAAGCTGGGCCAGAATCTTGCACATATGTGTCACTATACATACACATAGAGATTTGCTAAGATGTGTTATAGCATCTGGAAGCTATAAAAACATTTAAAAAACTTCCATCTTTCTAGGGTAGCAATTAGTTCACCCCTAAAGACAATACAGTAGGATTCCTACTCCTGGCCTTCACAGTCATTCTGTCTCTGGCTACAATCAGACCTGTGAGATACAATCTTTATGACCTAAACCAGGCAATTTAATTTCAGACAATTTTTCAAAATTAGCTGGACTGAGATTAATCTCTTCTCTTCCAGTAGCCTCTGTTACAACATATTCTCTTAAACAGTTACAATACAGTCTGACATACAGGTATATTTCTTTTCTGTCCAGCAAGACCCACTGTTGGTACATTTTTTAACACAAGCAACTTTACAAATACATTTTCAACACAAAGCACCTGTGCAAATCAGTTTGATATACAAATGACATATAATTCTTTACAAAACTCCAGCTAGCTATGCTGGCATTACCTCACATAATCACATGTATATTGGTTTTGGCTGCTATCAATCATACAAATGAGCTGGCCACTGTTGCATGTCAGTGTGTAAATATGAAAAAGGTTAAAGCTCATACCTTTAGTCTGACTGCTTCCATGACTCAGCTTGTAAATTAAGTAATTTATAAAGTACAAATTAAGAGAAGTGAGTGTTCAATATCCTTCAGGCTTGAATGCTTTTTGGTTGTAACTTTTATGTTTCCATTCTGCAAGTATGCAATTATCACCTCCTATGTGCTTCACTGATAGGTTCAGTGTGCCTGTTTCTGTGGTTCAGCTTGTAAATTAAATTCTTAATAGAATGTTAGTTAAGAAGAGTATTCTGGGTTCAAATCCCCCTCAGCACTTTATGCTTTTTCTGTCCTTTATGCTTCCATTCTTCAGATGTGTGACAGCCATCTGCTATATGCTTCACTGATACCTTCTGTATAAATGAGGAGGGCTAAGGGTCAATAGCCTTCAGGGGTATATGCTTCCAGTCTGTGAAGATATAAGAATTATCTGCTATGCGCTTCATTAACATATTCCTTCTAATTTCTCCAAATCTTTTGGGTTTCTAATACCATGATGGGAATGGACCCCATTCCTAAGTCAAAGTATGATTAAAGTTCATGAAATTAGTATTTTTTTAGTCTTTGATGTCAGCCAGTAGTGCTCTTCACAGCACCCGCAATGTGCTCAGTAATGACTCCTTTTGCAATTAATATGGGGTTACATGGATTGGTAACATATCCAAATTTGATTGTAAATTCTTTTTTATAAGACCTGTTGCTCCTACTACTATTGGAACTGTCTGGGTATCTTTCTTCCACATTGCTTTCATTTCTGCCTGCTGATCCTGGTATTTTATGACTTTGTGTCTCTCTGTACGCAAGACACTGTAGTCACTGGGTGTGGCAATTTCAATGATCAATGCTACTTTTGCCTTCTTTTCTTGGACCACTATATCCGGTTTTCTAGCATCTATCTTTTGAACTGTCAGTAATGGGTGATCCCATGTGATATAAACTTCATCATTTTCTATGATGCTTTGCGGCTCATGTTTCCAGTGTTTTTCAGCCAGTTTGATACCATAATGTTTGCACAATCCCCAGTGCAAAAGTCTCGCCACAATATTATGCCTTTCAGTATACAGTCCTTCTGCCATTAGTGTGTCGCAACCAGCAACAAGGTAAGTGACTGTTTCCAATTCAGTTTTACAAAACCTACATTTGTCTGTTTCTCCCACATGTTCAATGGACTTTGTAAACCAGCGTGTACGTAGCCCACTATCTTAGGCTGCCAATATTAACCTTTCATTTCTTGGTTTAAATTCGGCTCTCCTTGACCATTCCTGCATTCATTCTTGATCAACATGAGGTTCTTCCACAAGTTTTCTATACTTGCAACTATATTTATGCTTTTGCCACATTTCTTGCCTTCTCATCTGGTCCTTCACCTTATATTCTTTCTTTTGTTTTCTTGGCACATTCAGTTGCTGCCTGTTTTTTATCTACTTCTGGTTTGATTTCCATTCCTGCTTGATTGTTGATATGCTTCTGCTAAATTAAGCAAAGAAGTCATCTTAGATTTATTCTCCTCATGTTTCAAAACTTTCACTACATTTGGATCTTGTGAGGTCAGTAGATATGTATGGAGTCCCACAATTGCAGATCTATACATGTAATCAGTTTCAAGGAGGCCCTTCCCTCCTTCAGAATGGGGAATATATAATCTTGGTATACACTGATTTTTATAAATCATTTGGTGAGCATGAAGCATCTTTCTTGTTTTAATATCTAATCTATCCAACACTTTTTGGGGCCAGTCAATCACTTCAAAACTGTATGTTAGGGAAGGAAGAGCAAATTGATTTATAGGTTGGATCTTGTTACTAGATGTCAATACTGTTGTCAGGATTAATTTAAGTCTTCTAAAGTATTCCTTACTGAGTTTTATTCACATTTGCTCATGTTTTATTGCTGATCCTTCATCAATTCCCAAGTATTTATACATTCCCTCTTGCTCAACTTCTTTTATATCACATTCTTGTCCCAAACTGATGTTTTCCTGGTGCTGCAGTTTTCCGTTTTTAATTGTTGCTTTTGCACATTTATCAAGACCAAATGACATTCTAATATCATCTGAAAAAGTTTTGACAACCTGCAGCTGTGCTTTCAGTTCCTCATCTGATGAGCTATACAGTTTTAAATAATCGACAAAGGGAAGATGAGAAGTCATTAGACTTTGTTGTTTTCTAGGAGCCAAATTGTAGCCATGGCCTAAGCAGTTAAGTAAACAGCTTAATGGATTAATGGCAAGGCAGAATAGCAACAGTGACAGAGAGTCACCCTGGAATATCCCTCTTTGAATTTTTATTCCTGGGATAATAATCTGTCCTTTATCATGGCTTAATTGCAAAGTGGCCTGGCATTGTTTCATAGTTAGTGTAATGTGACTGCTTCCATGGCTCAGTTTATAAATTAAATAATTTGTGCAGTGCATATGAAGAGGGTTGAGGGTTCAGTACTCCTTAGGGTTGAATGCTTTCTGTGATTTTATGCTTTCATTCTGCAAATATGTAACAATCAACTGCAATGTGCTTCATTGACACTTTAGTGTGGTTGTTTCCATGGCTCAGCCTATAAATGAACTGATTGGTAAAATGTCAGTGAATGAGGTTGTGGATTCAAATTCCCTCAGGGCTGTATATTTTTTCTGCATTTTATGTTTCCATTCTACAAATGTATAATGGTCACCTTTTATGTGCTTCATTAACACATTCAGTGTGACTGCTACCATAGCTCAGCTTGTAAATGAAGTAATTGCTAGAACGCCAGTGAAGACAGCTGTGGTTTTGAGTCCCTTAGGGTTGTATTTTTTCTTTTATACTTCCATTTTACACATGTGTAGCAATTACCTACTACACGACCACTTGGTAGCTTGGATGGGTGCTTCTGCCTTAAATGTAATCATGTGTTCAAGAAACAATATAACTGACTTTTGGCCCTTTATATTCATATGTTTAAATAGAAATTGTTTAGGTGGGAGAAGGTGTGCGCAGAGACAATTTTTGTAAGTGGAGATGACTTTAAGCAGTATCTAAATTCTCTGAGGCTTACAGTTATCTAGTATTATGCTGTGACCTACCAAATGGGACTTGCTAAATTTAGAGCAACGTAGTACTGCAGTCCAACTGGTGTTGAAAATTGCCTTCAACCAATTGATGCAGCGTTCCACCTTTATTTAATTGGTGCATTATTATACAAGCTCATAACCACTACTAAACTGACAACCAGACCTTGTAACAATCTTAGTAGAAAGAGCAACCAACACTACAGCCAAGATGACAACATTAAGTTTTTCTGGTCTTTTCTTTCGGAGTTTCCCCTGGAAAATTACATATGAAGAACACACCACTTTAATCTCTGTCTTACAAGGTATGTGGATAAGCAGGAAGGATTGATGGGACAGCTGAGATTTCCTATGAATTTGGTTAAATGCTTCTTGCAGTCTTTTCTCTAAAAATACTGCCACACTGAGTAAGCTCGGGTTGTAGTTGTATGCATTGCTTGTTCCACTGCATTCCAGTGATTCCCAATCCCTCTGTCTAAGAATGCTTCAGCCTGTGATTTCCATTCACGTGCCTTTAAATACAGTCATTCATACTACTCTATGTTTTTTGACTGATTAGGATACAGTAAGTTAGATCCTTTTTTGAAAAAGCTGCCTTCAACCTGTTTGCCTCTGTAGCTCTTCCAGTTCAAAGTCTAAATGAAAAGGTTCTCCATGGCATTGAATTTCATGACATCCTTCTTTGAACTGCTCTTTGTACTGTTTTTTCTGTATGCAATAACAATAGAAGGATCTTCACTGCTGTCCATGGTGCTAAACCAAAATACAGAGCTGCCTAATGAATGAACTCTTGTTTGAGCAGCGAGACTAACAGTGAACCTGGCATATATGTTAGTGCTACATCTTCGGTTAATATTTCAGTTCCTCTTGCAACTAGTTCTAGAGCTCTCTGAAATGGCAGATAGTTCTCAGATAAGGTAGAAGTAGAAAAATGGGGTTCTAGGAGGAACTAAGTTATTAGGTTCATAGGTTCATAGGTTGGTACTAGCCTATTGGCTCTAGGGCCTATACAAGCCTAGCCATAACAATTCCCTGGCTATTTCTTCCCACACCATTTACTTCCCTGGACCCCTGTCTAGTAGGGTGACTGACGTGATCCCCGGGGTGAATTTCCTTTCTCCCATCCAATCGTCAAGGTTCCTTTTGAAGAGGGCCAAAGAGACACTCTGCTTGACATGTATGGGCAGTCTATTCCAGAGTCTCAGGAGTCTCTGGGTCCCTCCAGCATGTTTTATTTACTGTGATGACAAGGTTTAGATCCCTGGAGCATGTGGATCTGAGGGATTGGGATTTCTTTAAGTGTAGCATGTCTAACAGTTCTGGGTTTGACATGGCCTTGTATGTTAAGCAGAGATCACCTGTGAGTAGACGATATGCGACAGAGTATAGCTGGAGTTTTTTTAGGCGGTCAGCGTAGGGCATCTGCTTAAAGCCTGTGATTCTTTTTGTGAGGTATTTCTGCGGCCTTTCCAGTTGTTGCAGATGTCTTGAGAGGTACATACCAAATGAGGCATTGTATTCTATAATGGGTCTAATGAGGGATGAGTACAGTGGGACAATGACCTCCTTTTTTCTCGATGAAAAGCCCTTAGTGATGGGGCGTGCCACATTGAAGGATTTTCTGACTGTTGTGGCGATGTGGTTATCGAAGGTGAGACCACTGTCCACCTGTGTCCCTAAGTCTCTTATCACACTTTCAGTGTTTAGTGTACTGCCACCTATGTGGTATTTCATGGGTACATGTTTTTTCCCAAAGGGGATAACTATACATTTCTTGGCATTAAGCTTGAGCCCATGGCTCTGGCACCAAGCATCTGTTTCTGTAAGGCCCTTTTGTAGAGTATCCACATCATTTGGGAATTCAATAATGGCTCCCAGTTTGCAGTCATCTGCGAAGTTTGCTAGTCAGAGTGCCTTAGTGATGGCCTGCACTTCAGAGAAGTAGATGCCAAACAAGAGCAGTCCCAGGACTGAACCCTGAGGTACTCCACTAGTCACTTGTCTGGAGCTGGCTACTTTTACATTGTGGGTTCTGTCAGTAAGCCAGTTGGCAACCCATCGAGTGACGTAGGGATTAATGCTCTATTGTTTTTTTTTACTTTCCAGAAACAGTAAGATGTGTAGTTAAAAGGGATACTGGCTGCACACAAGTGTCATACCAGTACTATCTCTTTACATTATTTCCATCATGCATGCATTACACTGTTTGTTCAACTCTACATGTCCCATCAGTGCATCATTTTCTTGGCCTCTTTTTTCAAGAAACATCCCTAACAAGGAGTCTTATTTGGCCTTTTACCATCCTTATTTTTCAAATGTTTCTTTCTTTCCTGAATTATTTTAATTTGTTGTGGTTCATGAACCCGGAACTGTTTAGACATCCAGTAGCTGTATTCAGTATATACTGGTGATTTCTTTTTTTTTTTTTGGGGGGGGGGGGTTCATTTGCAGACCTTAATCTCTAAATTCATTAGTCCCTGAAATGAATTCCTATGCTGTATCAAGATTATATCACCCCTAGATGGGACTCGAACCCACAATACCTGGCTTAGGAGGCCAATGCTTATCCATTAGGCCACTGAGGCCATGACAGATTATATCACCCCAGATGGGACTCAAACACACAATCCCTGGTTTGGAAGACCAGTGCCTTATCTATTAGGCCACTGGGGCCTGACTTCATTGTTTCTTGCTCACCTTGAATAGAACTTCTGCATATGCTTTTCTTTCAGCACTGACCTCATGAGTAATTACTACATCTTTATTAAGATATTGAAAGACATACATATTTTTATGTATTTATTTACACCTTGTTGACCAGGTTAGTCCAATAGCTTCTTTTCAGGGGAGACCTGTGGTGGTTTTCTTACCTTAGAAAATTTAGCCAAGGCACTGGGAAGATTCCCCTACCCTGTTTGACAAGTGCTGTGAGATCTTTTACATCCATCAGAGCTATCAGCATCTCAGGCAATTATT
Source organism: Protopterus annectens (assembly GCF_019279795.1). NCBI lineage: Eukaryota > Metazoa > Chordata > Ceratodontiformes > Protopteridae > Protopterus > Protopterus annectens. Next base: position 327,149,333 of record NC_056727.1, read on the forward strand.
CTGAAAACTGCAGTCTGACCATAAAATGTAGTTATTTCTCCATGACCAACACTTTCATAATGATATTCTACAGAGTCTAGCATTGTGCCTGTGACTCTGGTACAGTTAATAATGAAATGGCTTGCATATTTCTGTCCAAACTAGACTAATTGACAAGGACCTTGCCAACAATCAACTCACCATTACTACCAGAACCAGATCATACTCTTTTGCAGGGGCATTTTCCATGCAGGCAGTTGTAGCCTTACTTTTACCTAATTATTGTAGTATCCCTAACATTTGTACTAAATCCCACAATAATATCCTCAGCTGCCATAGCATTCCTTGCTCCACCATTAATAACCAGTCACTGAGTCGAGACTAAATGCTAGCTCATTTGTTTTGAATCATTTGTTGACAGGTCAGGGAAATGATGAAGACTGTTTCAGTGGCCAAAAAAAGTGAACAAGGAATACTCCAGCTGAGTGACAGTCATCTGGTCAACCCCAAAGGATTTGATGACATATAGTCTGTTGTCAGTCACTTCCACTGAACCTCCACAACTGAAATTAATTTTAGTATGTTTATAGCACATGTTTGAGGTCTACATGTTGAGAATAATACCCAGTTTGGGAGTGGAGCTCTTTTGCAGACCCCTGGCCATCATCATTCAAGTATGGCTGAACCTTAACCAAGTCACACTCAGCTTTTTTTTTTTAATAACCAAGCTTAATTAGTTTTTGGGGCTATATGGCATCATTCTAACTTCATAACATCAAAACTCTTAAACCATGCTGTCACGTATATAAGTAAAGGTTATGCCATATTCTACTTCCTGACTCTAAGGGTGACTGGTAAGCCTTCAGTCTTTTTGCACTTACACCAGAACTAGTGAGATATCAAGTAAAGGCATCTTACAACCCTTGATGCTCCCACAGTTGTAGTAATTATAGCCACTGGTAGAGTTACAAAAGGACTTCACTTTTCATATCACTCATGTTTGCCACTTGACTTACAGTTCATAGGTTGGTACTAGGCTATCGGCCCTAGGGCCTATGCAAGCCTAGCCATAACAATTCCCTGGATATTTCTTCCCACAATATTTACTTCTCTAGACCCCTGTCTAGCAGGGCGATTGACATGATCCCCGGGGTGAATATAGGTTCATAGGTTGGTACTAGGCTATCGGCCCTAGGGCCTAAAGATTATATCACCCCAGATGGGACTTGAACCCACAATCCCTGGCTTAGGAGGCCAATGCCTTAACCATTAGGCCACTGGGGCCTGACTGGTCCATTTCCCTTACTGCATGCGATCCACTGAGAAGCTTTATATGGTGGACAAAACACATCTTCTTTGGTGCTAAATAGCTACAAGGTAAATAATAGGTTGCTTACCACGGGAAGTTCCTGCATCCATCTTGCACTGATCAAATGAATATTAACTGATTTGGGTTTACTTTTCCATTCTATTAACTGTCTTCTTTCTGTACAGACAGTTTCATCCTTTGTCTTTTCTGCTAACAAACTTTAATAAAGTGAGCATCTCTGACCACTGTATGTCATCTGTTGTACCATCTGTGTTTTACTGATTTAGTAATTAACCTTTCTGCAAATAGAGCCTCTTTCAATTATCCTTGTTACCTAAAGAATATCTGCAGTATTTCAGTCATGATCTTTGCCCACATTTCATAGCCTCTCTGACTGATTCAGTTCAAATAAAAGAATACTCAATAGTGGTTATCTTTCTTATGGGTTGTTATTCCATTCTTGGTATAACATTTTTAAATTCTCATTCTTTGGTGCCAAGGATCTGCACATAGCATGCTCCCAATTACCCTAAGCTTTGCAATTCTGAAGTACCCCTCCAGTGGCTTTACCAACCCAATACAAAGCGACCAAGTTCATCCATCTGCAGATCGGGAGACCTTGAACACCTAAGTTGTCTAATCTAATGTATGTTAAGTTTATCTGCTAACAATTGATGTGCACTTGTATAGATTTTGGGAGCACACTACTAGGGAACCTTGGTTACAGATATCTTTCCTTGTTGTAATGCCCCTACCCCCTAGTGACTCTATTATTTCCCTCAGACTATGTTCCATTAGAATAATGCATTACCAGTTGAAAACATCATAAAATTACTAATTTTCCAGCACCAATTGACAAAACTGTGAATATTTAACTTTTCTCTCCCACTAATTATTTTGAAATTAAGCACAACCTAGATCAGACCTCCATTTCCTTTCATGGTTTACGAATGTGCTTCTGTCCCACCAGCAGCCACTTTAACAAATGCTAAACCCTATCTCTCTTACCTTGCAGTCCCAAAGTTGGAGTTAGAAAAAAGAAAAAAAGAAAAAAAAAACTTTTTTGCTTCCTCTCATCTAGTTGAGAGAAGGCATGACAACAAAACTAATACTTATGGGCAATAATTTCTTGAATTAAGAAATAAAGCAAAAAAAAAAAAAAACAGATTAAAAAAAACATTACTCCAATATACAAACTAAGCAGAAAGCTAACCCTCAAAATTCTGAGCAGCCATAAATAAAATTCTCCAACCAAGTAAAACTGGTACCCCAACCCCAGGCATGTAACATTGCAATGCAATTCAGTGAATATTTTACCAACTCTATATTAAAACTGTCATCAAATTTTCCACCCACAACCCTCCCAAACTTACCAAGCTTCCCATCTGACCAAAACTATTTTTTCTTCCAACCAGTTCAGACCAGTACAATCCTCAGATACTTATCCAAATTAAGACCCACTACCCTGGCTGCTGATAAACTCCCAGCAGAAAAATCTCTGAATCACAGCCAAAGATATCTCATATCCTGTCTCTATAATCATAAATAGGTCAGTCTCCGAGCAAAATGTCCCAATCTTCTGGAAAATCTTACATTTAGTACCTCTACACAAAGGTGGAAATTCAACCGAATTATCCAACTACCACCCGATAGCCATACTATCCCCACTCTCAAAATTCCTAGATAAATGCATACATTCCCAAATACTAAAATATCTTCTCTCTAATAATCTCCTAGCCAAAACTCAACATGGTTTTCATCCTGGCCACAGCACCATAGCGGCCCTTATCAGCTTCACCAATCATGTTAATCAACAGCAAAATGCAGGCAATCTGGTATCAACCGTCTTTTTAGACCTTTTGAAAGTATTTGATACAGTCTCCCACAGCAAACTATTGATTGTTCCCTCAGAACTTAAACTAAATAACTGCACTCCTGTGGTTTAAAGACTATCTTTCTAATGAACAACAGGCCGTTTAGTGACAGGACAATCTCTCTCCTATTCTCCCAATCACCCTATGTGTGCCTCAAGGATCTCTATACTTAGTCCCCTGCTCTTCACAATATGCACAAACAACCTCCATAAAGCAACCCTTCATGCAAGCTTAGTACAATGCACCAAAAACTCTACCCTAATCTGCTCCACCCCCTCTCTCCAAATTCTACAGAAAATAACCCAATAATCCTTTACTGAAATTGAAACCTGGTTAGCAGACTCTCAATTAATACTCAACCTCCAAAAAAACAGCTTATGCTCTTTCATCCCTCCAAAGCTATAGGCCCCATTCCCCCATTCACAATTATCGCCTTAGACAACACCCATGTCACACCAGTTGCACATACCAAGCTACTAGGTGTTATCATCGACCAAAACATGAAATTCAACAAGCACATAGCTCAAACCATAACTAAGGTGCACAAAAACTAGGCACGCTCTACAGATGTAAAAACTACCTGACCTCCAATAGTAAAACTACCATAGCAAGAACCCACTTACTCTCCACATTACTCTCTGCTTCTCCCATCCTAGTTAACCTAAATAAAGGCAATCTAAACAAACTATCCACTTGTTATAACAAGATAGCTAAATTCACTACTGACTCTTTTTACAGATCTCACCATTGTCTAGCCCTTCACAAACTATCCTGGATGGAATCACCTAACTTACTTACCCTAAATCAACTCACCCTAGTTCACCAAATTCTCTATTACCCCAACAAAATCCAAGCCCTATATGACCTAATCAACCATTACACCAATAGCCATCAGCTAAGGTTCACCAATAAAGGACTGGTAGAAGTATCTAAAAGTAAATATAACTCAGGTGATTCCTTAAACTCTTGTACTATCGCAAAAATGTGGACCTCCCTCCCATTCAAAGTCAGGACACAGACAAACAAAGTCAGTATCAAAAATCAATTAAAATCCTATCTCACCAAGTGTTGGATATGTACTTGCTCTGACCTGGGCTAACTCCTTTAAAACCACTCTAGCCCCATTAGTCTTCTATATATCTGTTATAAGGTCTTCCTATAACTTCAAAACCCATATAATTCCTTGTGATGCAAACTATATCAATGTTTATGGAATTATGTATTAAGTATTTCAGCTTATCATTGCTGTTATGTTTAACAATATGATGAATATTCTCATATCTTACTATACTACTAATACTCTTGTGAGAATATTTGACAAAATTGTTAGCTTCTTTTCTAAATTGCTGTAAGCTTTTTCCTTTGGACTGACATTTTGTATTATTATATGTTTCATGGATGAGCTTTTCTCCCCTGGCCTCCGCTGAAAACTTGCAACCCTGCCCAGTAAGACATCTCTGGTAAATAAATGCAAAATAAATAAAATAAAATAAATAAATAACATTTTTAGAACCTCTTTTAGACATCTCATTCAGATGATTTGCCTTATATGTTAGACACATTCTTTATGAACTTTACCTCTTTTATGCTAATTTTCTCCCACTAAAATGAGCTTTGTGTTACATCTAGGTCCACTTTGCTATTGTTAGTATGTAGCCCTGCATCCTTTAAACTGGGTTATATAACCATGGTACCTCAATCAGTGACAGTGACAGTGAAACTGCTTAACCAGTTTCAAACTGACAAAGTGTCCTCAGTGACAAGGAAGTCATACATATATACATACATACATATCCAACTTAAGACACAGGAAGCAACATAATATACTAAGATGTGAGCAATACAGATTTTGTGGTCTGCTGAGTCACGTAAGGCCACACTTTTATTCCCATTCCTTAGAATTCACCCCCTGCTGTCTAGAACATGCAATCTGAGGTGTGACATTCTACAGCTGTACCACGCTGACATGCCCTGGCCTATGTACTGCTCTTGTGCTGGAAAGGCTTCTATTATCTTCCATAGCTATGCATTTGATGCTTATAACATCTTTACAATGACTGATGCCCTTCTATCCCAAGTTTCCTGCCTTCCAGCTTCCCACTCTGTGTCTGGTGATCTCCTCCCATGTGGAAAACTCCACTTAGACTTAACTGACATAATATTTTTAGATATTATAAGACCTCAGTTGCAGTCCTCCTTTGCCACCTATTATCCACATAGAATGTGCTGATATGCTGCTACTTCTCCTTAGTTTATGTGCCCTACAGGCTGTGTTTGATTAGAACTCAGTCCAGAACTGGAATTGGATTCATGTATGTATGTATGTATGTATGTATGTATGCATTTGTTTGCTTGTTTATTTATTTTGAAGTGCAGATATTTAAACCTGCATAAGAACTTCTGAAACCTTCCTGCAATCAGTAAAGTATCTAATGGTAGGACATTCCCGCTTTTGGGGTAAACTGCCCACACCTACTGGACTGTTGCTCTCGTCAGTTATGCCATCTTTATCTCATCTTTGAATCTCATAAGTTTCTGTCTGGGGAAAAATCACTGCTAACACTCACACAAGACTTTTCGTTCTACCAGGAGCACTGAGGCACACATCTTTACTCTTGTTGTCTAAGTAATCCATTAATTCTGCAGATCAGTGAATGAGACATCTTGTATGTTCATTCTTTCCTCTACCTATTTAACAATTAATCTAATATCTCTTAGTCTGTAGGTCACTTTATACCTTTCTGATGTCCCCTCATTCATTTTGTCGCTTTACATCACCAAACATTCTTCCTTTATCACATAGTGCCCTATTCAAAGTATACCAGATGACAACATATGTGCCAGCTCCTTGACTTACAACACAGTTTAATAGCATCATTACTCTGCTTCTTCCCTATAAATATAATATTAAATATATTTTGTAATCTGTTATTTTTTTTAAACCTGGAGCTTTTCTTCTTGACTGAAAATGAGCTTTCACTGCCCAGTGGACCTTCCCGGTAATCAAATGCCAATAAATAAATAACTAAATAAATAAATTTGCTGACTGTTGCCATCTAGTTATGTAATATATTTCTTTAAATAACATATAACCATGATATATAAACAAAAATCAGCAGAAATGCTATTGCAAAGAATTCTATACATGAACTAAACATACTATATATATTTAAATATAAATACAAAATCAAATATTAACAAATGGTTGCCAGTAGTGTTCCTCATTTCCATTTCACAGTCAAACTGACTGCATGACCATATATGTGTCTTACTATGTAAATAATGCAAATTTTCTTTAAATGGGTTCTGTCTTTGCATAGCACTGTACTTACCCAAAACTTGCATTCTGTGAATTTGTTTGGGAAATTGAAGCTTTTCTCCCTGGTTTCCTCTGTTAATGTAAATCAGCCAGTTAGGACTAACCTAGTAGCCTAAGTGTACTAAATAAATAAAAGTTGCCAGTATCAACATGCTGCCACTAATATTTCACAAAAAATTTCCTTCCACAGCTTCCCTTAGGTCACTTTTGTAAATGAGTAAAACTTAAGTTATCTCCAGCCTTAGAGTATCTTCTTTACTGAACAACGAACCTCTTACTAACCATCAGATAGACAGCAAACGCTTGAGAATAATAATCAAATTACTAACTAGAACAGATGTCCTCTATATAAAGATTAATGTAGCACTCAGCAATTATCATGGCAATGAAATAAAACAGGAGTAACTTTGTGCTATGCTTGATTTGATAACACCAATTATAACTCTACCTGCATCTAATTTTCTGACAGCTCTGTTAGCATTTTCTTTTTATGTACTATATCCTAAATTGCAAACATCTCCATCGATTTCTGGTTCAGTGAGACATCTTTAAAATCAATCACCATAATAACGCTGTGTTCAGAATAATGCTGCAGTTTTACAGTTTGCTAAAAACTAAAAGATACCTGCATGGGTAACCAAGGATGAAATAAGCCCAGTAAAACCTCAGCAGATATGTTCAAACCATGTCCTCCTAAAGTAAATGATAAATTAATAAAGGCATACTGTCTTCCTCTTTTAAGACAAGTAATAAAAGCCTGTTTGATGTAAAGAAATCATTCAAAGGCATTCAGGGAAACTACTTTCACCATGGGTCTTTTGGACCACTCAACACCCAGAAAGTTAACAGTCCTGTTGATGAAGGTATTTATTTTGTATTTGCAGCATAATTTGAACAAAGACATTTAAATCTAGAGTAACTCCTGAACAACCGACAGATTAATTCTACAACCTGAGGCTTTAATAATCCATATACCATAGTATGTAAATATTTGTATATTAATGGTTTTCATCTTGTATGTTACAGAGGGAAGCCTTTGCCTTTAACAGGGTTTAATGATGTCAGACAAGAACAAACAGCATTACCTTGTAACTTTGTTAATCTACAGCACACTATTAATTTTCTGATGTGAAATATGATTAGTGCTATTTAATTACCGCAGGTGAAGGCAATTACTTTTGTAGAATTATTTCCTGACCAAGTGCATGAACGTCCAGCTATTGTTAGTTAAATCTTGTAGAAATACTTACTCATCTAAGACGAAATAAGAACGTTGTGCAATTTTAAATTTTCTTTCCGTCTAATTTTTGATTTAGATCTCATTCTGAACTGTTTACTTACTAGTTTATTATCAACACACATTTTCGCAAATTATATAATTACTCTGCTTATGAATTGGTGAATGGTATTGGCCGTAAGAAATATTTGGAATTACCAAAAGTTGCACTTTTAACTAGTGAAAGGTAGTACAAACGCATAAGCAGCTGTTTGATTGTAAGGTCGGTGATACTTTATTTTATTTCTTTTTTGTTTTTTGTCTCCTTTTTTTCTCCGCATCCCAAGATCTCAAGTGCTGCCCAGCCCTGCTGCTCTAAATGAAAGGTTGTATTTACAAGTCTAAAAATTAAAGGAATCGATTGAAGATGTGCAGATTTACTAGGGGTTTTAACTACACTTTCAACCATCTCCTTGGAAGATAGAGCTACTGAATTTACATAATAAAACATTTTCTGTATAATGCACGGACCTTAAATGCTGTTGTTAATGAGACTTTGCAATGTCTGTGGAATTATTTGCTTGTGAGTTATACAAATACAGAATCCCTGAGTGGTGTACAAATTCAGGAGGGTTAACAGCTTTCATTGTTCCTAGATCGGCGCCTAGTTTACTTCGGTCCCTTTTTAAAATCATCATTCCATTCTCGTTAAGTAGGTAGCTCTCGTTAAGCCGGGATTTGGTCAAAACTCGGACAATAAGCAAAATCGTTTTTAATTCGGATTAAACCGTTTATTTTCTTGAATAAATAAATAAAATAAATTGCGTTTTAGTGGCCACATCGCTGTGTGTATGTGTGTGTTTATGTCATTTTTAAATATCCACATGTGCATTATGATCTGCGCATATCCCTATTTAATCATCGACCTATTCCATTAAATTAAAACATAAATGAACTTCCTGTAGGAAATCCAAACACTTTCTCGACACTCTGTGAAATGGAAAGAATCGGATCCATTCATAACTCTCAAGTGTACCTCATTATATGGAATGTTCCTCGTTTTGAGTCTTAAATTGTCCCTGCTCCTCGCAGTTTCATATTGAAAAGGTCTATCACACATTCAGTGTTAAGAATTGCTTAAGTGAGATCCAAAATAAATAATACTGAATCTTACTAATTTATAAAAAAAAAAGTCATATGTATAAATAAATGAATCCAGTTTGGGTACATTGCGAGCTTCCTAGCTAACTGTTAGTAAGCTATCAGTACACTTTTTTCCAAATTTGTTCCACACTATGAGAAGTAATATTCCCCATTTGCCCACCTGCTCCGCATTATGAGCGGTAGTGTTCCACATTTTGCAGATGGAAGGCTGATAGCTACATGGATAAGTTCACAAATCAGATTGTCTCTGTTTATTTAGCACCCATATTTTATAATCTAATTTCTGCAGTAGAATTTCTTGCTAGAACAGTGCTAAACATTTAGAAGCCGCTTATCTGTGATGTGGCATAATTTGGTGCAATATTGTCTTTCCTACACACTGTAGCAAAGGTACTTGTAAGAAGCCGAATACTTTAGAAAACCCCTGTTGGGTAGGCCGGTTTGACATTAAATATAACGGTTTTACCGCAGCTTATAAAACCTAAGTGCTTGGCTGCTGGGGTTGGTCGCCTGTTTACTTTTGGGCCGCTGATGGACGACTATATAATGCGTAGATTAGAAAATGAAACTGGATTAATTATTAAAATGTATTTTAGAAGAATATAGTTCCTCTGGCAAGTCCTGCAAAATAAATGTCCTGAATGCGTGCTATATATTTGTGAATAATCATGGAGTGTGTGAGCTTTTGATGCTTACTTAAGTGCTTTTTGTAACTAGTTATGTTTAGGAATATATCCTACCTGTCTGGTTTAGTTGGCTGACAAAAATAAAACGCGTATGCAGTGATGGTTCAGTCCACAAAACAAGTTCACATACCAGTTCTACAGTGTCCTGTTTCAGGGGTACTTTAAACATGAATGGTGCCCACCCCCACATGTTTTTGGTCTCAGCGTCGACAATGAAAAGCTAGCAGGATGAAGTTGAAGATTTTTTTCTCAGAATTTTATTAAACCCCATCTCCAAATACACCGGGCATAATATTTTGACATTATGCATTATGACAAAATGCGCATGATAAAGAAAAATGTTAACCGGAAATAATGATTATAAATATTAAAAAGCTACCATCTCAGAATAACAAGTGCCCATTGTTTCTGTGAAGAAAAACACACGTTTTCTGAAACAGCATTAAATTTACTAACGGTTAGACTGCAAAAACTGAGAATGCATTAGAAGAAAGCCAAAAGGGACAGGTGCATCGAAAATCAGTTTAAGCTGTTTTTTTTTTTTTATTACCTATAGTGCTAGCTAGTAAGTATTGGCTAACACATAGCAGGAAAACATCATTTGTTTTGCAAAATGCCTTCCAGAATTTCAGGCTAATCTTTTCAACAGACGGGTTTGCGCATATTAGCGATAACGTTTTTGTTAACTTTCACCCAGTCTATAAAGATTTACAAGGTAACCTGAGTACACCTTTTCAAAGATACGCATTTAGGCGCATTATAATATGGCAATATCCTGGAATAACACTAAATTAATCTTTCATATCCAGATTATAATCTGACTATTGACATCTTCAGCAAAAAGACACAAACAAATGCGCGCATTATCTTGATTATGAGCGTTACCCCCTAAATTAACTGCTGGCTGATAACAATGTGCCGAAATCAACAAGGTGGTGGAATTTACTGCAGTTTGGTGTCTTTTGTTAAAAAGAATATATTTAGTCTATTTTATATAGTTGTATTAATTTTTGGTGTTGGAAAAATCAAGTTAGGAGGCACACATTTCATTATAAATGAGTTTAGGATTATGCTTGCGAGACCCGCCGTCTGTCCTATCTTCTTTCTATTCAGGTTATTATTTAAACATGGACACGTAGGTTGATTGTATTTTAATTAAACCATGCATTAACTATATTATCATAAAGGAAAATGGTTGCTTGAGGTCCACTGGAAAAATATTTTTGGCAATTATTTCGTTCCTCCAAAAAGGAGCTTTGCTGATAGTACTGATGTCTTTTCAAGATTCTGAAATGCTACTTATAAGCTCTTCTATTAACCAGTTGCAAAACTCATCTTGCATTATGTTTTGTGTGCCTCATCGACCTTGAGCTGTGATTCAATTTGTTTTCAATTAAACTGTAATGAAATTGCCATCAAAAGGATCATTTATTGAATTAATTCTGCAGAGCTAAGTTGCAGTTCAAGTGATTTATTGTTAACGTTCAATTGGTTTGAAACACATATACACCATCCATCTAGAGTTTAAATTAGCCAGAAGAAAGTCTTACATTTTGCTTATTATCTTCTTGAAACAATATGTCATACAAGTCGTAGATTTTTGTCTCAGTCAAATATTTCCGAAGTTGACAGTTATGCTATAGTCTCATATAAGTTCACATGAGAATTGAAAGATTTCATGTAGTACACTGAGACATAGCATCCAGACAGTTTTATACCTGAACATAAGAAGACAATAATTTTAAAGGAGTGCCGCTTTTGCAATCCTGTCTATCCGTATGCATCCAGAATATCGGTTGCTGCAGTGCACAGTTTCAGCAACTCCAACTTTTGCAACACTCCGAACTTCAGTTTGAAGAACTAAATGTCAGTCGAGGGCCAGTGTTTCATGAGGAAGACATCCCCGTGGGTAAGTATAAAAATGTTGCAAACTCAGTGTAACAGTGCAGCACAGTTCCTTGAAGATGTATCCAGGAAATAAAGTCTGCCACTGGTTACCAAGTCCTGCCATAGAGCAGGTTAGCGTTGACCATGCCACTGGTGTAGTCTACAGCAGATGTGTCCATTTGCACCATAGTGGCTACTGGGTTATGAAGTGAAGGAGGGCTTGGCGACATCTCCTCTAGATCTGGGCCCTGAGCTAAGGTATTCACTTGCTGGCTTTGATGCTGAGATAGGGCATTGCTAGAGGCAGGTAGAACACTAGAATTGCCTGTTTGTTGCTGGGAGGTCTGTTGGCTGGGTGTTGGTGTACTGGAATTCTGGCAAGGCTTCCCATCTTTTACCAGCACGGGCACTGCCACTCGTCGAGGCGACTGCTGCTGCTGACACATGGTGTTCTCTTGCTGAAGTTGTTGGGTTGCTTTGTCCTTTGCTTGTCTTTTCATCTTGTACCTGTGATTTTGAAACCAGATCTTGACTTGAGTTGGAGTGAGGTGGATCATACTAGCCAGATGTTCCCTTTCAGGTGCAGAAAGGTACTTCTGCTGTTTGAATCTCCTTTCCAGCTCATAAACTTGTGCTTGAGAAAATAGCACCCTCCTCTTTCGTCTGGGCATAGCATGAAGAGGTGCCATAGACTTTGCAGCATCAGCCATACCAGTTAATGTTCCCATACCTGCCATGTTCATACCAGTTGAAGGTCCCATAAATCGTGAAACTAAATAAAAAGACGCACCACAGCATTAGTACCCAATATAAAGTTATTTTATGTTTGCATTTTGTATTATATTAATTTACATTTCATCTACATAACAAACAAGATTGTTTTAAGATTAATTGCACTTCCTTTACATTTCACTTTTTTCACATCAGCGTTGTACAGAGGAAAACAAAGTTCTACACTCATTTTTATATTTTACAGAATTGTACATTTTTACCATAAAAATGCCCTGTTTGGTAGCCTCACGTGGCTCATTAACTGACTGCTGACATATGCTTCCAAATACTAAGAAAAACACTCTTGTGTTCATCATGAAAAATATTTTTCCCGCAGGTGTGCTGTCTCATGCCTGTATTGCGATGCTGCTTCATTTTTTTTTATTTTAGCTGTGTAAAGTTATCAGTAAAGCACCCCCACTGCCTAAACAGGTGAAATATAGTACGTGTTGCACAGTTGCCTGCAAATTGAGCTGGTGGATCGATGGACAAATTAATGAATGACGTACATGGATGCAAGGCTTATGCTTTGTAGTAGCCCTGGTAATACGAAAGGGATATAAAATAACAGTTTGGATGTTATATATGTAGAATGCAAGAACGTTTACGTATTTATGCAGTTTACCCGTTTTCTTTCACCGTTTTATCTATTTTCTTCAAAATTACCTCTTCTGATTTTCATAGTGATTAGAAGTGCAGCCCCAACAAAAAAATTACAATAATAGTTCATATTTCAACAACTTGTATTTGTTCATTTTGAGGGACCCCTAACTTCACTGAAGACATCACAGTTATATAGAAAATCAGGTGGGTACTTACTTGTTGAGTATCTGGGGTCTGCGTTTGTTCCATACCAGCCAGTGGCAGCTGCGCTGTTCCTCATGGTCTCTTGATATGAAGGGAGGTCTCCCATGTTGCCAATGGTCCCATTACAATATCCCCCCATGGCACTATGTGAAAACTGGGACACACTGTGTGGCATGTGGTAAGTAGTGGCCACAGCAGCATTATGGCTCATGCTGTGTTGCTGCATGCTGGTCTGAGAAACTTGGGACTGTCGGTAGGCTCCCAAATGAGAGGTGAGATTCCCTGCACTGTCCATACCAGCAAACTTCTTGTAGGACTCCTCGATAGGACTCAGAATGTCTGTCACTGAAAAAGGCGTTGTGTGCTTTGGGCTCAACGACATGGTTCAGCGACCAAGCAGGTAAATTTGTTAAGCGGATCAGACTCTGTTGTTGTTAGTTCTATCCCTGTGGATGGCTACGTAAGAGAGTGCTTGGTGTCCGCCTGACATCCTATTGATCGCCTTGGAGAAGGAGGCGAGCCCTAGGAGCTCTTATCTCGGGTTTATTTTAGCCAGGCGCCAGGTTTACGACAGACTTGGGGGGCGGAGCAATAAACAATAGTCATTGACATATTTCAAAGATAATTGAGTGAGATGGGGTTACTTTCGCATTAAATACAGTTTGAATGCAATGCCAGAAAAAATGTTAACTGATTTGTTCTTCTGAGTAGACCTGCATGGCACTGCCAAGCAGTGAGGGAGTTATATAAGTTAAGGTCGCATTGGCAGAGAAGTGAGGGAGTCATACCCAAGCTGCAGTAAAATGCGCTTTTTTAAAAAAAAAATGTTTTTGAAGTAAAAGTGCCTGTTTTAGAAGGGGAAGTTAACACTTATATATTCCAAAGTAAATCATTTGGCCATGTTAAAAAAGCGTAGTTTGAATTTGATTTGTTCCAAAAGAAAGGAACCTTCCGAAGCAATGGAAAGTACTAAAATCTTGGGTAGAGAAAGACTAGAGCATATAAAAAGCATGCCAACTTCCCTTATATTGTGAGTGCACTGTTTTTTTTTTTTTCATTTCTCAGACCTTTGTAATAAATTGCTCCTTGATCTGATATAACGATCTAGGTACACTGTATAAGAGGCAGAAAGTCCAAATGATGATACCAATATTTAAATGATAAAGTTAAGGTTTCTTTCACTCGCATGCTCCTTCTATGAGGATTGCTATAGCAGATCCAGAAGCGGGAAATCTGAATGAACAGCTAAGTAGCAGGTCTGACCTGCCTTACCATAGCTATTCGGTGGGAGTGTTGAGACTGATCGATGAATTAAATGAACAATTTCTATGTCGTTTAATTATAGCTGGTATTTAAACTTGAATGGATTCATCATAAGTTCATATATACCTTATCTGTGAGCTGATCCTCATAATAAACGTTTAATATGTAATTACATCATACGTATTATTTTAGCGAAGTATACAAGGAAAAGTACCAAACTTGGCATTTAAAAAGCGACTTAGTAAGATTGCATACTGGGGATAAGGTCAGTGATAGCATTATTGTTGGATAACATTTAAAAAAATGGAAAGGAACTGATTAATTCAGAACGGGCTGATCACTTACTATTTCATGATAAAAAGAGTAATAAGGGAAACTTTTAGAAATATTGATTTGAAATAATATAACGATTACTTCATTGTTTTGTTGTTTTTTGTTTATTTAATACTGTGTAATATGTTGTTAAAATGATGCCATAACTTGAAACATGTGTGTAAATCACTTCTAAAAGTTTATTGTTAACAAAATGTTGATGTCAGAAAATACTTAAAACTGAACCACTAAAGCTAAACTTTTCAGTCATACAATGTGGTTATCTTTAACCGTCTTTTTATATAAATGACTTAGCATGCATTCTTCTGCGTAGTGACTGTTTGTGTTATTATAGTTCTACGAATTGTTCCTACTTAGAACCTTCGAACTGTAATCCATGACTTGTGCAGGGAACGTGCTACACTTTCACATTTCAGCGTGCCCTCCTTGATTGTATGTAGTCTTGCAGTAAGTGACGATTTTAAGAACGCATAATTTAGAATAACTATTATCCCTTTCTTGAGCCAAATTTTGGAAACGAGTAACTAAAAAGAACAAGTGATCTATAATCCAAATACTGCCGCCGAATGTAACGCAAACAACACAAGGAAAGCAAATGCATCTTTTTAACTTTTTTATTTCAAAATTTTCAATTAAATTAATAGGTTTTGTTCTTAAAACTTTATAAGGGCCTGCCAAAAGTTAAGAATATTTTTCATATTTCTTTTTTTTAATTACAACGTTGCAGCATAGTCTTTAAAAGTTTTGGGTTGGTATATTTGTAAAGTATCCATTTATTATGGAATGTTTCCTTAATATTTTACTTAACTTTCTTAAAAACAACAAAATGATGTATTGCAAGGTGGCAGATACTGAATAGACACCGATGCACATAACATCATATTGCGAAAATTTAATTTTCCATTTGAACGTGAATTTTTAAAACAAAATATTTAAAAGAAATAAATATCTACAACTAAAGATAACATTTTAAACTTTATTAAACTGTGCTGTGCAGTGGGAAAACAATAACAATGCAACAATTGCACGAGCACGCGCGGGCACACACAAAAAAATATATATTTTTTTTAAGTTGAGGATTTATAGAGTGCCAAAAAGAAACTTAACTCAGTTGTGCTAGATTTGAAGCCTAGTTACACCCAATTATTAGATGCGGTTGTCATTTACTCTGTTTTTATATTCTTAACTAACACTTAAAGGCAGGCTTGCACGTGCTTGTCGAACTTTTGGGGCAGTATTTTTTTACAATGTAACAATTACAATAAAACGATCGTTGTAAACGGGAAAGCGTACTATATAGGCCCTACTACTCTATCCTCTATTGTTCTTTTTTGAGAGAACAAACATGTCCCAAACTACATACTCCACAAATTAAAATAAAAGCAAGTCACTTTACGGAAAACCTGCTTTCTTCATTTAGTTTTATAGTAGGCAATTTAGCAAAGAATGAAAAGAAGACAAAATGTTCTAAAAGCTGTCTAAAATATATATGTAAACAAAATACTCTTAGAGACCACAAACACCAGATGCATGCAAATAAAGTTACCGCCAAACATAAAAGTATACATTTTAAGTAGACGGCCGTTCTTACAATATGTAATACTGACAAATTCCCCTTAATTTGTTTACACTGTTTTATTGAAACTCAGATTTAAAACCCGGTGCAAAGAAGTTAAACAAATATTACTATCGTTGAAGTACAAAAGTTCCCTTAGCTGTTTCTCTACTGTATTAGTGAAGAAAAAAGCAAACAATTTATTTATTTTTCCAACCTTTCTCCATCAGTTAGAATTCCAAACGAAACTATCCTAATATAAAACAATAATTGATGGCGTTGGTAGTTTGTAGACCAGTAGCAAGAATACCTTGAAAGAGAACGACGAGTTTCAAACCTGACATGCATTTTATAGGGAAACTTATTTTTGCTGCTAGTTCTTCTTCTATCTTACTCATCTGGTCATGCCTCATAATTGTACAGATTTTCGCATAATGTCTAGATTTTTGCCTCTTATTTTTGGTCTGTTCCTCATAAAATTTGTGGGTTTCTGGTAAATTACTGCTGAATGAAATCATAACTAATGACATACATTTGAGTTTCAGACTCCATATCCGTCAGTAAATGCATTCTAACACACCTTGTTATTATAACAACGTTCTAAGTTTATAACAACTCTATTTAAATCGGTCCCTCCCTATTTTTGAGCCTTTGTTCTCCCCATTATTGTATGCTTTGCATAGATTTCTTATGGTAAAGCTTCTGGTAAGAGGTTGACAGGTATGCCGATGGTGCAAGACGCTTTTTTTTCTGGAGAATGGATAAGACTTTTCTCTTTCGAGCACATCAGCCAAAATAGTAAGTACAGCCAAAAATGATAAGTTATTTTTATTAAAAACAGAATGCATTTCTTGAAATGTCAATTAACATTTTACGACATATTACAATATTAATACACACCACTAGTTTGCAAACAGACATATCATTTTTTCAACATCACAGACTGCTAATAAATTAAACGTACCCACTCCACAACTACTGGAAGTATGGACAATGCAAACATATAGAGGAAATGCATTCAGTCTTACCGGAGCTGTCTCACTCTTTAAATGCATTAACAAAAGTCCTCAAAAACTTATTCTATATCTCTAGAAATAGTAATACCATCGTCTTAGTATAAATTTGTATTCATAATTCACATTATTTGTACAGAATATTTAACCACAGGGTCTCTGACCGCATCTCATAGAGTTTATATTTGTTTCAGTTTCATTGCTCAAGCCACGGACGCAAAGGAGGTCAAGTGGATTGTTCAATGTCACATATACGCATCTGTAGATTTATGAGCCAGGCAGTTGTCCTATAATTGTAGTTTCAGATATCTCATGCCTATGTCTTTCACAAAACAGGTTTTTAACAGAAATTCTGGAAAAGCAGTGTACAAACACTCACGCACTTAGCAGTAGAAGCACACACAATCTTTCTAATTTATATGCTATAAATTCTGGGGAAAATGATGCCCCACGGCCACATTTTACTCAGAATTATTTTTTTTACTTGCTCTGAATGCCCCTTTCTGTTGCATAGATATATTTGCCCCTTTCAGTCACTTCGCTTGCTTTCCTTCAAACAGTTCTCTAGTGGATACGGGGTATACAGGACATTTTTATTACCAAAACACAGTTATCACAATAGAAAGGGCGAGAGCACAACTAGGCAACGAAAACTGTAGCAAACTGGGATCAAACAACTACCCAACTTGTCCCAGGGATGTTATGCTTAGTTTAAATTCCTAAGTTCGTGTTGTTTACAGGTAAACGCATACAAGACTTTGACTTAGCAGCATCCAGATTTTGGTGTGGTTAGTTGCTCACAGAAGACAAAAGTATATGGTTAAGATAGCTGTGTCAGCTGGTTTACAGCTGAGGTTTTTTTCTTCGACAGGTCTCCGAAAGTCAAAAGTTTTGCGCATTGTTATATTTGGCATTCCATTATTAAAGTAACAATCCGATGCAAAAGGTACTGGTAGGACATTGGGTGCACTGCTGGAGAAGGGGTACACACAGTACGCGAAGCATCGCAAACACTTGTGGAAACTTTCAGCACATTATATCTCCACGTAATACTTAACTAGAACACTTAAAATGAGGAGAGTTCAGGGTGAATGTCTATTGTTGTAAATGTTTTATTAATGTGAACTGCAAGGGGGTTTACACACACACACACACACAAAATTAAATTAACGTATTATTATTATTTGTTTTGCTATGCTTCAGAGCTTACTAGGCTTATTTATATGCTCTACAGCGAAGTTTTGGGGGTTATGCTACTGGAATGCACACAAGGAAAAATTATGTTAACCTCCAGATTGGGCCCTCAAACAAATCCGTACCAGACTGGTTACTTGTCTACGGAAACCAGAACGTTCAATGCACACTTAACTCTAATGAGCTTCTATTTCTTTAGTCAGCATAACCAGCGAACATGATCTAATAAAACCAAATAGAGCCGTTATACCATGTTTGCATAATATGTTTTTTATTGATTTGAGTAATTTTGGATTAACAGCAGGGATTAATTTTAGTGACTACGAAGTATTTTAACACGCCTGCCGATTTTATAACTGAAATGGCCCTCTCTTTGAAATCTCAACTGATTGACTGGGCTAAGAGAAGCTAGCTCCTTTTAATACTTGACCATTGTTTCTGCCCCTTACTTCCACAAACATACATATTAGACAATGTTAGCTATGATCATTTTTATAGCTGTACTGCAATAGTGACCAGCCCTCGTATGTAACTGGAATTTTAGCATTGCATGTATAGTTGAGTTTCATATGTTCATAGGTGTTTACTAGGCTAACGACCACAAGGGCCTTTTTAAGACTAGCTATGCATCCCATGGTTTCCTAGATAGCTACGTTTTGTCTTGTTTGCTGAGGGGGTTATCTCAAAGTATAACACAGTTTTAAGGTGTATACAAATTATGATCATACAGTGCTGGGAAATTATGGTATACTGAGCTGAGACTCAGCCTGTGGTTCTAGAATTTGTGGATTTAAACCACATTAGAGACAAGTATCCAATGGTTACTTACCAGTAAGTACTTCTGTGGAGCAGTAGAGCAGAACTGGGATGCAGTAAGGGTATAGTCATAAATAAAATGTAAATTAAGAATCAGTAACCCATATGAATTCACAAGACAGTTACATATATTACTACCTGGGCATAGAATACAATAGCAATAGCAATCCTTTTCATTTTGTCAGCTTTCCCATAATCCATGATTTTCTCCAATCCTAGTTGACCTAGTTGCTCAGGCATTCCTGTTTTTTCAGGGTTTCTTGTTTGCCTTTCTGTTACTGATTGCACTTTGGTGTATTATATGCTTCTTACCTATCAGAATAGAGTCCTCATATTTCTCCTGCTTTGCTCATATTATGTGCCATACCACACCTTTAAACTTTTCTTAACCAAAATCTTTGACACAATGTGTGACAAATGAGCAAACTGTGTGCATAATGATCAAATTTAAGAACGATAGTGCAATGGCAACATAGTGAAGTCAAATGTAGTAGTATTTATAATAATTCCATGCCACAAAATTCATTAAATTATTATGAATTTTGATTTAGTCTTCTAAATTTTATTGGGTAGTGAGACATTCCAACTTCTGTGTAGTATAGAGGATTTTTAAGAATGGTGTACCCCGTGATGTGAGACAGCTAAGAGACAGGTGCCATCTTGCTCTTACTTTCCCTTCTCAGTTGAGGTGCTGAAGCATTTTGGTACAGTTACTCCCTTTCCCTGGGTCATAGAATATTTTTTGGTGCAGAAAAAGCAACATTTGTATGTTTATGTTCTAGGTAGCATTTATTCTGTGCCCCTGTGAATTTAAGAAAATATGCCATACCGCTCAATGTCTTAGCACACGATATATGGACAAAGACTAAAGTAATTGGGGACAAAGGTCAAAAAGAAGGGCAGATTTTAAATATTGCTCTTATAAACATAGAAAGTTGTTAGAATAATACGATTTGTGGTAGCATGCATTTTCCGAAGGATATGAAGTCTGAAACTGAAATGTATGTCATTATTTAGTGACACCAATCCTCAGTGATTTGCCAGAAATCCACACATTTTATAAGGAATAGACCAAAAATATGAAGCAAAAAATCTGGACATTCTGTGAAAATCTGGACATTCAATAGGTATGTGATATGCTAATTCTTTAATAATGGAGGTGATCTCTCTGTGTATCTATTCCATAAGCCACTTTCTTCCACACAGTTTCCTGTTCCTCATTGTCTTGCATTACGTGTCTGCTTTTGTGTAATTTTGTTAGATGACTTCCATGCCCGTTCCAATGTTTACTGCAATTAGTATCTCATTTCTATGTACTTTGTTTTTACAGTTTATTTATTTAATTTATTTTTATTTATCTTTTGTTTTTGTTGACTGGGTCAGTTTCGCTAGGTTAGTAGCCTTTTTTTGTGGAAGACCTGAGGTGGTATTTCTACCATTAGGGAAAATTTGGCCACATTATGGGAGATCTTCCCCTACTCTTTATTTATTTATTTGATATTTGTTAACTGGGATAGTCCATCTGAGCAAAAGCCATTTTTCAGTGGAGGCCTGGGGAGAAAAGCTCCACAGTACAAGTAAGCAAGACAAATTTACAAAATTGAAGATGAATACAGTGAAAAATATACAATAAAACAGTTAAGCAAATGTAGATAAAGCTGCACAGTACAATACAGTAAGAGACATTACAACAGTGAAGAAAAAACATAGCAAAGAAATATACAATAAAACATTTGAACGAATTTACATAACACATTGGGTTATCTTCAGAGGGTAATTGTACAATATAGAGCAGTTGTTAAGTGAGTTATGGTAGCAGGGAAGGGAGGAGGAGAGAGAGGGTAGTGATAGAGAGAGGGGTGGGTTCATGTGGGATGATTACAGATGATTACAGATTTTGTTAGGTACCATGGGATCTTTCACAGCTCAGTTAGGTGGCACACTGGTTTATAGTCTCATCCAAAGGATGAGTTAGCTTATTTATTCGCTGCACAAGCCATTTTTATGTTTACCTTTCTTTGGTCCTGTTGTAAGGATCATAACATTTATTAGGCTGAATAGCTAAAATCAATGAATCCATGCCATATGAATAAATCAAACTGCACTCACAAAATACTGTTGATGCAAAGAGAGAAAGTTATCTGAAGACACAATATGTTCAGTGGCTAAAAAGCCAGAAAACCAGGGAATGTAATGAAATCAAAGTGCACTTTGAAAGATGCTATAAATGCTAGTATGTAATAGTGACTAAGCTAGCTTTTCTGGGTAGTCTACATGTAGACGCATTGCAGGAGGATAGTGTTCTAGAGTATATTTTGAAAAGATTGAATGTTTAAGAGAAGTGCAGTTTTTTGAAAGTATGACTGTAGTACCGGTGCTGTTTTAATGCTGCACTGATACATGCCATAGAAAACTATGGTAAGCACTAACATTTATTTTTCTGCAGACTCCAACTATGTTTTTTAAACTAATTGAAAAGCAGGAAGAGGCATTGTTAACATCCTATGCAATTATATATTTTTTGGTCAATCAATCAACCAGTCATGTTTTCCTTATTTCTAATGAACATTTTTAAAGGGCATGATTCCACACAATCAGTTAAAACATGCATAATCATAACAAAGGCAGATGGTTAAGTCTATAAGCTGTTAACAAACTGCTTGCTGTGGTAGAGGGTTTAATTCACTCAGCCTTCATTTGCCTACTGTGTGACCTAGAGCAGGTAACTTAATCAGATAGCACTTTGGGGCAATTGGGAAAGTGGGGTAGGCTCCTCAGTGGTCTCATGGACTGCATGCATAGTAGCTATTACTCAAATGTCAGCTTTAATAAATAGGTTTTGAATGTAAGTTAAGGGCCAGTACAATATAATTTTTTTTTCATCATTAGCATATAGCATTTCACAAGCTGTTATGTAGTACAAGGTGATTTATCTAAATGAAGTCAGCTTCACCTTGGGAATCTGTAGCAGGTCCCCACTGGTGACACTGGGGGTCCCAGGTGGTTAACAAGCCTTTACTAGATGGTTTAGGTAGAAGGATCCCAAGCTGTACCTGTACTAATGTCAGAAAGGTTTTGGCCTTGTTATGCTACTGATGACCAAATATTGGAGGTGTTGCCTGGAGAGTTGGGAATAGATGACCAATGCTGCTCTTTACATCTTAAGAGTAGTTAAAGGTAGTCCCCTGAGGCAGCATCTCCTGTTGGAGGCCAAGAGATGAGCTCCCATCTCAGAATCCTTAGGTTAGATAACATTCTGCAGGTGACATGGGCACATATGTAAATATTTGTAGGTGACACATAAAGATCAACACTGCATCCATAGCAGTCTGTGGCCTAAACTTGCACATGGAAGGTGAACAGTTATATGCATCAATCAGGTCCATGGTGCAGAGGTCTGACTGTTACCCAGATGACATAGGACTGACTAGTGATCTTGGTACTGGAGGAACTGACAAAGTTAGGTGGGACTGGCTGAGGCTGGCTCATCAATCCTTGGGCAGGGAGGCAGTTTGACCAGCTGTAATGCTGACTTTTACTGCTGAGAATGGTGCATGGCATGCAGTATATGGTTTGGGGATGTATGATTGCCTCTGCCAAAATGCATTTGTTTGATTGTCTTCATGGGCCATGTGTGAGAATACAGTGTTTAGAAGGGAATGCATAGCAGGCCTTCATATTTGCATGGGCAAATGTCAGCCACTGGTTGAGGGGTTAAGACCAGAATATGGAAAAAAAACCTCATGGCTGCCTGGATGATGGCCATACCATGACATCTAGCTCCTTTCTGCTGTTGATGAGAACATAATGAGGAATGTGTGGGCATTATTAAGGTGATGGCTAGAGTTAAATGGCTGACAGGCACAGAACACATGCATTTAAAAAAAGGCACATACATGCACATAGGCATAATCCAATCTCCCTGAATCTTGGAACACATCAGTTTCTGTCATTTCAGTTAGGACTGTAGCGGGAAAGATATAAGTGGAGTGGAATGGAGATGGGGAATGGCTGACAAATAAAAATATGGTCCCCAAGTCCTGGAGACAGAGTAGTTAGATGTTCTGACATCTGATTTTTTTCTTGATGAAATGGCAGTGCAAACTATGACTGAGGGAACATGTAAATTAATAATCTTTAACTGTGATATCTCTGAAGTCACTTCCACATATATCATTACCTTGTACACCATCAGTCACATTATCTGATTGTAGACAACAGATGGGTACTAAAACAGCAGAACAAAAAGGAAGTCCACACCTGAAGATGCTGTGTACTTATGAGCTTAACTTCACCGAAAGAACACTTCCTCTTTCAGGATTCCCTGAAGTAGATGCAATCTTGAACCAATACAAATAGATGCTGACATAAATATGCTTGCACTAATGATGCTCAAACATTTCTCAGACCTTTGCGTTTCTTTCCTTCCTTTTTTGAAATTGAGTTGTATATTTCAAGGTCCATTTTTATGTTTCACTGATGTAACACTATAATTTTAAAGTCAGCAATCATCGCTCATGGCCACAGGAAATTGCACAGAGACCCTTCATTATGCTGGATGGTTGGGATACTGCAGTTATCAGCACTGCTTAGATTACTACAGTCTTTTCACAATTGTGATGGAAAAATAAATGATTTCTCCTTCTCCCATATGGGGTAGAAAATAACTCTAACTACAGATTAAAAGATAATTAAAGTATTACAGATGTATTCTTTGGGAAAATGAAATGTTAGACTTTTTATTCAAAGGTAGGGTCAGGAAGCAACTGCACTAGAAGCTGTTTTAGTGTCATATGTACTGAAATGTTGTGGTTTAAATGGATGAAATATAAAATAGCCCATCGACTTTAGATGATCTAAATGTAATCATTCATGCATACCCTGTAATGTTTTATGCACATATGAGCTGAGACATATAATATTAAAGGTTTCTAAGGCTAATTTGTTCCTGTTTTTTTACATGTATAGAATATACCAAAAAAGGATAACAGCTAAATAAATACTTCAGGTAGCGTCCAGTGCACATAATGTGCAGTACTTAGAATGTGCATTTCTGGTGTACTCCTTTTGTTGGACATTAATAGCATTCTCTGCATATGTTCACTAAATATACTCAAGGTTTGGACTTCTACTACAGTAACCATAATATACTTTAATGTTGTTTATGTCACTGTCATACTGTCTTTCTAGCATGACTAGTGACACTGTTAGTAGGTGCTGATGACAGAAACTGCAGTTTTTGGTCTGTACCAATTATATTTCTTTTTCACCATTTTTAATGTGTGCACATTGGGTCTTCCTGGTAGATGTAAATAATTTTTCTTTATAACTTTTCATGCCATCTGATTAGAAATGCTGTTTAAAAAGCTTAGAAATAATTCACAATTACATTTTTAGCAATGAGTGCAGAAGTCAACCTTTTTTTGTAAAAGTAATACATTCAGTTAGATGTTGGATGTTTGAAAACTGTAAATATCAAACAGTAAGAAATCTGCTGGTCTTAAGTAAATTAACTGTAAGCTGTACAGTTATTTAAACACAAACAATTTTGCTTTTATGCTGTTCAGATATTCCTTGTAGGTGGTAACTTAACCAATAATTTTAATTGCTCATGTAGTAGACTATAAACAGTACCTTTAGTGTTCAACGGCTAGTCAAAGACATTAGAGTCCTGTTTATAAATTATACTCAATGTCAGAACTTGCAGAGTCTTTCTTTCTTAATTCTGTTGACCAATGTCACACTGAACAGGCCCCACTGCAGAAAAATTTATGCAGTATTCCTTAGAGAATAAGAAATCCCAACCTAAAATTGTCATAACATTTACCTGACAATATAAAGAAGAGTGGGATCAAAATAAACTGATCCACATGGGGGTCAACCACAAATATGAAAACAATGCCTCACGATTGCTTTATTTTTGAAAAAAAAAAATACAACTTCAGCAGAACTTCAATTGAAAACTTATATGAAGCATTAGTGGAATTGCAAGCTTTGATAATAAAACATTTTCACATTACTTGATTGGTTACTCTGTGCAGAAATCATAATCTTATAAAGAAGATGTTTTAAAAACTCTCTTCTCTTATTACCAAGAAGAGTCACTCTTATCTGTTGTGATTTATTTTATAATATTTTAGAATTAGAAGAATCAGTGGAAGCACAAAATGCTGGTTGAGAGGAATTTTTTTTTGTTATATTGCTGTCCGAGGATTCATAGTTTCATAATTTGGATCATTCTGCATTTAGACTACAGGGCTATCAAAGAATGCAGAATTATTTAACCCAAGCATGTACTTTCTGATCCATATATAACCACCTAGCCATATTTTAAAAACACTAAATGATGTTGCTATATGCATGCTCAGTGATAACACATGGGATAGATGTGTCCCTTTTCCTGGTTCTACTTTTATTGCATTCTTTTGTAGCAAACTTTTAACTGATAAAACATAAGTTTATTGAATAGCTGGCTGTTCATTAGTTTATTTCTAACAGACAGTGTGAACACAAATGGCCTGCTTTTGCATTTACCGAAGAAGGAAGAAGTAAATAATACGTACCGTGGTCTCAAAGACAGTAAGAGCACAGTATATAAAATAATACGTGGCGTGGTCTCAAAGACAGTAAGAGCACAGTATATTTTCAGACTGTACTTCCTTTCAAAAGCAATTTTCTATCTCACTGACAACCACTTTTCTGTCACTTTTTCTCACATTCATTAAATCACTTCTCTTTCTCCCCCCCAGGCTCATTCTTGTTGGAGGGTTGTCTTTCACTATTCTGTTTACTTTAGTTGTATTATGACATAGCTTTGTTATTTTTTTACAGAAAACATGGTTTCTAGAATGCTATTTTCTTTTTGCCGTGAATCTCTGTATGTTAACAAACTATAACTTGCTGAAACTGCACTTTTGTATCTACTTTTGCATGAATGCATTCCTTATTTATTTATTTAGTACCATACCTCTCAACTTCTAAGAGTAAGAAATCTGGACAAAGTCATGTAAAATGGGAGTACAAAGGCTTCAAAATAGGAACATTTTTTAAATATTGCTCTTACAAACTTAGAAAGTTGACAGAATAACACATGTTGCATTAGCATGAATTTTCTGAAAAAAGTATAAAGTTTGAAACTCAAATGTCTGTCATTATTTTCTGACTTCAGTCCTCAGGGATTTGCCAGAAAACCAACATTTTAAGAGGAACAGACCAAAAACATGAGGCAAAAATATGGACATTCTGTGAAATTCTGGACAGTTGAGAGGTATGTTTAGTGCAATCTCACTTTTCAGTGATAGAATGGCATCTTCTCTAGGATTAGTTTCTCTGCCTTGCACCCATTGAGTACCAGGACTGACATAGACCCAAACTGGGTAAAAAGCAGGTATTGAACCATGCATGCATGAATGAGTATATCGCTTTTGCTTTCATCTCAGTTGTTTTCATGAGTCATACATGGACATAACAGTGTTGTCTCAAAGTGTTTTGTATCAACTATGAAATCTGACATGAAAGTGACCTAACACAAGTTCATAAATGAGAATGGAAGTACTGTATCTTTCTGCTTTTCCCAAGACAGTATGATGATCTTCATGGTTATGAGGGCACTTAAATCAGATTATGTATAAAACATATATAACTGTTGCCATTCTGTCTCCTGAACTTCTTCAAATCAGACCAATGTACTGATTTCAGTCAATAAAATCTAAATAAGTGATCTGGAGGCAGGGCTGTTGAACTCTTCAATAAAAATTTGTTAAACACTCCACCTTGCTTTGAAGCTTTTCTTTCTTAAATAACAATACAGGACTCTTTACAGACAAAGGTAAACAAAACTATTAGAGTCTGTGCCATAAATCATACAGAAGGAAGTTTATAAAACTAAATATGCACACTGTAGGGGTAAAAATGAAAATTACAATCAGCATTAAAGTGTAGTTTGACTGAATATAACACAGTGACTTGATACATTACAAACAATGTGTTATCTTAATAGATTTTCAAAAGGAAGATAATTAAAGTAATGATTTTTCCGTATTAAAAAGAGAAACCAAGTAATTCTTGTTTAATTATTCTTACTTCCACATCACTGCAGTGTCAAGGGAAAATAATTAAGTTATATAGTGTTGTTTGCCTCTGTGGTCTTCTGTTTAAGAAAATCCATGTCTGAGTTTCTCTTTATGGGCCATACTTCACTTTCACCTGATTTCATCAGGTCAAATGATACTTGGTACTTTGCATACCTGTAAAGCATTGGGAGAAAATGTGTTTTTATGGAAGACAAATCGGTAACTGGTGTTAAAGAAAACAAATAATTTTGTAAATACTTGCAGAGGGTACCACAGACATAGTTGTATATAGCTACACCAAAAGCTGCTACTATTACTACTTTTAATAACAACAATAAAGAAAAGTAATATATTGACAAGCTTTCAGTGAGAAAAGTTAGAACACTTAAAGGCTGATAGTGTGGGGAATGGTATTATAGTTAAGGTGTTTGTCTTCTATACGGAAGGTACAGGGTTTGATTTTCACATTTGAGGAAAATTGCTTAGGCTTACAATGGACCACAAGGGTAGCTAGCCCAATACCTATAAACCTACGAGGAGTGTCAACAGATGGTATTCATATTAAAAATTAGGACTTTTTTCTGCTAAGGAGATCAGTGACACTTTTAGTTATGTTTAGTAATTCTTTCAAAATGTATTTTATGGTAGTTGATTGAAGGACAGCACTCATGAAAGAAATATGAGATAAGAGTATATTCTCTTACATTAAGCCATTGTCTGTGTGATGAAGAGAGATACTGCAGCCCAACTAGCTGGAATTTTGTAAATAATTATATGTCATTGGTGAATATCGAAATTATTTCTACAAGATTCTCGTGTTATAAATGTATTAGAACTGTGTGTCACATGTATATCAAACGGCTGGTACAGACGCGTGTATTGAAAAGGGTATTTGCAGAGTGCTGTTTGAAATGTAGCCACAGTGTGCGCTACTGGAAAAGAAGAGACATGTACATGCAATATTGTAACTGTTTAAATATATATATTTTAATAGTGGAAACTGGAATACAGGAGGTTAACTTCAGAAAAGTAACTACAATTAAATTACTTTATGGCTAGGCCATAAAAGATAGTATCTTTCCGTTTTCAATGCAGCAAAGAGACAAAATGTCTGTACTAGGAAACATTCTGTATTGTCTTTAGGGTGAACTAATTACTAGTTCTGAAAGCATGAAGGAATGCAATTGTTTTATAACTTCCAGGATCTGCCAGAGATCTGAGGAAAAGCCCTTGTCTGTATATTTTTGCAGATAGTTGCTAAACACTGCCAGCTTAGTCAATGGTTGTTTTGACCTGGGGACTAGAAGTCAGATGACAAGAA
Source organism: Protopterus annectens (assembly GCF_019279795.1). Lineage (NCBI taxonomy): Eukaryota > Metazoa > Chordata > Ceratodontiformes > Protopteridae > Protopterus > Protopterus annectens. The sequence continues at coordinate 327,177,912 of NC_056727.1, forward strand.
GTGATGTAACTCTGCAAGCTATCCCAGCAGTAGTATTTGAGATATTATTTTGAGAAGTCTCTTAGTGAGACAGAGCATTCTGTATTCTGTCTTTGACATGACAACAACTAGAAGATCCATTCACCATATCTGCCTTGCTCTAATGAAGTAAGTTTTTAGTGGTACAAATCCTGTTTTGAGACTATTGTTGAAAAGTGACTCAACTGATCTTAATAGGTTATGTTTCAAGCTGTTTAGGAGGCATCCCTGGATTTTGTCAGGGACCACTGAGGCTGTATTTTTGGCCTTAGTGACTGCCGCTAGGACCTGTTCCCTGTTAATAGTTGGGGGGGGGGGTTAGTAGGTATTTCATAGAAGGAAGCGGGAGAAGTGGGGAAGTGACGTTTGAGCTGAATTTGTCAGTCAGCAAGTTCTTCATATTGATCTGCTCAGTGAAGATGGCACCACTGACCACCAGTTTGGCACACTAATGTGTGTTACCTTTGAGGTTTTGGACATGGCTGTAGAAGACCTCACAGTTGTCTTTAGCCATTGAGGCTATCATTACCTCATAATTGGGCTTGATGGACCTAATTAGTCCTCTTGGTCCCTCTTTAGTTTAATTAGAGAGCTGTTGTTATTGTGGGAGTTGCTCTTCCTGATTTTAGTCATAACATTTTTGCTTTTGTTATACACCCTATTAAGGTTAGGATTCCACCAGTGTGGTTTGTTTATAACAGCTTGTTTTGGGATTACTTCTAGTAGGTACAGCAGCCTCTATACAGCCATTTACATGATTATACAAAGTCTCTGTGAACAATTCTGCATATGTTGTTGTGAACTCGGGTTGGGAGGGGCACTGAATTTTGTTAAATTATTGCTTAATAGGATTTAGTTTGCTTTGGATTGTCTTCTAACTATTACAGGGTTTGCTGGGGTTACAGTTGATTTTTATTTTGAAGGAGACAGCTTTGTGGTCTGACCTTACCAGTGAAGATGTGACACTGGTGGTGGTGGGGGGGTGCAGTGCTCTCTCATATTGGGTGAGTACTAAGTCCAGTATGTTTGAACACCTGGTGGGTGTGCACACTATCTGGTCAAGGGTATTTGTGTTACTAAAGTCCAGGAATCATTGTGTCTGTGAGTATGAGGCAATGTGTGTTTCCCAGTCTATGAAAGAGTAAAGTCTCCCATGAACAAAGATATTTGGTCTCCAGTAGGTCTAGGTATGAGCTATGGGATTCTATGGACATAGAGGGTGACCTATAGTTTGCTAAGTTATGGATGGCAAAATAAGTTAAAGCTGGTAAAGAATGAACAATAATGTATGCATCTTTATGATTTTAGTAAGAAATGCTATTTTGTAATAAATTAACTCGTTTTTCTAACTATTTAACAAAAGCACTGGGTGGAGGTTTGTCGAACAGTCAGAGATCAACTAATTTTTCTAAAACATATAATATACTGTATTATGATCTTGTCTTGGCTAATTCAAAGCAATGAAGACTTGATAACTATCATTTGCATTTGGTAATGCACTGGATGAAATATAGGAAATATAATACAAGACTATAAGAACAGATGTCAAGTTGGCTATATATTTTTAAATGGGTACCTCTGCATCCAGTTTTAGGACCAAGCATGTCTAATATTTACATATGCAATATAGAGGACAATGGGATAGAAATATTTGTCAGATCTGTGGATTACTTTAAAATACTGAAATCATAAACAGAAGAGGCTGACTTACCTTCTGGTGTGTACATGGGCAATCTGTTTAGTGAGGTTATCCAGGAAGGTTTGAACATTACTTACTTGCTGTCGTGAGACCTTTTCATATTACACTGAGAGACACTTTAATAGGGTGTCATTCTGGTTCAAATAAACCATATTATTGCATTAAATATAGAACTGCATATATTTCAGTGGTGATTTGCATTATGGGAAGCATGCAGTAATATTTTACTTGATTAAGATTGCTCTGATGACTTCCGGCTGGAAAAATAAAGGCTGGAAGGCAAGGAGTTTACAAAAGTCTGTGAATAGTGTTGGCTTTAGTTTAAGTTCACTGCAAGTAAACTATCTAATAAGTGAATCTAACATTTTTTTGAAATATATACATTTTGGTCAGTCAGATGTGTTGATGTTTTTTTTACTGTTTAATAAAGTCTCTGCCACTTTATGAGACAATATAAATATGTTGGCTATGTTGAATATTGTGTTGAGTAGTTGCCTTTGAAATTAGAGCACACAGGAATAGCAATAAATTCAATGGATTGAGATTAGGTGGACTCATATCATAACCAGAGGTTTTCAGAGAGAGTACATAACTGTATTAATTTACTTAGACAGGAGAGGGGTACAGGGAGTTTAGAAATTTTAAGGAACATTTCAATGCATTTATGGAGATAGAAGGTATAACAAGAACTACGTTTCACATTATTAGTTTTCTGATTTGTATAATATTGTTTTGTTGTTTTACAGCTTGAGGTGTGATAGTTCAGAGGTTTTCAGATGACAAGAAGTGATGTAACTCTGCAAGCTATCCCAGCAGTAGTATTTGAGATATTATTTTGAGAAGTCTCTTAGTGAGACAGAGCATTCTGTATTCTGTCTTTGACATGACAACAACTAGAAGATCCATTCACCATATCTGCCTTGCTCTAATGAAGTAAGTTTTTAGTGGTACAAATCCTGTTTTGAGGCTATTGTTGAAAAGTGACTCAACTGATCTTAATAGGTTATGTTTCAAGCTGTTTAGGAGGCATCCCTGGATTTTGTCAGGGACCACTGAGGCTGTATTTTTGGCCTTAGTGACTGCCGCTAGGACCTGTTCCCTGTTAATAGTTGGGGGGGGGTTAGTAGGTATTTCATAGAAGGAAGCGGGAGAAGTGGGGACGTGAAGTTTGAGCTGAATTTGTCAGTCAGCAAGTTCTCCATATTGATCTGTTCAGTGAAGATGGCACCACTGACCACCAGTTTGGCACACTAATGTGTGTTACCTTTGAGGTTTTGGACATGGCTGTAGAAGACCTCACAGTTGTCTTTAGCCATTGAGGCTATCATTACCTCATAATTGGGCTTGATGGACCTAATTAGTCCTCTTGGTCCCTCTTTAGTTTAATTAGAGAGCTGTTGTTATTGTGGGAGTTGCTCTTCCTGATTTCAGTCATAACATTTTTGCTTTTGTTATACACCCTATTAAGGTTAGGATTCCACCAGTGTGGTTTGTTTATAACAGCTTGTTTTGGGATTACTTCTAGTAGGTACAGCAGCCTCTATACAGCCATTTACATGATTATACAAAGTCTCTGTGAACAATTCTGCATATGTTGCTGTGAACTCGGGTTGGGAGGGGCACTGAATTTTGTTAAATTATTGCTTAATAGGATTTAGTTTGCTTTGGATTGTCTTCTAACTATTACAGGGTTTGCTGGGGTTACTGAGTTGATTTTTATTTTGAAGGAGACAGCTTTGTGGTCTGACCTCACCAGTGAAGATGTGACACTGGTGGTGGTGGGGGGGTGCAGTGCTCTCTCATATTGGGTGAGTACTAAGTCCAGTATGTTTGAACACCTGGTGGATGTGCACACTTCTGGTCAAGGGTATTTGTGTTACTAAAGTCCAGGAATCATTGTGTCTGTGAGTATGAGGTAATGTGTGTTTCCCAGTCTATGAAAGGGTAGTTAAAGTCTCCCATGAACAAAGATATTTGGTCTCCAGTAGGTCTAGGTATGAGCTATGGGATTCTATGGACATAGAGGGTGACCAATAGTTTGCTAAATTATGGATGGCAAAATAAGTTAAAGCTGGTAAAGAATGAACAATAATGTATGCATCTTTATGATTTTAGTAAGAAATGCTATTTTGTAATAAATTAACTTGTTTTTCTAACTATTTAACAAAAGCACTGGGTGGAGGTTTGTCGAACAGTCAGAGATCAACTAATTTTTCTAAAACATATAATATACTGTATTATGATCTTGTCTTGGCTAATTCAAAGCAATGAAGACTTGATAACTATCATTTGCATTTGGTAATGCACTGGATGAAATATAGGAAATATAATACAAGACTATAAGAACAGATGTCAAGTTGGCTATATATTTTTTAAATGGGTACCTCTGCATCCAGTTTTAGGACCAAGCATGTCTAATATTTACATATGCAATATAGAGGACAATGGGATAGAAATATTTGTCAGATCTGTGGATTACTTTAAAATACTGAAATCATAAACAGAAGAGGCTGACTTACCTTCTGGTGTGTACATGGGCAATCTGTTTAGTGAGGTTATCCAGGAAGGTTTGAACATTACTTACTTGCTGTCGTGAGACCTTTTCATATTACACTGAGAGACACTTTAATAGGGTGTCATTCTGGTTCAAATAAACCATATTATTGCATTAAATATAGAACTGCATATATTTCAGTGGTGATTTGCATTATGGGAAGCATGCAGTAATATTTTACTTGATTAAGATTGCTCTGATGACTTCCGGCTGGAAAAATAAAGGATGGAAGGCAAGGAGTTTACAAAAGTCTGTGAATAGTGTTGGTTTTAGTTTAAGTTCACTGCAAGTAAACTATCTAATAAGTGAATCTAACATTTTTTTGAAATATATACATTTTGGTCAGTCAGATGTGTTGATGTTTTTTTACTGTTTAATAAAGTCTCTGACACTTTATGAGGCAATATAAATATGTTGGCTATGTTGAATATTGTGTTGAGTAGTTGCCTTTGAAATTAGAGCACACAGGAACAGCAATAAATTCAATGGGTTGAGATTAGGTGGACTCATATCATAACCAGAGGTATTCAGAGAGAGTACATAACTGTATTAATTTACTTAGACAGGAGAGGGATACAGGGAGTTTAGAAATTTTAAGGAACATTTCAATGCATTTATGGAGATAGAAGGTATAACAAGAACTAAGTTCCACATTATTAGTTTTCTGATTGATATAATATTGTTTTGTTGTTTTACAGCTTGAGGTGTGATAGTTCAGTGGTTTTCAGAAACCTCACTTGCACAAATAAGGTATATTTGTGAGTTTTTTCTGCAATAAAGTTGTTTATAAGTAAGGGAACACTACAAATCTAGTGATGCACTGAAGAATACAAGAAGACACATTTTGAGAAAAGAGTTGAGAATGTCTGTGTGGTGCAGTCTTTTAGCAGAAGTTACAAGTTGTTTGTTTGTCTTTCGGCTTTTCCCGGTAAGGGGTCGCCACAGCAGAACTCCGGTCCGCTAATGATTGGCAGTAAATTTTTACGAAATGCTGAGGTGCCAGCTCGACGCTCAACCTTCAACGAAGGCATGCCCATTTACGCATGCATGTCTTTAGAATGCTACCCAACCATGGGGAGGACATGCAGACTCCACACAGAAGACACTCCCAAGCCCAGCCAAGAATTGAACGGGTGAACCTTTTGCTGTGAGGTAACAATGCTACTGCCATACCACCGCGGCTAGCAGAAGTTACAAGTATAAGACAAAAATCTGTAAATTATTTTGGGACAACCAGAAATGTACCTCTACAGCAAGAAATGCAGGATAATATTGAAGGTCAATTAGATTCAAAGTCATTAAAGTACACAGGACAATGGCTAGAGTGTGGAATAAAATGGTCTATGGTTCCTGACTGATTGCATGATTTAATGCTTGGTGGATGATAAGTCCACATATATTAAGCCAACATTTTGGATTAGACAGAATGGATTTGAAACCAGACTATAATATATCTATACAGCTAACTGGTAGGTTATGAAACTTGCCATAACTGATTATAAGAAATCTATAGTGCAACCTGGTAGGTTATGAAATTCACTTGCCATAACTGACATTAAGAAGTATGCAGAGTTACCTGGTAGCTTACACATTTTTTATGTAACTTTCAGCTGTGTCCAGTTTTCAGGTACATACCTGATTTTGGGTCAAAAGTCTGTTTTGTCCTTCATAAAAATGCTTCTTTTGTCATAAAATAATGAGTATTAAAGTCATTAAACAATGTCAATAATTACATTACTGTCTTACAGTCTTCAAAAAACTGTATACCAGTACAAAATCCTATCAGTCTATCAACATAATATTTGAATAATATTGGTATTTAAAAATTGTCTCAGGTCAACTCTGTGGCATAGAGAGATAAAACTCTGCCTATGACCCAGACATTTTGGGTTTGATTTGTGGCTGGAAATTGTAAGAGCTGGCATTGGGCAATAAGTAATAATATGGTGTTACCTTCCTACATCTCACTTGAGGGTAGTTGTTGAAAATATACCAGGAGTGTGGCCTCTATTCTGATTCACTCTAGTCGAGACAAGGGATCAACAGAGGTGAGGGTTATTAAGGTTGAGGGGCTGACTGAGGGAATTTCACTCATGGATAGGAGATGAAGATCATGCGCCTCAAAGGCATCCACTATACACCGCCCTTTGGATCTCAACTGGACATGTGCACTGATGGAACAGTACTGCTTAGTTAAATCCCTTGATTGTTTGTAAATGATAGCACCATTCTCAATACCGACCCCTCACACATAGACAAATGAATGGACTATGGGAATTTAATCTCTGGGGGCATGAATGTGCCAAAAGGGCATAATGGAGGCACCACGAACAGAAAAAGAGTGAAACACACACACACACACACACACACACACACACACACACACACACACACACACACACACACACACACACACACACACACGCACACACACACACACATCCCTGTTTTTTTGAGGGAGAGGCATTGCACTTGGTCATTTTTTGATTTTGCTCTTGAGTCTCTAGACAAGAGGTTGAGAGCTATGCTGCTTACTATTTTACCTTGCAACTACTTTTGTTTGTAATTGTGTTGCTGGCTCATTCTTTCTTATCTTTTGAACAGAACAGTTTTAAATGCAGGTGTAAAAGTGTGTTGCAGAAAGCTGATGTTTTGTGAAATTGCTGTTCTCTGACATTTTAGATCCCACTCATCAAATTTCTTAAGTTCTTTTTCCATATCCTAATGCATGCCAGATCACCCTACTTATGAACTGGCAAAGCTTTTAATTTTCAACAATACATACTTAGATTAATAGTGTTTTTAGTAGTATGAATGATCTTGCAGAGGAACAATGACTCTAAGTCTTCACAATATGCACTCATCACAGACAATTCGGGATGGCATAGGCAGTGGCCCATTTATTACAGCTAATCCTTTCATTACATAGTTATAAATTTACAAAAAAAAATCACATTTATCAATCCATTTTTTTTAATTTGTTCACTATGCACTGGTGCATTGGTCATAATATCTAACATCAATAGCCGTATGTTTCTCTGGTTCTTTTAATTTACTCACTGCATCAATATTATTATGTCACTTTTTTGGTCTGTACCCAGTCTTTTACCCACATTTTCCCAGTATCACTTCCTAATGGACTCTTGGTGAATCCATTTCTGAAACAGATTTCCATTCATTAAACAAAATAATCAGTGGTTCATTGCCTGAGTACATTATGAAAACACTACCATCCACATATTTATGAACTCATTTGATTCTAAAAATTATGGCTAATCCTTCTTTGTCCAGCTGCAAATGTTTTTTCTTAGCAGACATGTATGAGACATGGAATCAAGTAATATTTTAATGGCACCACACATTGTGTAAAAAGACAATTCCTACACCACATAATGAAGTTGCACAGGCCAGGATCATCTCTGAACCTGCCAAATGAGAAACAGATACATGAGCTAACTGTAACAAAACTTCTGACTTTTGAAATACCACTTCCTATTATATTCATCATATTCTAAGTAAAGCTTTGTGCAACAAATCATGCAAGGGGTTTAGCAAGGCTGCAAGATTTGCTTGGAACATGTTATAATAATCATGCAAACTCAGGCATGCTTTAACTCAGTAACATTTTAGGAGCTGCCCTTACTTGTAAATCTTGCTCAGTTTTTTTTCCTGTTTCCAATGCTGAAGGAATCTTAAAAGGCATTTTCAAAGGTTAAACTAGCGTCTTACAACAACCTTCTTTGAATATGATCACCACTTACTCAACACACACACCTGTCTCTCAGCATTTTTGTAGTGTCTCTCTGTGAGTACAATCTTGGTCTAGACTCTGATTTCAGATATATAATAATTCACAGATTTAGTAAGCTTCTGTGTGTGGAAAATCAAGAATGAATCTTTGTACTGCCTCATTAAGTTCAGGCCTAAGATGATTCAGCAAACTTACCAGCTGCATAAAAGTTTCTCATGACTCCAGATCTTATCCATTATACTATAGTCCATACTTTGGGGTAGTGGACTAATACACTGATATCCAGTGGTGGCTGATGACTTCAAATCAAAGGGGAGCTGCAGGAGACAGCTGAATTGGTGTGGGTGGGGCCAACAGGAAAGGGGTGTGGCCAACTAGGATGGGGTGGGGCTATGGTACAGTAGGATCAATGTTGGCCATGCTTACCAATTTACATGAAATAAATGCTCAGTCACTATGGCACATGCTGAATACTTGTAACATGTATATACACTAATTTTGAAAATGACTGTAACGTCCTTTATTACAAATACTGTCAGATGCATTTTAAATTTTCAATACCTAAGGTTTACACATTATCTAGTTACGAAAATTTTCTCTGTATGGTAACAACATAAATGCTTTCAATGTTGATAATTCGTTAACAGTATGCTTATTAAAGCTTACTTGCATCTTACAATCTCAGACAAAGTACCCAAACTTTAGTCATAGGTGACTCTGTAGTCAGGCACACTGATGTCCCACTCACCAGGCTGAACAAGGAGAAAATTACAGTCAGCTGCCTTTCTGGTGCCAGGTTCCGCCACATCGTGCATGCACTCAGGTCACTCCACAACAAGTACAAATATGATTGTCATTGTCCATGTTAGAATGAAAGACTTGAGACGTACCTCCCTGGACTACATAAAAAGAGACATGGAAGAGCTCTCAGATAATGTTGCCCAGGCAGGTATGACCATAGCCCTGAGTAGCATCCTGCCTTTGCCCAGAATGATATCACAGTATAAGGACAAAATGATTGACTTCAACAATTGGCTAAGTTTCTGGTGTCATTCAAAGGGGATCCAGTATCTGTCTGCCTGGTACTACATGATCGACAAACCACGATGCTTTGCCAGAGATGGTCTGCACCTGTTGCCCCTGGGATTCAGGTTACTGGCTAAGGCTCTTGCCACCCCTATACTGCCTTTTTTTGACAAGGCTCAAAGGACAAAACCACCACTGTAACAGATATAAGCATGCAAAATCTGAAGGTAATGCTACTCAATGCTAGAAGTCTAAACCTCAAAATGCACTCTCTCGAGGCACTCCTAAAAATGGAGAACATCGATATCTGTGCAGTAACTGAGACCTGGTTCAAGGCTCCAGTGAGCACCCCTGTAATACCAGACTACAACTCTTACCACACTTTTTGGCCACCAAACCAAGACTAAAACACTAAAGGCGGAGGAGTGTCCATATTCACCAAGGATATTCACACCTCCAGGATAGTTGCCCAACACAATGCATCTGGAATTCTACAGGTGCAACTAACACTAGGTAAGACTGCAATCCAAATTGTAGCTTGCTACAGATCCCCCACCATGCCCCAAGATTCTCACTACACCTTTCTAAACATACTGGAAAATATTAAGATATAACCAAACACCCTAATACTGGGTGATTTCAACTACCGTGCCATTAATTTGGAAAACTACTCGGGTACCAACACATTTGCCCAATGGTTCTTGGAATTCATAAATTCCAATGCCCTGAATCAACTAATCCATAGTCCCACCAGGGGCTCAAATATCCTAGACCTGGTCATTACCAATATGGGAGATCGATGCTCCACACCAGTGGTCACCCCCTCATTGGTCAGGTCTGACCATAAGCTTATCACCCTTGACATCCATATTCCACCCCCACACCCCAGTAGGGAAACCTCCATAAAAAACTTCTCCAAAGCCAACTTCATGCTACTCAAGTCAGAAGTGACAAACTTCATGACACCCATGCAGATGGGAACTGAAAGTTTGACTGCTGAATCCTACACTAAGGCACTGTATGAGCACATCCACTCATACATGAATCATACCATTCTAAATAGAACCAGGATGCTCTCCTACAAAAAAAGGAAGCCAATATGGTGGTCCCCTGCCATAAACAAGCTATACAACAGAAGGAAGAAACTGTTGCAAAAAAGAGGAAAATCCCAGGATGCAAAATACTCCCTTACCAGCCTCAGTAAGAAGCTGAGATCCCTCATAAAATCTTCCAAAGCTAGTTATGAAAATAAAATTGCCAAAGATTCCAAGGACAACCACAAGGCATTCTATAGTTATGTCAAGAATCTTAATGGCAATGCTCAGATCTGCTCTGAGCTACAGCAGAATGGCATTAAATATACTGATCCCAATGATATTGCCAATATCCTGGCAGATCGATTCAGTGCCAACTTCACCCCCCTCTCACCCCTTAAAAGGCCCATCTCAATACCAAAAGATTGCCAAATTCCAGTAATCATGGCCACACAGGTAAAAACACAATCTCCAAAGCTAAGAATACAGCATCCATGGGACCAGATGACATCCTGGGCTGTGTACTACATGAACTACAAAATGAACTGGCACCTCACCTAAGTGTCATGTTTAATCATAGCTTCATCTCAGGCTTTGTGCCCAATGAGTGGAGTACAGCTACAGTTATCCCACTCCACAAGGGGTGATCCAACTTGGATCCCGGGAACTATTGTCCCATCAGTCTGACGAGCCTGATCTGCAAAGCCATGGAACGCATTATTATGGAACTTATAAACAAAGACATTGGCAACCTTCAAACACTGGACCCCACCCAGTTTGGTTTCATAAAGGGCTGATCTTGTCTCCTCAACCTGATTGACTTCTTCAAATCAGTCTCCAGAGCTGTGGACGAGGGCAAGGCGGTCCACACAGCCTATCTGGCCCTCACCAAGGCCTTCAACACCATCCCCCACTCTGGAATCATAGATAAACTTACTAAGCTGGGCATTAATCCTTACGTCACTCGATGGGTTGAAAACTGGCTTACTGACAGAACCCACACTGTAAAAATAGCCGACTGAAAAGCCAGCTCCAGACAAGTGACAAGTGGAGAACCTCAGGGTTCAGTCCTGGGACCGCTTTTGTTTGGCATCTACTTCTCTGAAATACAGGCCAGCACTAAGGGACTCTGGCTAACAAAGTTTGCAGATGACTGAAAACTGGGCGCCATTATTGAATCCCCAAATTATGTGGATATTCTACAAAAGGGCCTTACAGAAACAGATGCTTGGTGCCAGAACCATGGGCTCAAGTTCAATGCCAAGAAATGTATAGTTATCCCCTTTGGGAAAAACTATGTACCCATGAATTACTACATAAGTAGCAGTACACTAAACACTGAAAGTATGATAAGGGACTTAGGACACAGGTGGACAGTGGTCTCAAGATAACCACATCACCACAACAGTCAGGAAATCCTTCTATGTGGCACACCTCATCACTAAGGGCTTTTCATCCGGAAAAAAGGAGGTCATTGTCCCACTGTACTCATCCCTCATTAGACCCATTATAGAGTACAACACCCAGTTTGGTATGTACCTCACAAGACATCTGCAACAACTGGAAAGGCCACAGAAATACCTCAATAAAAGAATCACAAGCCTAAAGCAGATGCCCTATGCTGACCATCTAAAAAAACTCCAGCTATACTCTGTCGCATATCGCCTACTCAGAGGTGATCTCTGCTTAACATACAAGGCTATGTCAAACCCTGAGCTGTTGGACATGCTACACTTAAAGAAATCCCAATCCCTCAGAGCCACATGCTTCAGGGATCTAAACCTGGTCATCACAATGAACAAAACATGCTGGAGGGATAGGTTCCTGACCCAGAGACTCCCCATATTCTGGAATAGACTGCCCTTACATGTCAAGCTGCACGCCTCTTTGACCCTCTTCAAAAGGAACCTTGACGATTGGATAGGAGATAGGAAATTCACCCTGGGGATCACATTAGTCACCCTGCTAGACAGGGGACCAGGGAAGTAAATATTCTGGGAAGAAATAGCCAGGGAATTGTTATTGCTAGGTTTATATGGGCCCTAGGGCTGATAGCCTAGTACCAGCCTATGAACCTGATGGTCATTAAAGCATTGCTACTTAAACACAGAGCAACAACAGGCACTGCAACAACATGCATTTTCTGATAATAAGAAGCATAAATCAACATTATAAAAATATAAATATGACAGAAAACCAGAACATTCCACAAAATCAAGGACAGATGAAAAGCCACTGTACTTGTGTGTTGTGTCTACCTTGGATGGGGGAAACTCTGCACACTTACACTGCATAACTGCTCCTTGCCTTGCTTGGACACATCCAGAGTCACTACATGGGGGGAGTGGGGTACAACAAATATATCACAATTTAAAATGTCTCTGGCTGACGGTGATGGCCCTGACACATTTGGTCATACCTCTCAACCTCAGAGCAAGAAATCTGGACAAAGCCATAAATAAAAGTGGGACAAATGCCCAAAAATAGGGACAATTTTTAAATACTGCTCTTACAAACTTAGAAAGTTGGTAGAATAGTATTTCTTGCATTAGTATGAATTTTCTGAAGGTATGAAATCTGAAACTCAAATGGCTGTCATTATCTTCTAACTTCAATCTTTAATGATTTGCCACTAATTTGCCAGGCAGAAAACTACAATTGTCTAAAAAATGGACCAACAATGTGATGCAAAAATCTGGATATTCTGCGAAAATCTGGACAGTTAAGAGATATGCTCCCTACCCACTGGACTCTAGACTTTCCAAACACACCACAACATTTACTCGCTTAGTGTGATAAGGACTTATTATAACAAAAGCAAACAAGTTGGATATCCCTTCTGAACAAACTCAAAACTGGAGCAAATCTGCATTTTTCCTGTGGAAATTCCTACATCACAAACCGAACCTTAAAGAGTGTTTCTCATCCCAAAATATGTAAATCCTACCGTAATAAAAATGGTGCACAGTTAAGTTTCTGTTCTATCTACAGGCATAATTCTCAAGTTCTTTTATTTTCAAGAAACAGAGATAAAGCTAAACAAGTGTGTGTGTGTGTGTGTGTGTGTGTGTGTGTGTGTGTGTGTGTGTGTGTGTGTGTGTGTGTGTGTGTGTGTGTGTGTGTGTGTGTGTGTATTAGGATGCAGACTTGCCTTTGATACTGAAAGATCAGAGACCTGCAAGTTTTATCTTCACACACCAGCTATTCATGCATACATTCCATTACTGACACTGTAGCACAGTTTAGGGGTGACCGTTGTTCTCTTAAGTCACTGTGTCTAAGAAAAACACAGAAAAAAATTACAGTGTGGTGTGTCGTCTTCCTGAGATGGTGGTAAATCAGATGAATGAAGAAAACACCATGAACTTGCCATAGAAGAGACAGGCTTAATTTATTCCACAAACAACATGATTAACAAATAATTATACCAGCAAAAATCTTCATAACACAAAATAAATTAAAAAAGTCCTTAATCATGGTACTTTCAATCCAAAATATAAACTCATACTTATCTTTAACTTAGTCCATTGCTCCTGAGCCTTAATTACTTTTTTCCATATGATTTGCATTACATGTCCTGATAAAGCAAACTTAATAATTTAATAAACATCCATATTTTATTACATGAAACATGAGTGTTCTTCACTTTCCAAATATATCACATAATCACACATACAGCTATACAGCTATACATAGCTCTCTTGTATTTATATCCAAATGACACTGTCTTAAAAAAAAAAAAAAAAAAAACAGACCTTCTCTTTCTTCTGCTTTACAACTAGAACTGGAACAAGACTACAAACTAGCCATAAACACAAACAAATTCTCAGTTGCAGGTTTTACTACAGGTAGAAGACTAGCTTCAATTTAACAAGATACTATTACTGCTCCTTCTGTAATGCATATAATAGTGGCAGCTGCATCAGGGGATCCTACGGTTATGTGACCTGCACTTACTCATTAATGTGCTGTATTTTTAAGATGGTCCGACTCCATGGTAATCAGTGTTCTACCACAGACAGTTTATAAATTAAATCAACAATGTTATTTTTATACTTCCTTTAGAAAGCTATTAATGCAACTGTTAAGCACCCTTTGTGACTTACTGTAATCCTGTAATGAATGATATCACAGCAGAATGCTGTTATATCCCAAATATACAAACACACTCCCATGCAGCAATTAATTCTGAAACTCCCACAATTATTGTCCATTCTTGTATTTAAGTAACATCAAGGGACAGGCATTGACTACTGAGAGACACTACTGAATTTTTATCTTAATCATAATCATTTTATGGTGTTTGTATGCAAAAAGAATACAGCGATTAGTCACAATAAACGTTTATCTCCCAATTAAGCGTGCAAAAGACACTGGACTTTATCACATTATTTTATTTATTGTATTTATTTTCAGTTTGATTACTGGGGAAGTCCACTGGGCCTGAAAGTGACCATTTTCAGTGGAGGCCCGGGGAGAAAAGCTCCATAAGCAATACAATAAGGGTTACATAATTTTAAAGGTATTATACATGGACACATCCATAGTCACTACATGGGGGGAGTGGGGTACAACAAATATATCACAATTTAAAATGTCTCTGGCTGACTGTGATGGCCCTGACACATTTGGTCATACCTCTCAACCTCAGAACAAGAAATCTGGACAAAGCCATAAATAAAAGTGGGACAAAGGCCCAAAAATAGGGACAACTTTTAAATACTGCTCTTACAAACTTAGAAAGTTGGTAGAATAGTATTTCTTGCATTAGTATGAATTTTCTGAAGGCTATGAAATCTGAAACTCAAATGGCTGTCATTATTTTCTAACTTCAATCTTTAATGATTTGCCACTAATATGCCAGGAAGAAAACCACAATTGTCTAAAAAGTGGACCAAAAATGTGATGCAAAAATCTGGATATTCTGCAAAAATCTGGACAGTTAAGAGATATGCTCCCTACCCACTGGACTCTAGACTTTCCAAACACACAACAACATTTACTCGCTTAGTGTGATAAGGACTTATTATAACAAAAGCAAACAAGTTGGATGTCCCTTCTGAACAAACTCAAAACTGGAGCAAATCTGCAGTTTTCCTGTAGAAATGCCTACATCACAAACCAAACCTTAAAGAGTGTATTTTTATTTTTATTTCCATGACAAGAAAAACCCCACACAACTACTACAAAATCCTAAAGTTAATACAATATTCTCAAAAACACCCCCTAATGGATGGTGATATTCATCCAAACCCCAGCCCCAATACAGATGTTCCCAGTAACCCAAACAACCTAACATTTAATGCTATCATTACCCTAAAAAGATCATTTAACTCCCTCTTGATAGCTCACCTCAACATCCATAGCGTTAACAATAAAATTACCCACCTACATGCACTCTTAGAAGTGCATGCATTCAATATTCTCTGTATTACAGAGACATGGCTAAAGCCCTCAACACAGGACCATGAAATTAGCTCTCCTGGGTATAATATCCTGAGATGTGACCGCAAAACCAAAAATGGTGGAGGTGTAGTCATTTTGTATAAATCAGAACTCCAAGTTTCACGCTTCAATACGCTCCTGCCCTCAAATACTAATGCAGAAACCCTTACTGCTAAACTTTAAATCAACAACTCCAAAGCTATCTATCTATCTAATTTGTTCCTATCTTCCCCCTGGAAACAATATCAATACTCTTGAAAACATATTTAGTTGCCTGTCTTCTCACCTACCTCAGGAAACCATTGTGCTAGGTGACTTTGATATAGACTGGGCAACCTGTAGCTCCCCTAATCCTATCAATCACATAAATCTTTACGGATTCTCACAAATAATAACCACACCTACTAGAATCCATAAACCAAGCAGCAAGGAAACCACCCTAGACTGGATCCTTCTAAACAGCCATCTTGATACTTATAAACCAGGAACCCTTCCAGATGATATCAGTGACCATGCTCTAATCGATATTATCAAACAAAGATTTCATAGCCCTAATACTAATATTTTTAAAACCTCCCGTTCTAAAAAAAACTTTAAACCAGAAACCCTCCAAAATGAACTGAAAGCATGTGACTGGTCACCATTGTATCATCTTCAACTTTAATACTAGATTCCTACAAATCCTAGATTACCATGCCCCCTATCGCTCTTCCCGAAAAAGTACCAAAATTGCCCCATTTCTCACAAAATAAACTAGGCAAAAGATCCTCTTAAGA
The DNA here is from genome assembly GCF_019279795.1 of Protopterus annectens. Classification (NCBI taxonomy): domain Eukaryota; kingdom Metazoa; phylum Chordata; order Ceratodontiformes; family Protopteridae; genus Protopterus; species Protopterus annectens. The sequence goes on from NC_056727.1 coordinate 327,194,215, forward strand.
AATAAAATGTGGTCCAAATGGAGAGCCTCTAAAAGTCCATCAGATCACCTTTATTTTAAACAGTTAAGAAATGCCACCAAAAAGACATTTTACAAGACAAAAAAAAAAACTACTACCTTCACCTCCAACAAACCCACCAACAAAAAACACAAAAGTTCTGCTCAGGCATCAACAAACTACTCCAGCCAGACCATTCTAAAACTCCTGCACCATCAGGATTCAACCACAATAACTAAGCAAATTCCCGATGCCTTTAATAGCTATTTTACTGAAGCCATTCAAACCCTAGCTAATACATTACCACCTATTACCACCTCCCCATTAAACACCATGAATAATCCAGCTCCAACCTTTCATATACAACCTGTACCTACATCCCTCATTTGCAACCTCCTTCAAAAACTCAAACCATGCACCCCTTCTGCTGACTGTCTTCCAGCTGAATACCTACAAATCACAGCTAAAGCCATTGCCTATCCCATCTCCATCCTTATAAATAGAACAATTTTGGAAAGCACAATCCCTTCCATATGGAAAGTCTCCCACATAATCCCACTACATAAAGGTGGGGCATCTACTGAGCATTCCAACTTTCGACCAATCGCCTTACTCTCTCCAATAGCTAAACTAATGGAAAAATGCATCCACAGACAACTACTTGACCACCTTCTCCAGAATAATTTACTTGCCAACTGCCAGCATGGCTTTAGACCATTCCATAGCACAACAACTGCCCTGCTATCCTTTTCTGACTGTATAAACAAAAATCGTAACAATAACTCTCTTTCTTCTGCACTGTTTATTGACCTTTCAAAAGCCTTTGATGTGGTTAACCATCACATGCTTATTGATGTACTAAAAGCCCAATCACTAGACCCACAAGAAGTACGCTGGTTTAAATCTTATTTAGAAAACAGACAGCAAGCAGTGCTTTGGGATAAAAATCTTTCTACACTCCTCCCTGTGAACATAGGAGTTCCACAAGGCTCTAGTTTAGGCCCGCTTCTCTTTTCACTGTTTATTAATGATCTACATGCAAAAATTCCTCAAGCCACCTGCATACAATATGCAGATGACTCTACTTTAATATGTTCAGCCAAGTCCATTACCTCACTCCAGACCCTCACCCAGACAGTATTTAACACTGTTGAAAATTGGTTCACGCAACACTGCCTACTGCTGAACCCCAAAAAGCAAAATTATTGCTGATTGCTCCTACTCAAAAGTCATCACATCTTCACTTCACAGTAACTTCTAACAATGGAACTAATATATCCCCTGACACTACAACTCCTCTCCTGGGAATAACAATTGACAACAACTTTAGCTATGATGACCATATTAATACTACTATAAACTCTGTCAACAAAAAACTAGACACCCTTTATAGAATCAAACCCTTCCTTACCCCTATAGCCAGAAACACTATTGCCCAGACCCACCTGATCTCTACCCTGTTCTATGCTTCTGCAATATATACCAATCTTTCTAAAAACAACCTTTCCAAACTTTCAACCAGTTACAATAACATAGCCCAATTTGCCACTGACACCCCCTTTAGAACTCACCACTGTCACAACCTAAAACAACTGGGATGGTTAGAACTGCAGAACCAACTACTTTGTCAACAACTTCTTATCACCCAAAAGATCCTTTACCACCCTAATAATACCCCCTATAAAAATCTTGCAACACTATGCTTAGCTAATAAGTTTCTAGTTTCCACTATTAAATCCAACAACAAAGCTTGGGACTCACTTTTCACCAACACAGTGGGAAAAACCTGGAACCAGCTTCCTAGTGAACTTTCTACCCTTGCTTCCACACTGCTTTTTAAAAACATCTTAAAGCATATCTTAAAACTCACTGGCTTTGTCCATGCTCTAACCTTGACTGTTATCTCATTTCCCCTTCTTGCTCTCCCTATACTTCTCTACTCCACTATTCTATATTGCCTACCTGTAATAATGATTTCTTCCAAAAAAAAAAAAAATAAATTTTTTTTTGGACTCTCCATATATTTTCTTTAGCTCTCAAATGTTGTTTGTTTGTTTCTCTATATTTGATCTTGGCTTAAACACACTAAAGAACTTTGTACAAGTTTATCATACCTACTTAAACAATGTACTATAACTCATTTTACTATTGATATATATTGTATGTTTTGTCACTGCCAATGCTTGGAGCTTTTCTCCCCGGGTACTGAAAATGGACATATATCCAGTTAGACCAGCCTGGTCAACAAATGTAAAATAAAGAAAAATAAAAAAAAAATAAAATTCATACAGTAAGGAGATGCAAATGCATAAAATGTACATCATAAAACACAGTTACCAGATATTAGGGAACACAGTTTACAAGTATTTCCATTCAGAGCAGCATGATCAACTGTCTGTAAAATAAAAGATCTAAGGCTCTTGTGTTATTATACTAGTAGGGGGGACAGTTTGCATGCAGTTGTTCTAATTAAGTAAGGTAAATACTTGCTGAGCAGTCAATAGAAATACTGTGATATTTACAATATTTACATACTTGGAGTCAGTTGAGGGAATTGCTTAATCAGTGACTGACAGCTTAAGTTTGTTGTAGGAGAATAGAAATATAAATTAGAGGGAAGAGAGGAGCAAGGAGTATGAAGAGCTCATTGGGGAATTCCCTTAAATTTAGGTAGGGTGTAAGCAGGAACATTTCTGTTTGGATGACAGGTATGAGAAAAGTTGGGTCTTGAAGGTTTCTGAGTTTGGTATTGTCCTAAGTGAAGGAGGGAAAGAGTTCCATTTCTTGCCAAGAGGGAAAGAGAGTAGAAGCTGGCCAGCAAGTCATTTGGGTTTTTGGATAGAAATTAAATTTTGGTGTTCAGATCTCAAGAGATCTATTTGGGATGTATGGGGGAAGGATGTTTGTTAAAGCTGGGCATTTATCTGGGTAAAATATTAATTTGTGAGCGGTGGTTAGTTGTAGATAGTCTAGGTGGTTAGAGAGTTCTAGCCAGTTCAAAGATTGTAGGGTAAGGCAGTGATAAGTGGAGGTTTTGGATTTAGTTGCAAATTTAGAGATCTTATTATAGCAATTTTCAAGCTTGGAGGCATTGGAAGAAGTCAGATTAGTTAGAAGAGGGGCTCCATATAGTAAAGATGGTAGAAGGTAGGTGATTGCCAAGGTATGCCTAGAGGAGTTGGAGAGAAAGAGGTTATTCCTATAGAGCATACCTAATTTTTGGTGGGTTTTCTTTATGTTTTGTTGAATGTGGATATCGAATTTAAGGTGTTCGTCTATGGTAATGCCAAGAAGTTTTGCAAAAGGGACCACTTCTATAGCAGCGTTGGTTTGGCTAAGGACTTTGAAAGCATTTTTGTCATAAGAGAAAGCCCTGGAGGGAGGGAAAAGTACTATTTTTTGATTTATTTGAATTGAGAGAGAGATGGTTTTGGTGCATCCAGTTCTCAGTGGCAGAAAATGATGTTTGGGTTTTAGTCAGTAGTTCAGGAAGGTTAGAGGTGGCACAGACTAAAGTTGAGTCATCAGCGTATTGGATAACTGTTGTGTCAGGGATGACAGTGTAAAGGTTATTAATGAAGATGTTGAAAAGCATGGGTCTGAGGATGGACCCCTGGGGAATGCTGGTGGGTGTTGGCAAAAAGGAAGAGGCAGAGTTCTTCCATCTGACAGCTTGAGATCTGTCTGATAGGTAACTGGAGAACCAGGATAAAGTATTAGAGGAGAGATTAAGGTTGGCGAGATGAAAGAGAAGGTGTTTGTGGGAAATGGTATCAAATGCTTTAGAGAGATCTTGGAGTACTGTGGATGCTAGGAGTCCAGAATCTCAGGCTCGATTGACTGTTTCTGGGAAGGAGAGTAGGGCAGTTATGGTGCTATGGCTGGGGCAGAAGCTGTGTTGGGAGGGTGTTAGGAGTTGATTCTGGGTTAAGAAAGGCATAAGTTGGTGGTGGGCACATTTTTCTAGAATTTTGGAGATTGGAGAGAGTAGGGCAATGGAGCGGAAATTGGAAATATTGGCATTTTTGTCTCCTTTGTGAAGAGGAAGAATGTAGGCTGAGCACCAGAGTTTGGGCACATATGATTCTTTTAAGGATCTATTTATTAGGATACTGATTGGGAGAGCAATACCATCAGCAGCACATTTGAGGAAGGAGGAGGGTATGTTGTCAGGGGCATTGGAGCATTGCTTTAGTTTGGCTATGAGCCTTTTTATAATATTGGTTGAAACTGGTTTGAGCTGGAAATTAAGGGGGCAGTTATTATGGTTGTTGGGTGGTGAAAAATGAGAGTTGTGTGGATTGTTGTTCGGGAAAGTTTTGGTTAGGTTAGCTATGGATTCTGTAAAGAATGAGTTGAAATGTGAGCTCAGTTCAATGTCAGTTATACTTGGGTTAGGGCAGGGATTATTCTGGGACCCTGGATGGAGAAGGGAATTAACTGATTTCCAAAATTGTTTAGGGTTTTTATTATTGTTGGACTGTAGCTTATTGTAGTAGTTTTTTTTTGTCCATGGTGATTAGTTTTTTTACATGGTTGCGGAGTTGGGTGTATTGGAGCAAGATAGTAGGCATTTTATTCTTTTGGTAAAGCTTCCAGGATTGGTCCCTCTGGTGCATGATTTGTTTTGTTTCTTTGGACAGCCAAGGAGCAGTATTAGCTTTGAATGGTTTGTTTCTTAGAGGGGCTAGGAAGTTAAGAGTATTTAGGAAGACAGAGTTGAAATGTTCTACAGCTTTGTCAAGGGGAAGAGTATTTAGGATTTGCCAATTAATTTGTTTAAAAATGTTCGAGAAAGTTGTGAGGTTGAAGTTGCTAAGATTATGAGTGGGAATGTAATGGTGTTGATAATGGGTGGAGTTAGCTGAGCGATGAATGAAAGCAGGGAGATGGTCATTAAAGGTGTCTGGGATAGTGCCAGAGTAATTTATTTTGTTTGGATGGGTGACTAGGATCCAGTCTATGATGGATCCTGAGGGGTGAAGTTTGTTAGGACAGGTGGTTGAGTGGATTACTTGGGTGAAGTTGTAGAGGTTAATGGATAGGGAGGGAGAAGGTGTGTTGATTTTATTCCAATCAATATTAACGTCGCCTAGAATGTAAGTTTCATACTTTATTTCAGTTGAGGCCCAATGAAGAATATTTTCAAGGATAGAGATGTTGTCACCTGGGGATATATATAGGGAAATAATGCAGATATTCTTATGTTTATTCATTCGTAGGAGACTTGGTGTTAGTTCAGTATTTTTGAATTGTGGAGTTGGGATTTGAAGGGGGATTAAGGAAAGAAGGTTAGAGTAGATTAGAGCAGAGCCGCCACCTTTTTTATTTAATCTGTCATTTCTGTGGATGTGGGAACCAGGAGGTAAGATTTCGGAGTCAGCGATATGGGGTTTTAGCCAGGTTTCCGAGATGGCTAAGATGTCAAGTTGGTTGTGGCTAATCCAAGCTTGTACTTGGTGTACTTTGTTGTTAAGGCTCTGGGCATTAATAGTGAAGAACTTAAGAGTGTTGTGAGAGAAGGCAGAAGATGAAGGGGATGGGGGAAAGGGTTATATGTAGTGGGAGAAGTAGGGGGTGGGGGGAAGGAGTTGTTTGTAGTAAGACAAGGGCCGGCGTTGGGATGAATATCTCCGGATAAAGCTAGCAGATAAGGTTAAAATAATAGTTTATATTTCTTAAAGCTGCACTTGTAATTTAAGATTTAATTAGCCCAGAATGTCAGAGTGTTTGATTACCAGTAAGCATTTATTTGGGTGGCACTGGATGATTACCTGAATTGAACTGGACAATACACTGAGTGATAGGTACAACATGCACTGCTTATGCTTGTATGCAGTTATACTGAAATATAGTTATATTTTGTATATTTGCTTTAGACTAAATTGCATTATTCAGATTCTTAATTTTCATTATAAGTTAAAATTCCCTCACAGATGCCACAGCTGCAAATAACATTTGACCAGCTACATGTGTCAGGAATTGTATTGAACAATTTATAAAATGGTTAATTAGGAGACTGAAATATGTCTAGGCTTTGTCTAATTAATAACTTTAGTTGTGGTAAGTTACTGGTAACAACAGCTGAGTCTTGAGTCTTCCTGACAGAAGTTATATATATTTGAAGTGAAGATTTTTGTCCAGTTCCTGATCGAAGTTGCAAACTCCGTGACCATCTGGTCTGAGTAAACCAAAGTACTGTCTGCTGCTACTCAGTGTTTCTTGCTCTCTTTTTCCCAGCACGCAAAGCGTGGGAAGAGAGTTAGAACCAATCAGTAGCCATCCAGCCATCCATGTCACCTACGTGACTGAGGACGTGGCAGTCTGATCTCCTTCCAGTTTACAAACCAAATAGACTTCTGGGCATCACGTGCTGATGCCTTCTCTCCTTCATCTGGACTGCTTTTACAGCAGTCCAAATTTACAGAAACTATTTTTTTTTAAACCCAGAACTCACCGAGCATACGCAGTTTGACTTCCGTGACTTTAACAGCGAGTCAGTCGGACTCGCAGCTAAGCAGCAGCCAACCAGTATAACAATAATGTAGTGTATACAAAAATAACTATTTTATTTTATTCTTTAAAATGTTCTTTCCTTTTCTCCACAGCTGGAGGGGCTACAGCCCTGCAGAGTGATGGCACGAGCTGCCACTGCTGATGTCCCATTTCAGCCATATCCTGGAAGTTACTACCAAGTGTGTTAAAGGCAGTGCAATAGAAAAGTACAGGGCTAGTTAATGGGAGTCCAATAAATAAGACACCTATGAAAATTGTTCTTTTCATCTTCATTGTCAGTTTCACTGGGAGAAATATTCTACATAATCAAATTTTACTTCAAATACAGTTAAAATACATATAGTTCAATCTTTTATTGTGTTTTCTCCTCCTTAAAAGTTTTTACAAGTCTTTGACATCTTTGCAAACTTTGTCACCATTGTTATATATTCTGAACATAAAGTAAGAGACATTTACATTTTTTTCCCCTAACCCTGCATGGCCATCATATATCTCTCTTGGCTGTCCTATTAAACCCATTTGTCCTCTCTGAAGGATGAGCTGGAGCCCATCAACCCATTTATTCCTTTCAAGAACAAGGTTCAAGCACTAGAGTGATGGTGTTATGCATTGTGGGGGAGAGTTTTTTTTTTTTTATTATGCTGATACAGCCACATGCTACTGCTATGACTTGTACAATGAGCTAGCAGTGTATAGTGTATAAGTGCTTCCATACATACAACCTCTGATTCATGGTGCTATGACTGTGTCTGGCAGTTGGTACAGGGGTTCCAATGGTACAGGGTTTGATTCCCTCAGCCCTCTTTTGCTTACTGTGAGACCTTGAGCATGTCACTTAACCAGACATTGCTCCCAGGTCATCCATGAAAAGGGACTGTGTGTCCCTTGGACCTACCTGGTTAACAAACATATTTTATTACTATGAGCCTGGTCTGCAAGGCCATGGAGCGTATCATCATGGAACTCATAAACAAAGACATTGGTAACCTCCAAACTTTGGATCCCACCCAGTTCAGGTTTGTGAAAGACAGATCATGCCTCTTGAACCTGATTGACTTCTTTGAGGTAGTCACCAAAGCCGTAGATGAGGGTAAGGTGGTTCACACAGCCTATCTTGACCTTGCCAAGGCTTTCAACACCATCCCCCATTCTGAAATTATAGCTAAACTCACTAAACTAGGTATAAATCCCTACGTCACAAGATGGGTTGCCAACTGGCTCACTGACAGAACCCACACTGTAAAAGTTGCACACTCCAAATCTGACCTCAAACCAGTGACAAGTGGAATGCCACAGGGTTCAGTCCTGGGACCTCTCCTGTTTGGTATCTACTTCTCTGAAGTACAGGCTAACACAGAAGGCCTCTGGCTAATGACGTTCACAGATGACTGCAATTTAGGAGCCATAGTCAAGTCCCCAAATGATGTGGAAATCCTACAGAAGGGCCTCGCTGAGACAGATGCCTGGTGTCAGAGCTATGGCCTCAAGCTCAATGCCAAAAAGTGCATTGTCATCCCCTTTGGTAAAAACTTTGTACCCATGAACTACTACATAGACAGCAGTCTACTTAAGACCGAATGTGTGATAAGAGACCTTGGGACCCAGGTGGACAGTAGTCTGCCTTTTGATAGTCACATCACCACAGTAGTCAGGAAGTCCTTCTATTGGCACATCTCATCATAAAAGGGTTCTCATCGAGGAAAAAAGAGGTCATTGTTCCCCTCTACTGGACATTCATTAGACCTATTATAGAGTACAATGCCCCTTTTGGAATTCACAAGACATCTGCAGCAGCTGGAAAGGCCACAGAAGTACCTCACAAAGAGGATTACTGGCCTCAAACAGATGCCCTACACTGACTGTCTAAAAAAAGTCCAGCTTTACTCCGTAGCATATTGCCTACTCCGAGGTGATCTCTGCCTAACATATAAATCTATGTCAAACCCAGAGCTGTTGGACATGCTACACCTAAAGAAATCCCAATCCCTCCGAGCTACACACTCTAGGGACCTAAACCTTGTCACCACAATAAACAGGACATGCTGGAGGGATAGATTCCTGTCTCAGAGACTTCCCATACTCTGGAACAGGCTACCTATCTATGTCAAGCAAAGTTCTTCATTAGCACTCTTCAAGAAAAATCTTGATGAGTGGATGGGAAATAGGAAATACAACCTGGGGACCACTTCTGTGTCTCTGCTCAACAGTGGCACAGGAAAATAACTTTCTTGGGTAGCGTAAGCCAGGGAACCTTGTTGGCTAGGCTTACATAGACCCTTGGGCCGATAGCCTAGTACCTACCTATGAACCTATGAAAATAGGCAAATGCAGTCATCATTGTCCTCCTAATGGGCTGATCATAACCGCTTTCTTCAAGGTGAGTGAGCCAAATGCAACTCCTGTTTCTCTTATGTCTGTTCCTCCAGCACCTGGCCCACTATTTCAACCTAGACTGTTGAGGGCAAAATTTTACATCTCTCAACCCTGTAACTGGCTTTAATGGCTTCTACACTTGAATATATGATCTAGATGGTGCTTTTTGAATTTGTCAGACAAGGGAACTTTGATATGGATGTCATCATATATTAAGTTCTGACTGTCCACTAGTGCTGACTGGTCTCATATTTTTTATGACTGTACTAATATTAAACCATATTGGAATGAGATTAACAAATTTCTTCAAGCTATCTGTACTGATATATTTGTTTTGAGCAAGTCTTTAATTTTATTGAATGTTGTTAATAGTAATAATATGAAGAAAGATGACCTGTATTTGTTGTGGACAATATTAGCAATAGCCAGAAAATGTATAATTAGAAGATGGAACTCTAATGTAGCACCCAAAATAGAGGAATTCCTATCATCACTGAAGAAAGGCATACTAATGGAGAAAAGAACTAAAGAGTTAAGAACTTTTCCAAAGCCGTTGGTTAATAGTCTGTGGAGGAAAGTTTTGAATTTGATTGATATCCTATAGATGGAACCAAGCTCTTCCTAACTACCATAGTTTATATATTACCTTATTATTTAACTACAGATGTTTTTATCTGAATCCTTTTTGTCTGGCTGAATGTAAATACTGTAAATAGTTATTGAATGTTATAAATGTATTAAATTATTGTGTTATTTCATCAAAATAAAAATCATTTGAGTAAAAAAAAAATGTTAAGGTCTGAAAATGCCTTTTAGCATATGTTCTACTTAGTTTACCTTCAAAGTCTTGCAGCCTTGGACATGAGGGATGTTTGTTCTGCCCTCTGTCCTTGAGAAGGCATACCCTTGGATTTGGATTAAATAAATATGGGGTGTGGGGCACAGCCCTCTGCATTGGGGGTTGTGGAGGCTTGTTTCCCTGCAAAAATGATTTTCATTGTTTAGCTATTTTACATGAATATTATTTTCTCAGTTTCATATTTAATGACTTCATTCAATCTAGACTTGGAAAAAGTAGCATCATGAACAGTTTTAGCTACCGGAACAGGATATGAACTTGTCTGTGTATGGTCCAAAAGCAATGCATCACAGATGAGTCGTACTATGTGAAATGTATGTGTTATCTAGTAATATTTTCTATTACTCCATGAAACAAGGTAACGTATGAATACACAGAAGCAGCACAGTGATGCAGAGATTAGTACTGCTGGTCACATCACTTCATTCTTTGGTTCCGTTTCTGACTGCAGTGCCTTCACTGTAGTATTTGCATGTTACAATATTGGGCGGCCACGGTGGTGTGCAGCGGTTAGCGTTGCTGCCTCACAGCAAGAGGTTCTCCGGTTCGATTCTCGGCTGGGGTGCCTTCTGTGTGGAGTCTGCATGTCCTCCCTGTTGTCACATGGGTTTCCTTTGGGTGCTCCGGTTTCATTCCAAAGACATGCAGTAGGTGGATTGGACACTCTAAATTGGCCCTGTGTGTGCCTTCTGTGCAAGGTTGGGTGCCAGGCTGGCAACTCGACACTGTAAAACTCCACTGCCAATCATGAGCGGACAGATGATCCACTGTGGTGACCCCTAACCGGGAAAAGCCAAAAGAAGAAGATTTATGCATCAATATTGGATTTTACTGGCGTCTTTGGCTTCCTCCTTTATCCTACAGGGCATCTCAGAAGCTGAACTGGTAATGCTTCACATTGTTCTTAAGTGTTTTGAGTGTGTGTGTGTGTCTTTCAGCCTTATAACCATTGCTTACTGGAAGGGAAACTGACACTGTCTAACCCACAAATTGGGTAAACTTGGTAATAAAATTGGATGGATAGATGGATGGATGGATGAATATTTAGGATGCACAGTTATATTTCATGGTTTGTTGAGGAGCGTTTTTGGAAGGTAAGTTATCCCCTCATTAATCTACAATATTACCAAAATGTAAAAACATTCCTGCCTTGATCAAGTTCAGGTGTTATTCTAAATAATAACATCAATGGTAGAAGCATTTTTACAAATCTCATCTCAAATAATTCAAATTACTGCTAACAGCAGTGGCATGAGTATATAGTGTCTTCAGCCAGGCATCTGACTTCACAAATTGAAATTTTTTTTGAATATTGCATTGCTTAAACATATACTTTCATAGTTTCATAGTTTTCTGCAACCTCTGCTGGACACAAAGGCCTTTAGCACACAGACTGAAAAATTCCTGTTAAATAAATTAAAGGACATACTCAGTTGCCTGGAGACTTTTAAAGCAGGATAGGTAGTCTTGGAACACCTAATCTCAACCAGAGGTTTACTCTACATAGAAGCCAGTGACAAAGAAATACAATTATTATTTTAGCAGCTCTGAATTTCTCAGTTATAAACAACAAGTTATTGTTGTTTCTCAGTTGGAAGGTATTAGAATTGCTATCAACATTCAACAACACCCCATAATGCTTCATATTAAAGTGTCTTGAATGCAGGTTAAAGACTGCCTCTTAAACATCAGTTAGTTATTGAACAGACACCAAGTAACTTCAAACATTCTGGGTATATCATATTGTTACACGCAGGACTACATTTCTGACATTTCCTTTGAATACTAACACCAGTAAGCTGACCTTTGTGTATACATAAAAGAGGGAGTTGCATACCACTATCATTCTAGTGTAAGTTAAATACATCTTAGTTTGAATTTCAGGTGACCTTGATGTAATATATCTATAAATCATGCCAACCACTTTTAATGACCACCTCCCTTTTTTAAATATTCTGCATTATATTTAAAATTCAGGTTCTTATGAATAATAACATGTAAGATGATAATATCTTTACTTTGGCTTAATATTGAAGAACACAGACTATAAAAAATGATCACAGGAGGTTAGAAAGGATTGGGAAGAAAGATTAGATAAGCAATTCACAAAAAAACAATGGGAGAATATATGTATGCCTCCCAAATATGCAACAACATCTAGAAGATTTAGGATTGTTGAATGGAAATATTTACAAAGATATTTTTATACCCCAGACAGACCCCAGAGAGTTTTTCCTCAGGTAGATAGCAAATGTTGGAGGTGTGACAAGGAAGAAAGAGGTAAATGGGAACATATTTTCTGGGAGTGCAGTGAGTTGGCAGACTTTAAGGATTCCCTGTGGGATGCACTGTTGAAGATGCTGGGTGGGTAGATTGGTGTGACGAGGGAGATAATTTGTCTGAGCTATGATACAGAATTGGAATTGCCTAGACATGGTAAGGCATTGTCCCTAATTATGATGGCTGCAAAAAAAGCAATTACTAGAAAATGGAAATCAAAATCTAAACCAACTACATTAGAAGTAGTGAATATAGTAACAGAGATAAAACAACTGGAATTGAGATCTTTCGAAAAACGTAGGAGCAAACTACATAGGAAAAAATGGGAATTGTTGGAACAATACATACATGGGAAAACTGATGTTTAAAAGAAGGCAGGACTTAAATGAGCTATGTAATGTTTGACTGAATTGGGTAGATTAAAAGTAATGTCTAATGTTTGTAACTGGGAGTGTGTCAGTATGGTTTGTGATGTAAAATGCTTGCAACTAGGATTGTGCAGGTGTGGTTTATTTTCATTTATATAAATGTATGATTGCTTATGTTGTAATTGATAGTTTAATATATATGTTTCTTGTTTAAAAAAGGGCTAGAAACTGAATAATTGATGTAATGTTGCGTAGGTTATATGATATATGGCAATATATGGGTGAAGCATAATGTTTGTTAATTTTAACTTGTTAATACAGTTTGATTGCTTTTATATAAATGGAAATGTGCCTATGTCACAAGTGATAATTCAATAAAGGTGTTTGAAAATATTGAAGAAGACAGGGTGGTAAAAATCTGGGTTATTTCAAATTATGTTGCTTTTCTAACTGTAATTTGTTGAGAACAATGTTTTTATAAAATTTAACTGAAAGTAATTATAATTTCTGGTGAAAGCAATTTCCTAAATGCAAATCAAATATCTTTCTAATCCTGACACAAACTGCATAAATTAAATAAACTGTTCATCTGGTCTGTATAACACTTGTACTACAGTGATAATAATTGTACCGTTGCATAAACTGCTGAAAGAATGCCTAGCATTTTGTGTGTGTGTGTGTGTGTGTGTGTGTGTGTGTGTGTGTGTGTGTGTGTGTGTGTTTTAACTGCCTTTGAATTTGCTGCTGCAGTTGCTGAAATTCAACACTAGTCAACTTCTCAGCTCAATTAATGGGAGGGAAAATACAGTCTTAGGAAACAATAACCTGTTAGGCTACAACATTCACTTGTAATTTTGCTGGATAATTAATTCTGTTCGTAAGTCATTTGTCTTATTGTTGCATGTTCTTTCACTGCTGCTATTTTTGATTGTAGGCCTGAAATTTGAGGTGATGAATCTTTTATTTTGTGAAAATGCTGATTTGTGTAGTTTAGCTCACTCACATATGGTCTAATACTTCTTTCTGTTCTATGGAACTTCAAGGAATTTGGATTGGTATTTCATAATTCATGGGCATACACTGTCCTTATAAAACAAATATTAACAACAATGTGCAGGAAAGCTTCAAAGAACCTCTAAAGACATTGCTGCCTGCTGTTGCCTTTTGAAGTTGCATAATCCTACACTGGCCTGTTGTTATGTGTGCCACTGTAGCTTCTCTTCCCATATGTTCTCCTTTATTGTTGTACCATTAGTGACAGCCTAGTTTGCTTACTTGCTATTAATCTTTGCCACCATTAGTTTCTTCTCACTAGTCATTCCCTTTAACTGTCTGTCTTCTGCGAACTTGTTCTCTATTCTTACTTGCTTTTCTTCTGCTTTCCTTCGGTCCAAATTCACTGTTAATTGACTCCATATAATAATGGGGGCATACCAGACCTTTTCATCCTGCCTGCCCACATTCAGCCCTCCATCTTATATTTTTACATATCTTCTCAGTGGATTTCCCTCCAGAATTTGACTGCCAGTCTTTTTCACTTCTCCTTCCTTATCTCCCAGGCCATTCCTACACGGTACTATCTCTTACTTCCTATTTTTTACACCCCCTTCACATTCTTTCTCACAAATCAATCTCTCATCGGTTTTATGACCACCACACTGTTTCATCCTTTCAGCTTCATTCCATTCATAACTCTTTGATATAGCAAAGCCTTTATCCACACCCTGGCCCATAGTGTTTTGGGATAAAGCCCTGGCTGTAACCCAGTGTTTGACTAGCTGCATGGGATCTGGTGAGAACAGGCAGGGGAGTATGGGAGAAAATGTCTGATGGCCTGATACTAGCTTGTCTGTACTGGATGAAAAGAGGCAACTTGCCTTTCTGCATGGTAACACCTAATGGAATGCAGGTGTATCACCTTCATAGGTTCATAGGTTCATAGGTTGGTACTAGGCTATCGGCCGTATGGCCTATGCAAGCCTAGCCATAACAATTCCCTGGAATTTTTTTCCCACAATATTTACTTCTCTGGGCCCCTGTCTAGCAGGGTGACTGACATGATCCCCGGGGTGAATTTCCTATCTCCCATCCAATCATCAAGGTTCCTTTTGAAGAGGGCCAATGAGGTGCTCTGCTTGACATGTATGGCAGTCTATTCCAGAGTATGGGGAGTCTCTGGGTCAGGAACCTATCCCTCCAGCATGTTTTGTTCAATGTGATGATAAGGTTTAGATCCCTGGAGTGTGTGGCTCTGAGGGATTGGGATTTCTTTAAGTGGAGCATGTCCAACAGCTTAGGGTTTGGCATGGCCTTGTATGTTAAGCAGAGATCGCCTCTGAGTAGACGATATGCCACAGAGTATAGCTGGAGTTTTTTTAGACGGTCAGAATATGGCATCTGCTTTAGGACTGTGATTCTTTTAGTGAGGTATTTCTGTGGCCTTTCCAGCTGTTGCAGATGTCTTGTGAGGTACATACCAAATGGGGCATTATACTCTATAATGGGTCTAATGAGGGATGAGTACAGTGGGACAATGACCTCCTTTTTTCTGGATGAAAAGCCCTTAGTGATGAGGTGTGCCTTGTAGAAGGATTTCCTGACTGTTGTGGCGATGTGGTTATCGAAACTGAGACCACTGTGCACTTGTGTCCCTAAGTCTGTCATCACACTTTCGATGTTTAGTGTCCTGCCACCTATGTGGTAGTTCATGGGTACATGTTTTTTTCCAAAGGGGATGACTATACATTTCTTGGCATTAAGCTTGAGCCCATGGCTCTGGCACCAGGCATCTGTTTCTGTAAGGCTCTTTTGTAGAATATCCACATCATTTGGGGATTCAGTAATGGCTCCCAGTTTGCAGTCATCTGCAAACTTTGTTAGCCAGAGTCCCTTAATGCTGGCCTGTACTACAGAGAAGTAGATGCCAAACAAGAGTGGTCCCAGGTCTGAACCCTGAGGTACTCCACTTGTCACTTGCCTGGAGCTGGATTTGGAGTTGACTACTTTTACAGTCTGGGTTCTGTCAGCATAAAGATCCTAACATGCCCGCACTCCAAATGGTGTACTGCTTGGTTGGAAGGTTGTACATGTACAGATATGCGCATGTGCCTGCTCAGGCAGCTATAGTAGACCTTACAGGTTGCTGAGGGACTTGGTATATAACAATTCAGGGGATATGCAAACTGGTCTGCTCCCTAACACCCAAAATTTAAAGGAGAATGAATGGGCCAGGGGGCTCCCACCTTCATGGATTAATGAATGTGTCAGATGGGTGCAGGAAAAGAAACCCTTGACCTTATCCTGTGGATCAAATGAAAAAAAAAATAAAAGAACTCACCCACAAATTATCTACTGGTGCTAAGAAACCTACCTACAGTCCTAAGAAAAATATTATTTTAGCCACAGAAATATTGGATCACTCATGCCATGTCCACCTACTCACTACTTGTGACTGTCACCCCAATCCAAGATCCATCAGAGAAAACACTATATGCTTATCTCCCATCAGTGTGCCCCACATAATTATACAGATTTTATGCAACAAAATATTACAAGTAGCAGCTAACCTTGATCTGTATCAGCTAAGTATGCTACTTGTATTTGAAACATTGTTAAAACCTCATCACAAACAACCTTTTCAAACTGTATCTTTTACAGACCTGGCAGACAAATATGAGGGTGTTCTCATTTTCAAGGATTTCACTTGCAGTAACTACATTTAATTTGATTTGGCCTCTGGGCTCTGTCACTTTTGGATATGTGTGACTGGTTGTCTGTCAGATTACTAAATAATAAAGTAACCAAGTGTTTGCTTTTGTTTAAATTGCTCTACTATAACAACATGCCCTAAGAATCTTCCTTGTAACGCATTATGTTTTTTTTTTGCACATCTCAGAACATAGCCTGATGGCTTCACTGCCAACATCCAATCAACCCATTTGTTCCGATGTTGCAGGAGATGGGCATTCCTGGACTGGGCAAGAAGATTACATCTCATTTGTTTACACTCTGGAATCCTTAATTAGCCCTTCCATTCTTCAGTGAGAATTGGGTTATGGGAAGTGGGCCATCTTGCTGGTCCTGGGTGGTGGCCTAGCATTTCCTCATTAGGAGCACCACTTCCCTATTGACAGCTCCTCCAAGCCAGCTATTAGATTTTCTTGAGGGGAAGTGTGCCTCCACATACTGAATTATCTGTGGTTTTACTGGTGCAAGCCACCATGACAATGTGGACGCGGCTAGGTCAAATTGCACTGGGTAACATCTAATCATCTTATTAGGTGCAAACATTGTAGGTAAACCAGTGCTGTCATCCCTCCCTCCCCACAGTAATGGTGGGCCTGCAACAGACACTCATTCTAATTCTCCTCAGCCACCTCCTACAGGAATCCCAGCCTCTAGTTGAACTTTGGGTCACCTACAGCATAGTCAGATCTCTGCACTGTGGAGCTGGCTGTAACTCATAATCTTGAGTATTTAGCTATGGCCAACTTGTCTCTATCGTCTTAAATTCCGTAGGCTTTATTACAGCATCAGAACTTTACTTGTTTTGCCATCACCATACTAGGTTTATTTAAGAGACTTCCTTGTATGGGCAATGTACTGATGATGTCTTGCAAGTTCTCAAAATATTCACTGCAAGTTGTTTGGGCTACTGGTCCTGTGGCTATTGGGTTAAATGATTTTCTAGGCTTCCTTTCCCTTTGGGGATATTTTGGTGAGACAGTTTGGAGGAGCTTATTGCATCCATATCTGGACCAAATTCTAAACTGTTTGAGAGGTACCTGTCGGATTAGTTTGACTATTCATCTTAATCTGTTTTATCTCTTTATATTTTTATGTATCTATTACACATGTATATTGGTCTGATTACTCTTACTTTACTTATTTTATTGTTTCTGCAGTGTTGCTTACTGTTTCATTTTCATTATATGTCATAATTTTACTCAGCTGGGGTCATAGGTTGTATTCTTTTTTAGCTTGTTGCTGGCCATGCATCCTTTTACCCATCCTAAACTCCCAGAAATAAATTTAGTGTATGTAATAGTTTAGGTAGTCTGAAGAAGCACAGTGTTGGTTTCCACTTTCCTAGTTGTTGGGGTATAACACGGCCATATCTGTGACCATAGCAGTGTGCGGTTGTTTCTGCTGCATGTTGAAACATCATAGACCTAGATACATCTTTGTCTTAAATGCTACCCATGGATCCCTCAGGCCATCAGGGGCTAATAGGTAGGAACTGCACTCCTACAGTTCTGGGTATGATATTGTATTCAAATGGCACATGCACTGAGTAGGGTATTATATCTGACTTATATGAGTCAGATTTCACCTTCATAATAGACACCTGGATGGACTAAAACTTAAGTCCAGTCTTTGTGGTCTTGGTGTCCCAGGGTTCTCTGTTATACAGTATCCTAGACCAGAGCAGGTCATGGAGGTGGTAACTTTTTTTATCAATATGTCAACAGGACTTGGTGGGGATAGCGACTTTTTTATTATTTTGCCTTTAAACTAAAGAAGCCAAAGGACAAGGTTGCCAATTCTTTTGAATTTGTCATGAGAACAGGAATGAACTGTGGGTTCTTCTTCAGCTTTCATCTACCTGATAGTGTGAGGATGTTCCTTCAAGAATTCACAGACTTCCATGTCTCTTTACAGGTGACATTGCCCAGATGGTTAATTTCTTTTATTTTATTTATTTTACATTTGTTTACCGGTATAGTCCGACTGTACAATATGTCCTTTTTCAGCGGAGGCCCGAGGAGAAAAGCTCCACACAGAGAAAAATACAAAAGACAAAAACATAATTAACAATGTAAAAAAAAGAGTTAACAAATAGTAGCCTACATGAGGTAATATCTTTAGAACATGATATAAAATTGGCCTTGATATATAGGTTTACAGAGATTGATATCAGCAAATATGTACAAATAAAGATACAATAATGTACTTAACATAAGGTGACAGAAAATGACAATGAGTTAAATTAGTATACATTTTGTTGATTGGCAGAGTTCCCACTTGAGTGGGTGCTTAAGAGTTAATAGTATTAAAATACATAAATCTACAAAGAAGTCATTTGTAGTAGTGTTAGTATGAAGAAAACGTTGTAGTAGGACATACTTAATCTGGGGTAAAGCAGGGGCAGAGCCATTTAGTGGTAAGGTGAGATTTTAGTGTTTGTTTAAAATTAGCTAAAGTAGTGCTAGATGTGCGGTGGTGGTGCTGCGGTAGCATTGTTGCCTCACAGTAAGACACTGTTCGGTTTGATTCTCAGCTAGAGTGTCTTCTGTGTGGAGACATGCGTGAATGGGCGTACCTTCGTTGAAGGTTGTGCGTCAGAACTGGCAACTCGGTACATAAAAAAAATCTACTGCCAATCATTAGCGGACCAGATTTCTGCTGTGGCGACCCCTAACCAGGAAAAGCCGAAAGACACAAACAGTGCTAGATGTGATCTTATTAGGTAGAGAATTCCAAACCTTAGCAATATAATGTGAGTAGATGGATTCTCTGGTACGGCTGTGTGCTATTGAGATCTGTAAGAAGGGTTTATTGTTGGAGCGCAGAGTTCTGCTACAGGAATAAGGCTTTAGTAGACCTTGTAGAGATGGAGTATTTTCAGGATGATACAGAATTTTATAAGCAATGTTAAGCTGGGATAGGTGTAAGAGTTGGGGAAGCTCGAACCAGTTTAATTGTTTTAGGGCAGAACAGTGGTGAGATCTGCATGTAGTGTTTGCCGCATACCTACCTATTTTGTTGTAACAGGATTCTAGTTTTGCCAGTTCAGTTTTCCTGAGGTTTATTAGTATGGGTGATGTATAAAGAAGAGTTGAGGTCACGGGAGTTTGGGCTATAGTTATTCTTGTGTTTTTTGTGCGATGCTGTTTGTTCCTATATAGTGTACCCAGTTTTTTGTGGACTTTTTTAATTGATAGGGATATGTGGATGTCAAATCTCAAATTAGTGTCTATTTCCACACCTAACAGTTTGGTGTGTGAAAAGGGGGTGATAATAAGGTCTATGTTAAATCAGTGAACGCTTAAAAAAGCGAATGCTGATTTATCGACCCTCCTTCAGTGAAAGCTGAAAATCCTGAACACTTGGAACAACAATTTTTTTCCCAGGGAAAAAAAGCGCTGTTCCACAAAAAAACCCCCCTTCAAAACCATAAATAAAGTGGGGGGCTGTGCCTCCCACACCCCCCACTTAAATATACCAACTCCAAGATTGCACCACAGTGGAGGAAATGGCAAAGTCCCGAAAATGGCCCAGACATTTTTTTGCCTGGGAAAAAAAATCACTGTTCCGAGTATTCAGGATTTTCAGCTTTCTCTGAAAGAGGGTCGATAAATCAGCGTTCACTTTTTTAAGTGTTCGCTGATTTAATATAGACCCCGATAATAGTGTTATTTGTGGAGGCAATATAGAAGGATGCTGTGGGTATAGTAGATTTATTGGGATGGAATAGCATGAGTTTTGTTTTGTTGGGATTTAAAATTAACCGGGAGTTTGTTAGCCAAGTTTCTGTTTTGAGAAAGGATGATTGAGTGAGTGTTTGTAGTTCTTGAAGGGTATTGGCAGCACATATTATTGTGGAATCATCGGCGTACTGTATAACTGTGGCAGAAGGGGCTGCAGTATAGAGGTTGTTTGTAAATATGGAGAAGAGTAGGGGGCCAAGAATAGACTCTTGGGAAACTGCTAGGGTGACAGGAAGCAGAGGAGATAGACGTTGGTTCCAGTGTACTGCTTGCTGTCTTTTAGATAAGTAGCTCTGGAACCAGGTAAGAGTAGAATGCGATAAGGCCAAGTCTGAGAGGGCATGTAGGAGTTTGTTATGATCTACCATATCAAAAGCTTTTGATAAGTCTAAAAAGATGGAGGATGCATACTTACTGCTATTCCTGTGATTGTTAACTGTATTTGTAAATTAGGGTAGATGAAAATCCATGTTTTTTGTTAACTCAGAGCTGTAACTAGGATGAAGCAAAGGGGGTGAATGGCCTGGGTGTAAACTTAGGTGGAGTGATCAAAAGGTGCTGATGGTGTGTGAGTGCAATGCTGGCACTGATTTATGAAGCCACAAGACAATCACAGCTTCATAAATGAACACCAGTACTGCTTTTGGGGTCACAGCTGAAGAGCTGAAGAGCTCAGTGGATGAGTGTGCATTAGTAACTGTAGTAGACTGCTTGTTACAATTGTAGTTTGAAGGTTGCTACAGTTACAGGAGTGTGGAAGAGTTTTTTTGCTCAGGTTATTAACTCTGCTACCTATATTTTTTGGCCATACATTTGACATGGTTTTCATGCTTAGTGTTGCAACCTGAAATATAGTGGTGGAACCTGCCTCAAAGTCTGACCACTCCCTTCTTTGGTTCATGGTTGATCTACCCGGGGTAGAATTCCTATTCTATGGCTGTTATGGGACAGGAGTTTTCATCTGCTCAACTGGGGCTCCTTACATTATGTGTTGCATCAGCATCTTCACAATTGCAATATGAGTGGTATGGAAGTGCTGGTCGATGTCTACTAAGAGGCAGTTATGCTGACCCTTGACATCTTATCCCCAAGCACTTCAGGCCATGGGAGCTATGATCTGACTTTGAGTTATGTGTGGTGAGGAGGACTGATTGAAGATTAGAGAGTATGTGTGTGTGTGTGTGTGTGTGTGTGTGTGTGTGTGTGTGTGTGTGTGTGTGTGTGTGTGTGTGTGTGTGTGTGTGTGTGTGTGTGTGTGTGTGTGTGTGTGTGTGTGTGTGTGTGTGTGTGTGTGTGTGTGTGTCTGTGTGTGTGTGTGTGTGTGTGTGTGTGTGTGTGTGTGGTGCATCACTGGCCAGCCTGAGGACAAGCTTGCCCAGGATAATCATCTTTCACTTTGTCAGGCAGAGTTTTCTTGAAAGAAGTCCAAGTACTTGTCTTGGAAAATCTTTGCTGGGGTAAACTAATTTGCAGCTCTCTTCCAGGTGGTTAGAAAGCTGTGCAGTCCAGATTTTCTGGCCATTTAAAAAGCTTTATTTTATGTGCCCTGCAGTCTTATTGGCTGGTTCTTTGTTGTCAAGCTTGCCTTATTCCATTTGGGCTACACACACACTGTGACATTAAGTTATGTCGATGGACTAATGGAAGTTCTGCCATCTTTGACTGTGGTGTACTATCTGCCTTTAAAAAGGAGCTGAACGACAGGGGACCACCAGAATAAATACATTCATCCTGTTATGACTAGCCTGGCCTTCCTTGAAAAGAGAGGCAAGGGTGGATACTAGTGAGGTTAAAATAGGAGCATAGGAGGTTACTAGGCTAATGGCCGTAGGGCCTTTTTAACACTAGCCATTCATGCCCCATTTTTCTCAATATCCAGTGCCCAAGGACTAGAACAGCGTTGGTATATACCTGTATTTAAGGGCATCTACAAGTGTTTCCTCTCCATAAGGATCACAGGAGAGAAGCCAGGGGTGAATTTTGATTTCCCATCCATTGGTCCAAATTGTGTCTAAATAGGTTTGGGGAAGAGCTCTGGTTTGCATGGATGGGGAGTCTGTTCCAGAGAAGGAGTAATCTCTGAGACACTTACCTCTCCCTCCAAAATGTTTTGTTTATATTACAGATGAGGTTTATATCCATAGATCGGGTAATTCTAGTGTTGTTTGTTTTGCAAATGTGTAGCAGAACCATCAGGGCTGTATCAGAGAATGCCTTGTTAGGTTAGGCATAGATCAGCCCTCAGTAGTTTCTATGAGACCGAGTACAGGGACAAGGCCTTGGGGCAGTCTGCAGAGGACGTTATTTACACCCTGTATTCTTTTAGTGAGGAGCTTCTGTGGCCACTCCAGTTGTTGCAAATGTCTGGTCAGCTACATGCTGAAGGGTATATTGTACTCAATTATTGGGCTAATGAGGGATGAGTATAGTGAGTCTATGCTCTTCTTAGATCCGGATGCGTGCCCTTACTTATAAGTTCTGCCACATAGAAATATTTTCTCACTGGCATGGACACATGGTAATCAAAGTTCAGGTTACTGCCAACCTGAGTTCCCATGTCCCTTACCAGTGGGGCTACTGTTAGTGGAATATTATCAGTGTTGTAATTTGCATCTTCCCTGAGGGTATACTTATGCATTTCATTACACTGAGTTTTCTGCCACTGCTTTGGCACAAGTTATTTATCTGTGTCAGACCCTCCTGCTGGATATCTACATCTCTGCGGGGATTCAATGATTGCACCCAGCTTGCAGTTGTAAGGAAATTTGGCCAGCCAAAGGACCTCTACATTAGCCTTGACTTCAGAGAATTATTTTCCAAACAGGAGAGGTCACAGTACTGAGCACCATGGGACACCACTAGTAACAGACCTCTTTGTGGAAGTGGATTCCCCCACCTTAACTTCATGTGTCCTATCTCTCAACCAATTGTCTGTCCATCAGGTGACATCGAAATTTATGCCAAAATTGAGAGTTTGTCTATAATACCAGAGTGAGGTATTGTGCCAAATGCCTTTTCCAGTTTGAGGTAGATAGTATGCACCATTTTACCCTTTAACCTGCCCTTGACAAAACTAAATTGGGATGAGTTCAGTGATTGAAGATTTCCTATGTCTTCGTTTATCAGGGACATGATAATTCTTTCCATGGCCTTATATGTAATACTAGTCAAATGTCTGGGTCTGTAGCTCCCTGGGTCTGTTGATGGGCCCTGTTAGTGTAAAGGGTTGACCATTGCAGTCCTCCATTCCCTAAGGGTGAAGCCTGTCTGGAGGTTGTGGTTGAATACAGATTTTAGTAGGCTTCACAGGTCATGTTTCAAGCTATTTAGAAGGCATCTTGGGATATCATCAGGACCCATTGATGCAGTGATTTTAACTTCAGAGAGAGTGTTGAGGACTTGGGGGAGAAATGGTATTTCCTGGGGAGTAACTGGGAGTGATGGGGGGATGAAATTGGGATAAATTTGTTATATTCTCTTGTTCCATATAGGGAGTTCCATTTACTATTAGTTCAGCACACTGTTGGGTCTTCCCCTTAAGGTTGCATACATAACTGAAAAATGCCTTATGGCTAACCTTTGCCTGGGAAGCTATTTTTGCCATGAACTTGGCTTTGGTGGAGTTGATTAGTCCCTGAGTTGCTTGCTTAGAATGTTAGGGGAGTATTTTATCTGTTGGGCATAGCCCTTTCTATTTTAAGACATGATTTTCTTTCCTTCTTTTGTTGTACAACCTGTTTTTACTGGGGTCTATCAAGGAGGCTTGTTTTTGGAGTTTGTCCTAATTTTATTTTGTTTTGGTATGGCTGTTTCTATGCAGTTATTTATATGCTTGCACAAAGTTTCTGTAAATACTTCTGCATAGGCCACAGGTTTCTCTGAGTTTGGGGGGGTTTGGAATTTAGCTATACCATCACTTAATAGGAGGCACTTAGCCTTGGAAATGTTTTTGAAGGTTCTGTTTTTTGCTGGGAGTTCAGACTTTATATTTATTTCAGGACTGAACACGTTCTGGTCTGATCTGACCAGTAAGTACATTACTTGGGGGAAGGGGTTGTGCAACATGGTTTACCTTCATAATGTCGATCACATATAATTGACCGGCCACATCACTGAACTGTTTCCGCGAAATCAGAACCGTGAAAACTTTTGAATGTCGAAAAAACTTAGAATTCAACATTTCCGACAGCACCACACCTCCACACCAGTGCTAACATGGGTCAAAAAGGAGTGAGATTTTGCCGTTCGGAAATTTGGTGTTCAACATTTTGAAAAGTCGCAGTTTGGTATTCGCGGAAGTGGGGTCGACCATAACATGATCGACATTATGAAGGTAAACCTGTGCAACATTCCCTCATGAGTGCCAGATGGAGGATATTTTCACTCCTTGTAGGTGTGCAGATAAGCTGTCCTAGGGTGTTTGCATTGAAGAAAAAAATCCAGGAATCATTGAACCTGCATATAGTGGTTGTATATGCATCCCACTTTATGGTGGGAGAGTTGAAATCACTTATGACTATGGTGCTGGGTTAAATGTGAGTGACTTCAGTGTATTCAAGTCCATGTTATGGTTATCCTGGGTCATAGACTGGATAGCTAGCAATGATATGGTATGTGACTTTACTTAAGTTTAGTTTGACTTGGAGTAGCTCAAGTGTGCCATATTATTTGACCTATCTTGAGATTTGTTTATTTTTTATGTAGATTGATACAACCTTGTGTCCCTTCTCGTGTGGTAACTGTTCTAAATGTGTGGAAGGCATTATAGCCTTGCACTGCTGGGGAACCTTCTGCTTTAACCACATGTAGAAATAATGCCAGCAAGGAAGTTCAATAATGGTAGAAAATTAAATTTATTGAGCACTTTTGTTCTACCACAGGGGCTTCATCAGAATCTGATGAAGTCAGCAGTGGTGGGATGAAAGTGCTCAATAAATTTACTTTTCTACTATTATTGAAGTTCCTTGCTGGTGTTATTTCTACATGTGGTTATTAGTTTTATTTTAATAATGCCTCACTGGTATTATCCATTCACCTTTTGCTTAAACCTTGTCTCAGTAACTGCACAGATGTCAACACTCTCAAGCATGAGGAGTGCTTCCAGGGAGTGGAGCTTCTAGTTGAGACTGCTAGCATTAGATTATCAATAGTAGAATATACTGTGTCAGAAGGTTTATCAGGTTGGCATTGCTTAAAAAGGCACTGTAGGGGTGCATAATGTTTTGGCCAATATCCAACAGCCTAGTGGGAACAGTTACAGACCATCCCTGGCAAAGCAGCATGTCTGTCGATCATGTCCTCCCAAGCTGACAAGTACTGGACCTTCTTAGAATGACACAAGTAACTAAGTCAATTGCTAAAAGTCAAAAACTGAACATTAGAAGACCTTTTTTGGGACTGAGGGAGATGCGAGTCTGGGGACTGCCCAAGGTGCAATTTGACCTAGCTACAGCTGGTTCCTAACTCTTCTCAAGATCTACTTGAATGATATAACTGCACTTAGCTACCCAGGGGTTGCTTGTACTTCCACTGGTGTGAGATGATTTTTTTTTCTTATCAAGGTCTACACCCCCAAAACATGCTATCTAGATCATGGTGGCTGGGTGTCTACTATGGTAAGTGGTTTTAAGTATTCTGTAAAGACCTTTTTGACTTGTCCTACAGCTGAATAATATCAATGCCTTTCTAGAATTTTCCACTGAGGCACAATGTCTGATTTCCTGAGATATCATATGCAGATATATGACACATGGAAACATATACAGTTTCTCCAGGACTGATTAGATTCATGTTACAAGAACTGTTACAACTTCATTCCATTTAGCTTCTAGCAACTTCTGGTCCACCAGAGTTGAAGTCACAAATCTCAGTGAAAGCAAAATTTGCTTTAATAACACATTTAGTTTCATAGATTGTTACTAACATGTAATCCAGGAGACCACTGAGGAGCCTGGCCTAAATTTACAATTGCCTTAAAGCACTTCCTGGGTAAGTGACTTGCTCAAGTTCACACAGTAGGCAAATGAAGGCTGAGGGAATCAAACCCTGAACTATAGGAAGTAGATTGCTAATAGCTCATAGCCTTAGTCCTCTATGCTAACTACCAGGCACAATTATTTCATCTCAAATGTGGACTCTTGATTATGAGGTCAATGCCTTATCCATTAGGCCACCGAGCCTGTTAATTTCCATAGTTTCCACCAAAATAGTAATGATCAGATTAAAAATGCATCATAGAAAATGAGTCCTGACTCCTGAAAATAAACAATGGTAATTTATCAAAGAGGATTAAGATTCATGCTATAGCACAGGTTTTGATCCCATCAGCTCCCAGTTGCCTATTGTATGACTCTGTGTGAGTTGTTTAACCAAATGGTGCTCCCGGATCACCCATGAAAATAGGCTTCTGCTTAATGGGATTATCAGATTAACCTATGTCACAAGATGGGTTGCCAGCTGGCTCACTGACAGAACCCACACTGTAAAAGTTACGGACTCCAAATCTGACTTCAAACCAGTGACAAGTGGAGTACCACAGGGTTCAGTCCTGGGACCTCACCTGTTTGGTATCTACTTCTCTGAAGTACAGGCTAACACAGAAGGCCTCTGTCTAACGAAGTTCGCAGATGACTGCAAACTAGGAGCCATAGTCGAGTCACCAAATGATGTGGACATCCTACAGAAAGGCCTCACTAAGACAGATGCCTGGTATCAGAGGCATGGCCTCAAGCTCAATGCCAAAAAGTGCATTGTCATCCCCTTTGGTAAAAACTCTGTACCCATGAACTACCACATAAACGGCAGACTGCTTAACCCTGAATGTGTGATAAGAGACCTTGGGACCCAGTTGGACAGTAGTCTCTCCTTTGATAATCACATCGCCACAGTAGTCAGGAAATCCTTCTATGTGGCACACCTCATCGCAAAAGGGTTCTCATCCAGGAAAAAAGAGGTCATTGTTCCCCTCTACTTGGCACTCATTATACCCATTATAGAGTACAATGCCCCTTTTGGAATGTACCTCACAAGACATCTGCAGCAGCTGGAAAGGCCACAGAAGTACCTCACAAAGAGGATTACTGGCCTCAAACAGATCCCCTATACTGACCGTCACAAAAAACTCCAGCTTTACTCTGTAGCATATCGCCTACTCCGAGGAGATCTCTACCTAACATATAAAGCTATGTTAAACCCAGAGCTGTTGGACATACTACACCTTAAGAAATCCCAATCGTTCTGAGCTACATGCTCTAGGGACCTAAATCTTGTCACCACAATAAACAGGACATGCTGGAGGGATAGATTCCTGTCCCAGAGACTTCCTATACTCTGGAACAAGCTACCCATCTATGGCAAGCAAAGTTCCTCATTAGTACTCTTCAAGAAAAATCTTGATGAGTGGATGGGAAATAGGAAATACACCCCAGAGATCACTTCTGCGGCTCTGCTTAACAGGGGCACAGGAAATTAACTTTATTGGGTGGCGTAAGCCAGGGAACCTTGTTGGCTAGGCTTATTTAGGCCCTTGGGCCAATAGCCTAGTACCTACCTATGAACCTATGAACAAATTAGTAAAATAATTGCACCCCTGGGTCACTCACTGGAAAATATCCAGATACGTCAGATATCTACTAATCATAAGTGCCAATTGTCACACAAAAAAAATCTGTAAGCTTGAAGCAACCAAAGCCAAGAGAATGTATTTACTCAAGTTACAGAATATGTTACTGTTTTACTATGGGATACTGGAAATCCATTCATCAGCTACTACATTCCTGAAATATTTCAATAACCCCCACATCAGGATCCTCTATCTCAACCATTGCCCAAGTCTTTGCAGAGTACTTCAAAAACAATGTAACAGCCTGTCACAGTGCACATTCTACCGACAGAAGTCTTACCTCTAACACTCAGTGCACCATTCAACTTCAATAATACATTAGAGCTTCTGTAAAAAAAAAAAAAAAAACTTAAAGAAACTCAAGGACACTGGCTGTCCATCAGCAGATGGTCTTTCATCTTTTTTTCCACAGATTTATGGCAGAGGATGTTGCATATCCTGTGGCCCTGCTAATACACCAATATATAACTGGAAAATAACATCCCTGTAAGTTAAAATGACCTGATAACCATGCTAGTGCACAGAGCTACCGAGATCAGTAGCCTCTCAGACTTCAGACCCTTGTCTCTACTCAGCTCACTTGTAAATATTCTGTAAAACAGTTATTAAACAAATCACACATCATGTCCCTAATAATGGTGCCTGGGCAAATCTTTTTGGGTTAGGCTTGTAAAGGCTCCAGGACCATTAGCCTAGTACACACCTATGAACCTATGACTAGCATTATGTCTGATTTATAGCATGGCCTTTGGAGATGTACATGGAATTGACAATGTGACTTTTGACTGTAGCTGAATTTATTAGATCTGATAATAATAATAATAATAATAATAATAATAATAATAATAATAATAATAATAATAATAATAATAATAATAATAATAATAATAATAATAATACAAATAATAATGTGTGGAGATTAGTGATTACTCTCTGATATTCAAAAAAAGACAAATCAGTTAAGAGCTACTATAACCTGATCTTAACAAATGTTAAGGACACCCTCCTTAGCTTAAGTTTGGGTCTCATGCTAGGCAGTCAAGTCCACCAGTACTGACCAGCAAAGACTGTGGCAGAATAAAAAAACAGATTTGTTTCTGTCTGTTGTTCATACTGGTAATGTTTCCTTGACTTCCTGTTCTAAACTTACAATATAGCTGGAATTAACTTGAATAGCCTGACTGCTTTTTCTGAAGAATACAAAGTTTGAAACTCAAATGTATGTCATTATTTAGTAACTTCAATCTCTAGAGATTTGTCAGAAAACCAAAGATTTCATGAGGTACAGACCAGACATATGAGGCAAACATCTGGACATTCTAAGTAAAGCTGGACAGTTGAGGGGAGTTTAACCACAAGAGACTGTGTGACACTGTCTTTCTGACAGTGCTCATTAAATGTTTTATGACTTTGAAACCCTGGGAAACACAACGCATTTTTCCCCCTGTAACAAGTAGTACATGGAACAGATAAAGCTCCATGCACTACAAAGAATTATGATTGGGTCTCTGATGTAGATGCCATGATAATTGCCATTCATGTCTCAAACACAAAGTAAGCAGGTTATGATCGACGAAATGATCATAATCCTTAATAATAACATGCAAGGACTTTCCAAAAGCCTTTGATACTACCACTGGTCATCATCTATTGTTATACCAACCCATCCCCTGTTGGCTCAAATGAGCCCCTCTTCCTTTTCAGTAAAACAACAATCACATACATCTCTTAGCTGTCCCTGATTTTAATGGACATCCAAGATTTTGGTGCAAAATTTGGCTCTGTCCCTCCAAATCCCTCCTAAAACTGGCAATTTTTGGAAAATAGGTGGTGGATTATACTTAAAGAATAATGAAAATAACTTAGAGTTATATACTTCTTTTACTTCAGGAAATGCTTGTAAATTCACATTCTCTTAGTTTGTCATTTTTTAAAATATCCCTGATTATTGGATTTGTCCCTGATTTTAGAGGTAGGAAAGCTATGCTTTCACAGGAAAGGAAAGGAAATAATATACACTTGTGTGTGTGTGTGTGTGTGTGTGTGTGTGTGTGTGTGTGTGTGTGTGTGTGTGTGTGTGTGTGTGAGTATATATATATATATATATATATATATATATATATATAGATATATGTATGTATTATTTATATATGTATATGTATTATATATATATATATATATATATATATATATATATATATATATATATGGATTCACTTCAGAAGCTCGAATTTACAAAATCTCGAACTGCAAATAACCGAAACCAAAAGATCGAGTTTCGTAAACTCGAACTTCTGAAGCGAAACCAAAAAAAAAAAAAGGACAAACTTCACTGTGCCCCCCACACCCCCCCCACTTAAATATACCAACTCCAAGATCGCGCTACAGTGGGGAAATTGGAAATCTCCCATCTTGCGCTGTATGCGGAAGCGCAAAACGGGAGATTTCTCATTTCCTGTCAACACCGCAAAAAAAATAAAACATTACGTACACACAGAGCATACAAGAATCCTTGCCTGTGTGTGCACGTAATGTATTAAGGTAAGTAAACTCTTATTTTTAAACACTACACATATTCGATTTACTGAAATCTCGATCATATGGTCTCGACCATATGAAATTCAAGATTTCAGTAATTCGATTATGTGAAGTGTTCCCATATATATATATATATATATATATATATATATATATATATATATATATATATATTTATATATATATATATATATATATATATATATATATATATATATATATATATGTATGTATATATCTGTGTGTGTGTGTGTGTGTGTGTGTGTAGTCAATTGCTGAAGCTTTCTAGTTTGAAGCTCATGTTTATATGTACTTAAATGTCACATTTACAGACTGTATGCTGTGTAGCAGAGTGGGAAATGAGACAGACATTCTATCTGTCCTTCTAAAATCTGTAAACCTCCATCTCAGTAATCCCAAACATGCATGCCAACACAGATCTGTTGTTAGTTATTTTATCTTCCGTCTGTCCTTCTAAACTCTGGAAGCCTCCATTTTGGTAATCCCAAACTTGCATACTTAGACATATTTCCTGTTAGCTTCCTTATGCTCCTGTTTAAAGGCTATAAAGCAGAATTGCACAACTGTGACATACAGTGTCCTACTTATGTGGCCAAACATTACTTAATGCAGCAGAGTATTAAACAGTACTTTATGTACCCAGTTCAACCATCAAACAATCCTAATTAATTTAATCTCCCTTTCTCTGTTTCTCTCTCTGTCTCCCAGCGTACTGAGCACATAGTATGTCTGACAATTGCTGCTGCAAAAGTTAATATAATCACACTACCAAAGGACCTTCTACAGCTGAATTGCACCTCCATTTGCAAGAGTACAAAATAAACAATACCTTCAGTGAAAATCTATGTAAGGCAGTTTCTAAGAATCAAACTAAACTTGTTTACCCTTACTTCTGCATTAGTGTCTTCCATACTGTAGTGTTGAATCTGCTGGAGGGACACCCCCCCACCCCCAACACATGCCTTTTACTGCTGAAGGTGTTGCTAAATTTACACTTTAACATATTTTACTCTAGAAGTGTAACAATTCCCTGGAAAGTCAAAAAAGCCTGTAACAATACAATTAAATGCTGTGACTCATGTCAAGTATTTAGATTTCAAAGACCTTGTCTATGTATCCATAAACATTCTACTTCACCGATTGTTTTTGATGGTAAACCTCTGCTCTGAGCTACAACAGAATGGCATTAAATATACTGATCCCAAGGATATTTCCAATATCCTGGCAGATCGATTCAGTGCCAACTTCACCCCCCTCTCACCCCCTAAATAGCCCATCTCAATACTGGAAGATTGTCAAATTCCGGTAATAACCGCCACACAGGTAAAAAATGCACTCTCCAAAGCTAAGAATACAGCATCCATGGGACCAGATGACATCCCAGGGTGTGTACTACATGAACTACAAAGTGAACTGGCACCTCACCTAAGTGTCATGATTAATCATACCCTCACCTCAGGCTTTGTGCCCACTGAGTGGTGCACAGCTACAGTTATCCCACTCCACAAGGGGGGATCAACCTTGGATCCCGGGAATTACCACCCCATCAGTCTGATGAGCCTGATCTGCAAGGCCATGGAATGTATTATCATGAAACTTATAAACAAAGACATTGGCAACCTTAAAACACTGGACCCCACCTAGTTTGGTTCCGTGAAGGGCCGATCTTGTCTCCTGAACCGTATTAATTTCTTCAAATCAGTCTCCAGAGCCATGGATGAGGTTAAGGCAGTCCACACAGCCTATCTGGACCTTGCCAAGGCCTTTGACACCATCCCCCACTCTGGAATCATAGATAAACTTACTAACCTGGGCATTAATCCCTACGTCACTCGATGGGTTGCCAACTGGCTTACTGACAGAACCCACACTGTAAACGTAGCTGACTCCAAATTCAGCTCCAGACAAGTGACAAGTGGAGTACCTCCGGGTTCAGTCCTGGGACCTCTCTTGTTTGGCATCTACTTCTCTGAAGTACAGGCCAACACTAAGGGACTCTGGCTAACAAAGTTTGCAGATGACTGTAAACTGGGAGCCATTACTGAATCTCCAAATGATGTAAATACTCTACAAAAGGGCCTTACAGAAACAGATGCTTGGTGCCAGAGCCATGGGCTTAAGCTCAACACCAAGAAATGTATAGTTATCCCCTTTGGGAAAAACCATGTACCCATGAATTATCACATAGGTGGCAGTACACTAAACACCAAAAGTGTGATAAGAGACTTAGGGACACAGATGGACAGTGGTCTCACCTTCAATAACCACATTGCCACAACAGTCAGGAAACCCTTCTACGTGGCACACCTCATCACTAAGGGCTTTTCATCCAGAAAAAAGGAGGTCATTGTCCCACTGTACTCATCCCTCATTAGACCCATTATAGAATACAATGCCCCATTTGGTATGTACCACTCAAGACATCTGCAACAACTGGAAATGCAGCAGAAATACCTCACTAAAAGAATTGCAGGCCTAAAGCAGATGCCCTATGCTGACCGCCTTAAAAAACTCCAGCTATACTCTGTGGCATATTGTCTACTCCGAGGTGATCTCTGCTTAACATACAAGGCCATGTCAAACCCAGAGCTGTTGGACATGCTACACTTAAAGAAATCCCAATCCCTCAGAGCCACACGCTCCAGGGATCTACATCTTGTCATCACAATAAACAAAACATGCTGGAGGGATAGATTCCTGACCCAGAGACTCCCCAGACTCTGGAATAGACTGCCCATACATGTCAAACAGAGTGCCTCTTTGGTCTTCTTCAAAAGGAACCTTGATGATTGGATGGGAGAAAGGAAATTCACCCTGGGGATCATGCCAGTCACCCTGCTAGACATGGGTCCAGGGAAGTAAATATTGTGGGAAGAAATAGCCAGGGAATTCTTATGGCTAGGCTTGTATAGGCCCTAGGGCCGATAGCCTAGTACCAACCTATGAACCTATGAACCTATAAACCATCTTGGGGGGGGCAATGTAACTGCATTCCATTGAAGTACCTGATTGGCCCTTCCCCTCATTTCGTTGTTTCTCCAGCAACTACAGCATCATTTCAAGCCAAAGTCACTGCAATACTGTCTGTTGCAGTTAATGTAGGTGTATGTTAACAGCAATCTAGCAACTTGTGTTACTGTCTTCAAAATTGACAGGATTTGTCTTATCTCCTGTCTTGCTGCAGTTTTACAGACTGTTTTCCTGGTACTTGCTCCACCGTGGGCTGACCTGCTGTGTTCAGTCCTTGCTCTGCCTGGGCTTCACTCCACTCCCCTGCCCAACCTCCAATTCCCACCCACTCCCACTACATCTACACTTGCATACATACAAACATACAGATATTTCAAGCACGGGCATTAATGCCCTTCTAGCTTGCCAGTATACCAAAACACTTGTTCCCATAATAAGTGTCCAGGCTGTTCTTAAAAATATCTAAACTAGTACTTGCTTTAATGTAATTAGGTAGTCTGTTCCATGCATCGGCTACTCTACCAGAGAACCAATTAGTACACTTCTCATAGGATCTTCTACATAGGTTGTCTGATGATTCTCTAGTACTTTTTGATAACCCCAGACATTCCCAGAGGTAGCTGTCTCTAAATGCCCTATATACCTGAATAAGATCTCCTCTTAGATATCTGTAGGAGACTCTGTACATGTTTAGATCATTTAGTCTTTCATAATAACTTAAAATTTTCACAACCATGGATGCCCTTGGTATATTCTCTTTCCAGTTTACTCATGCTTGTTTTCTTATAGGGTTTCAGTATTGTTATTCCATACTCACGTTTGGGTCTAATGTAACTAACAAACAATGACTTCATTATTTTTTATTTTCTAGACTTTATAAATCTTTTTATACAACCTATAGTTCTATAACTATCATTAACCAATTGGTTGACATGATTAGAAAAACTCATAGCTGAATCTACCCATATACCCAGGTCCTTAAATGAGTCTACAGTTTCAATCACTGTGTGCTGTATTAAATATTCACCTTTCAATTTAGATCTCCCAAATCTCATATGCTTAGTTTTTCATGTATTTATCACCATGTTATTCTCCTGTGCCCAAATTATCAATTTAGTCAAGTTATTTTGCAGACATGCCTTATCTGTAACACATGTAATTAGTTTACCCAATTTCAGGTTGTCTGCATATAGACTGTAGAACACCTCAGATGAAATATTTAGGTCTGAAAGATACAATCTAAACAAGTTAGGACCTAGGATAGAGTGCCGTGGGACACCCTGACTGTAACCAAGGATTTCACCTGTCCAGTTGCTGTATGATACTTGCCATGTCCTATTTGTAAGCCATAGAGCTATCCATCTTATCAAGAGTACATCAATACCTAGTTGTACTAATTTATTGATCAGTGGTATGACCCTATCAAATGCTGAAGTTAAATCTATATAAATTACATCACAGCACAATTTTACATTCATATAGCTGTTATTATATTGTTATAGAACATCATGTTACAGGTGGTAATAGATCTGTTTTCAACATATGCATGCTGATATATGGTTTCACATCCCAACCTATCCATTTCTGACAATAACTTATCCAATATTACCTTCTCTATTATTTTTTCACAACATGAAAGTAGACATAAAGGTCTATGTGACTCTAGGTTTGTCCTACTCCCCTTTCCCCTTAAAGACAGGCTTAATAAGCGCATGTCCCCAATCTTGAGGAATCTCCCCATATTTATATGACCTAGTGAATAATAAATATAATGGTAGTGTAAGTTCTTGCTGAAGTGTTCTCAGGTCATTGTTACTAATTCTGTCTCCTCCCTGTGCTTTGTCTGGATCCAGTTTGTGCAGTTCTTTTTCAATATAATCTAATTGATTCCAGTATCTGGAGTTAACTGGATGTCACTAGGACAACTTATCACCCTTTTTGTGGAGCCAAACTGTTTTGCATAAGATTTTGTAAATATATCTATAATCTGTTGTGTCTGAGAATAAAGTTTAGAATCTGCACACAGTTTATCAATTTGTGTGTCTTTACTCCTTCCACATCTTATGTATCTATAAAATGGTTTCCTATTATGCTCAATATCTTTATATAAATTCTATTCAAAAATTTCTTGATCTTGTCTAACACTATGATTAATCTGTTAGTCCATCTTGTTTATTTCAGTTTTCAAAGTTGTAGTTCGACCTCTCTTCCATTTCTTATATTTTTTGTCTCTCACCTTAATCAGATATCTTGTTCTTATGGAATATGTATTCCCCTGATTTTGTATGCCTAGATCCTGATGTTAAACATTTTTTTTTTATTTTTTGCACTCAGTTTTTCTTTCCAAACTTTCCACATTCCATCTGCAGGTTTTCCACTGAACACCTCACTCCAGTTAGTTTTACACAGTGACTGTTTCACTTCCATATAATCTGTAATTAACCTTCTGTGCATTTGCTTAGATTTCAGTTTGGCAGAATTATCTAGCAACAAATTGACCTTTATAACCCCATGATCACTCCACATCAATGGTGGCAAAACTTGACTTGAAGTTACATTAATTTCTTTGGGAACACAAACAATGGCAAGTATGTTCCATCCTCTGGTAGTTTTTTTTTACAATCTGAAGCAATTGTTGTTCCTGAATATATGCTGTGAATAATTTCCTTACTAACGTTGTTGAATCAATATTATTCCAGTCTGTGTCTGGTAAATTTAAGTTCCCAGCTAATATTATTATTCCCTCAAGTGTTTCATGCAAGAAATGTATGAATTCCTCTAGGTCATCTGCACTTGATTTTGGTGGTCTGTACACTCCAATAATTGTTATGTTCCAGGGTTGTCTTTATTGTCACAGTTACACAGTCTGTAGTATTGGTATTATCACTGAACATGTAATAATCACAGGTCTCATAGCGAACTTTAATTCCTATCATAACACCGCCACCTGATTTTTTGTTAGAATGTCTGTTACAGTAAAAACATTTATACCCTCTCAGAATTGGATTCCAGTCATTGTTCTTTAGCCATGTTTCACAAACAATAACAACATCAGTCTTGTGGAACATAGAAAATTTTCCAATAAAAAACATTATTAATGCTCCTACCATTAACAACCATCAGAGATGCATCAAATTTTGCTATCTGTGAACTGTTACATTTTCGACCTGACAAATATCCTGCCTAGTGTTTGTCAAATACTGCAAAATATCTGCTGCAAAAATTCTCTTCCCTCTTCTTCTTTTCCCGGTTAGGGGTCGCCACAGCAGATCACCGACCACTCATGATTGGCAGTGGAGTTTTTACAGTGTCGAGTTGCCAGCCCAGCACCCAACCTTCCCCAGAAGGCACACACACTCACACCTAGGGCCAATTTAGTGTGTCCAGTCCACCTACAGCATGTCTTTGGGATGTGGGAGGAAACTGGAGCACCCGGAGGAAACCCACGTGACCACAGGGAGGACATGCAGACTCCGCACAGAAGGCACCCCAGCCGAGGATTGAACCAGGGAACCTCTTGCTGTGAGGCAGCAATGCTAACTGCTGCACCACCGTGGCCACCCTGACAAATGCACACCATCCTGTCTGAACACATGTGCCCAAAACTAGGCTTGGATGCTCTACACATTTCCATTTTTTTTAAAACAGGACATTCTTTTCCATGTAGGTATTTACCCCAAAAATCTTGTCATTCACAGTGACCTGATTATCCTTTCTATAAGTGATTTCTGAAAAATACGTCCTAACACCAGTGCAAGCTATACTATCTAAGAGGGCTGTCAGTTCCCCATTGACAGTCAGAGAATCTTTGTTGGTGACATCATTTGTATCAACATGAATAAAAACAGATCCATACTTCCTTACATTAAGGCATTCCAAGGCTTGTCTCACATCTTCTGTTCTTGGTCCTGGCAAGCATAACACTATTCAATGTTCATTATCATCTCTACACTTTACTCCACCCCTCTACTCTTCCTCCTATCCCATACCTAACTGCACTATCCAATCACAAACTGTTTTCGTTATACCATCTCTACCCCTTCTGTTCTAAATTCCTTCTTAAATCTCACTCTTCTCCCTCCCCATCAAAACCTAGTTATTCTCCACACTATTAACACTGGTCATTACCTCACCGTACCATACTACAAGATTTTACAACACTAAGCATGCCGCTTCCCTCCTGTATCACCTTATTCATCCTCCTCCTCTCATTCCTAACATCCCCACCAGTGGTAATAATAAATAAGCATACCCCAACCATTACTTCATCCTCACCTATCTACCATCTTCCCCCTAGCTGCTCAAAAATCTCTTCAAGTTTATTTACCATAATTCCGCTCCACTGTTGTAGCCCAAAATATTGGAAAATGTCAGTCCCAATGTCAAGATAATGCTTCTACTGATCTGTGATAAAAATGCCGTAATAAACAAGCCATCTTTCTCCACCATACATCAGTGTGGTGCCATCCACCCCAACTCAGGTTCCCAATCAAATCCCAAACCATAGAATACACCCTAAAAGTTTAAACATAGTCGCTCTGAACACTAGAAGCATATACAACAAAATCACAGATTTTCATGCCTGGATGACCCAACACAACCCAGACATCCTATCCACAATAGAGACATGGCTAAAGCCTGAAATAAAAGATGTTGAAATACCACCCCTGCTTATAATACTATTAGGCTTGATAGAACACATAAAAAAGCAGGTGGAATAGCTGTAATCTTCCCAAATATGCTAACAGTAACTCCCAGTACAAGCACAATCCTAAATTTTGGAAAAGCAGAAATCCTAATCTCATTCCTTAAACTTAACTGAGTCAAGAGCATATGCATTGCTATGCTATATATCCCACCATCCCACTACTTGATAGCAGATAAAATCACTAATTAAGTTATCCTTCTGGGTGATGTAAACAGTGAGTGGCAGTCTATATCTGCAAATTCAGCAATCAACAGCATGAACTGCTTTGGATTAACTCAATTTATTAATATACCATCAAGATATGGCAAACATAACTCCCAACAGTCAATTCTGCACTGGTTTTTAACTCCTGAAGTACCATCCCTGGTACACTAAGTGACCACCTGCCAGCTTACACCCACGGGAATATTACACGACTAACAAAGGAACATAAGCTCAAAATTAACCCGTAATCTCTCCAGTTTCTCCAAGGAGTCTTTCACTGAAGCTCTGAAAGCAGTTAATTGGTCCATCCTAAAAAGGCTCCCCTTAAATGATGCAGTTGAATACTTCAGTGCAGCATTTCTAAATAGTCTTAACACCTTAGCCCCACACTGTACAAAAATAATTCAAAACAGCCATACCCCATGTCTCATCAAACAATAGAAATTCCTTATGAAAGACAGAGGTAAAGCATGGACTAACTGGCAAAAGATTAAAAATGACAAAAATTGCAACTATTCAGACAGCTATGAAACCAAATCGAGAAACAAGTTAATAGAGATAAAAAGTATTTTTATACTCAGCTACAAGATAGCCATAAAAACAACCCTAAAAAATTTTGGTCCTTCATATCCTCTCTTATCAGCCTAGGTACAAAAAAGGATCCCAGCCCATACAAAGACATTCCTTCTCTTCAAAGAGCTACATATTTCAATACATACTCATAGAATACATAGCCAACTTAACTTCAAACTCACCTCACACATTCCCTTCCACACAGCCAACTTCCCCTACCTTAGATCCTAGCACATTTCCTTCACAAAACTTACATTGTTTGCAAACTTTTCAGTACACATACAGACAACTGCAGCCACTTTACCTTCCAACCACTTTCTATAACTCTCATAAAAAAGCTACTGTGTAAACTAAAACATTTGTTCCTTCTCAGCTGACAATCTTCTTCTGGAATACCTAATATAGCTGCAGATGCAATAGCATACCCAGTCACCATTCTTATTAATAGATCCATAACAGAATCCTATGTCCCTAACCTGTGGAAAATGGCACATATTACTCCTTACATAAAGGAGGTAATTCCACTGACATTACAAATTTACATCCCATAGCCATCCTGTCTCCCCTCTCTAAAGTCCTTGAATGCTGTATACATCAACAATTTCTCCACTATATCTTACAAAATAAGCTAATCACCAATACGCAACACGGATTTCGGCCAAGTCTCAACACCTCTGCTGCATTACTATAATTTACAGACAATGTCAGTAAAGCTTGCAACTCTAATAAACTTGTATCTGTAGTATTTCTTTATCTATCCAAAGTCTTTGACATGGTCTCTCACAGTAAACTCCTCAATTAACTTTATCCCCCTGGGTCTAGCATCCCCACCTATACAGTGGTTCTCTAGCTACCTTACTAACAGGCAACAAGCTGTAAAATGGCAAGGATCCATCTCTGCATACCTTCACACTTCCACAGGAGTCCTACAAGGATCCATCCTTGGCCCTCTACTATTCAATATTTTATCAATAAGTTACATTCATCTTCTTGTGAAGGCAATATACAGATGATTCTGTCATCATCTTCTCTTCAAACACCTTAACTCACCTCCAAGAAATCACTTAACAAGCTGTCATCTCCAATGAAACCTGGCTTACAACAGCACAACTCTTACTCAACCCCTGAAAAAGCAAACTCCTCTTCTTTACCCCAGACAACTCACATCCCTAACAAAGCATCTTTCAAAATCTTTTTTGGCAAATGGCACTAAAATTGAATTAGTCCACCATACCAAACTATTAGGAGTCATAATAGATGATAATCTTAAATTTGACCTCCATATCCAAAGCGATAAAAAAACAAAACATCAACGACTAGGCATGATGTACAGAAACAAACATTTTCTGAGCACACCCACAAAAATTACTATAACCAAAACTTACCTTCTGCCCTCCCTACTCTATAGGGCACCAATTATAACCAGTTTACAATCCTCCATAAAACACAAACTTGAAAGCTGCTACAACAAAATTGCCAAGTTTGCTACTAATTCATCCTCTGCTGGAGCTCCCCCTCCACCTCTCCTACATTCAACTTACATACACAGCAATACATAAAATCATACACAAACTATTAGCCTGCACAACTCTTACCCCTTTAATCAACATATATTTTCCAAATTTTCCAAAAAGAGCTAACTCTTAGATCAGAAGACAACTTCTCACCATAAATAAGGCAAATAAATCCCCTGGACAAAGCCTATACTCATACTCAGTAGCAAAAAAATGGAACTCCTTACCTTTGACCACCAAAACTATTTCTAACCTACCCACCCTTATATGCTCCTTAAAGGAATAACTTACAAAATCTTGGACCTGCTCCCATGCCAATCATGAATGAACTTACTCATTATACTTCACTTGCCCCCTTTAACCTAGATTACACTTCACAGCCCCTCCAGCCTCCTACTCCGCTCCTTTTTTGTTTTCCCACTACCTTACCGTATTCACTTCATCTCTGCAGACTTTTCCTGTACCTCTTTCTCTTTCCTCCCTACTCACCTAAGCTACCTGAAGGCACCCTACCTGCACTCTTCTTATAATCTCCTTCTCTCCATCCTTCATCCTTCTATAACTATAATATCAGCACCTGCCTCATATGAAGACATCACTGCATTTCACCTCACTGTCTGTAATCACGTAATCTCTAATATCTCTTTAA